>NC_087201.1:61521706-61562117 GCF_015104395.2 Macrobrachium nipponense | reverse complement strand
AGCCTATAGAACTCCCGTCCCGACAGAAATTCGAATTTCACGGCACACACTACAGGTAGGTCAGGTGATCTACCACCCTGCCGCTGGGTGGCAGGAATAGGAACCGTTCCCGTTTTTCTAATCAGATTTTCTCTGTCGCCGGTTCCGATAACATCGTTGCTGGTTCCTCCTGACTTTGACTTTCCTTTTTTCATCGCCGTTGATCTTCTGGACTGATTATTTGGTGACGTATTGGATCTCTGGCTTGGCATACGCTTTTGTGGACTGTTATTTGGATTTGGTTTGGAATTTTCTTGAAATGTCTGACTCTAGTTTATACATTTAGAGTGTGTGTGAATGAGAGTTGTAGTGTGAGGCTACCGAAAGCATCGGTAGATCCTCACACGGTGTGCAAGCAGTGTAGAGGGAATGAATGTTCGATCTCTAACACTTGTGATAATGCGTAAATTTGAATGAGGAGGAATGGAAGATTCTTAATTCCTACTTAAGGAAATTGGAGAGGGATAAAGCTAGGAAAGCTTCTTCCAAAAGTTTGAGTAGGTCTTGCTCTAACGAGCCAGTTAGTAGTTTAGCACCTAACTCTAAAGTAATTGTTGCTTCCTCCATACAGCATTACCAACTTCTCTTTTATCAGATTCTGCAAATTCAGCATCAGAAATTGCAGATTTCAAGGCTGCTCTCATGTGGATGGAACGTAAAATGAAAGCGTTAGAAGGTAATGATGAGTGGAGCGGATAGGCAGGTTCTCGCTGTTCCACCCTGTCATGTGGATTTGACTGTGGTGCATATTTTGGTGGAGTGCCCTCATTTTGAAAACAGACTCTTGCCGATATTATAGGTAAAACTAGCTCGGCAGAGCAAATTATGAAATAAAAAAAAATATTGATCTTTTTTATGAATTGTACTTTTGTTCTCTTAATTATTTTAGGTTTCTTGTTTGTTTTTATGAATGAATGAATTGTATGTTAGATCGTTTGTCTGTATGCTTGTTTGTGCGACTGACTTTTTTTTTTTATTTTTTTTTATAAAGATATAAATGTGCTGAATGGCCCTCAGCTCCGGCGCTTGGTTGTGACAAAAATTTTATAATCTAATCTAATCTAATCTAAATCAGCAGCAACCAGTATCATACTAAGACCAATTAGAGACTTTTTTTCCTCATATATCAAAGTTCATTGCAAGATTATGGGAACAGCAATGGAATGAAGTAGGACCAAAAAAAATGAAAGAGTTTGCCACACATACACACCCTTGGAAATATGAATCTATGCCTAGGAAATGGAAAGTAATGATATGCTGCCTCCGTATATTGACATTCAAGATTGACTTATGGATATCTCATGAGCGGTATAACAACCTTACTGTGACGACTGCCTCATCCCAATGACTATTAAGCATTTGCTAGTTGAATGTCTTAGTCATCGGGAACTGAGAGCAACACTTTCAAGACAAAGGAGATAGATATTGGGTGAAGAAGTGCAGTATGATTATGAGTGTGTTATTGAGTTTTTAAAGGAAGTTGGTGTTTTTAAAGAAATTAAGGTATTTCACTTTTTTGTATGTGTAGTTTTTAGCTTTTGTTTTTTAATATGTAGTATGTGTGGAAACGTGCATAAATGTATTTATTGCCTGTTTGTGTTCTAGTATGAATGCCTCTGCCTCTGTGCAGTTTTTTTCATTTAATTTTAATTTAATGTTTGTTATACTGCATGACCTATTTGGTCCCAGTTCCTGGCCTTTGGCCTAGACCTTGCATTTTATTCAATCCTTCAGGCCAGCCTATGAGAGCTGAGAGCCAGCTTGGAGGTCTGGTTAGTCTGGTTAAACTATGTATTTTTATAATAATAATAATTTAGCTTTGGAGTTGTTTAGTGTTTATATAGCAGCTTTGCGCTAGCGGTAGTGCAATAAATGATGTGGAATTTTAAGAGTTTTTTTGTATGTGTTTGTTTGTGTAATTGGTGTGTATTTTCCTCAAATTGGTTGCCTAAATGGTTTCGTTTTGGCATCAATGATCTTGGTAGTCACGACGCCAGATAATTCTTAATTATTCGTTCATTCATTCTTCATTCCTAGCTGTCCAGCTTCTATATCTTGACCTAATCCTCATTTTCACCTGTTTGAAGAATAAACTGTGGACAAGCTCTTTGAGAATTGAGAAGTGTGTGACAGTGGAGGGTTTTTAAACTGCTGTAATAATAAAAAAATCTCAGATTTCTACTTTTAAAGTTAAGTTAAAAAGTATAATTAGAGTAAGGTATTGGACATAGATGTAGCAATGAGACATAGTTGAGCACTTGTTAATTTCATTCTCTATCCCTTAACAGTCATGGGAAATGTCAAAATTAATTCTTTTAGAAAGCCTTTAAGTTTTTTGTGAAATTAAATTTTTCTTTGTTTCTGCTTCTTTGGAAAGGCATGCACACGTAAGTATGAGAGAAAAATTTGATGTTGGTTTGATATTTTTAGGCTCATTTGTAGAGATATGCTGTTTTGTACATTAAACTTCCCTGTCAGATATATACTTAGCTATAGACTCCGTCGTCCGACAGAAATTTGAATTTCGCGGCACACGCTACAGGTAGGTCAGGTGATCTACTGCCCTGCTGCTGGGTGGCAGGAATAGGAACCATTCCCGTTTTCTAATCAGATTTTCTCTCGCCGGTACTGTCAACATCGTTGTTGGTACCTCCTAGACTTGATTTTCGTTTTTCATCGCCATCGATCTTCTGGGCTGTATTTTTTGGTGACGTATTGGATCTTTGGTTTGGCATATGCTTTTGTTAACTGTTTGTTGGATTTGCTTCGAAGAAGTAATTAGAATTTGGGTGAGACTACCAAATGCTTAGGTAGACCCTCACAACTTGCAAGTAAGGGAAATATTAATATTTATTCACTAATACGTGTAAGAAGTGTTAAAACTTGATTGAGGAAAATAAACACACTAACTTCCTACTTAAGGAAGTCAGAAAAGCATATGACTAGAAACGCTTCCTTTAGAAGCTTTAATAAGTCTCGTGCTAACGAGCAGTTAGAGTATTAACAGTACTAGTAGTTGTTGAATCCTCATCACCTTCTTACCTCACAGAAACTAAAAATTCATCTTTTGCAAATTTGAAGAATAAATGGAGGGAGCTCAAAAGGTGAGCTCTTAAAAGGTAACAAGTGAATATAGTGTTCCCAGTGCAGTGGAGGGTGCGTCTGATCGGCTCTGTCTCGCTCCCAGGCCTAGACCTCTTCCAGGCTCCCAGGCCCAGAGGAGAAGGAATGTCGACAGCCTTACGGAGGTTACGGAGAATTTCCAATGATCAGGCGTCCCCTCGGCAGGATCTGTGGCGACCCAGACTGCCAAGGATCGCCATTGGAAAGGCATCCTCATAAAGTGCGTGTCTTCGTCCGATTCTTCATCTTACAAGACAAAGAAGTGGACATGTTTGGAGTTCGGACGATCTTTCGTGTACTCTGGAAAAGTTGGAAAACTTCCGCATTGAAATGAAGAGAGATAAGAGAAGCGCCAGCCAAGCGAGAATCGCCAGCCAGGTGAGAAGCGCCAGCCAGGCGCGAGCCGCGTTCCAGCAGCCAGGCGCGAGCCGGGTTCCAGCAGCCAGGTGCGAGCCGCGTTCCAGCAACTAGGCGCGAGCCGCGTTCCAGCACTAGGCGCGAGCCGCGTCCAGCAACTAGGCGCGAGCCGCGTTCCAGCAACCAGGAGCGAGCCGCGTTCCAGCAGCCAGGCGCAAGCCGCGTTCCAGCAGCCAGGTGCGAGCCGCGTTCCAGCAACCAGGAGCGAGCCGCGTTCCAGCAACCAGGCGCGAGGCACCAACCATGCGCGAGGCGCCAGCCAGTCGCCAGGATCTCCCGCATCGCCTTATGAGAGAGAGGTCAGCTGCGAGGCTCCTCTTAGTTGTGTTTTCACAGGATCAGCCTTCTCATGGCAAAGGCGCAAGATGTCGCACAGGCGGCCGTCGCCTTTGTCAGGATGATTCTAGTACGGAGAGAAGCTCTTCTCTAATATACAGGCAGTTTCCTCTCAGCGTGGTCTCTCTCCTTCAGTTCATACTCTTCCCTCATTATGACGAGGCAAGAACTCCAAGAGATTTCTGACTAAGAATCTCTTCTCTTCTGCGTTCGAGACGGCGCTGCAGAAGGGGAACTTTAAGGTTCTCCCTAAGGTAAGCCCAATCTCGGAACAGGAATCCTGCCCCTTCCTCGATTTTGGTGGTATCAGGAAACTATATGCTCGAATTCCTAGATTACATACTCTCATATAAGTGCCTTTTTTTTTTTTTTTTTTTTCTCTCCCCTCATTAGTGACATTACACGTTTTGTCAAGCAAGTGTGTAACACATCATTGACAAAAATATTTACTCTGTGTCTTGAAAAGGGGTTTGTTCTCATTGACAAAGATCTTAATAACATTTTATTGTGTAAGCATAGGAAACTCGCAAGCAAATATATTTAAGTGAAACAGGATTCGCTAAATACAGAAGCTGAGTTGATGTTGTCGTAATAATACCTTTAAGCGTTGTCCCTACACCAGAAAACTCCTGGAATGTCGCAAGGAGTACCGATTATTTGCAATTAGAGTAATGGTCCTTTCGGTTGCCACCCGTAGAGGAATCTTCGGTACGCTTATATGACTTTAACCATACAGTAGAAAAAAATAATGCAAAGGTAAAATACGTATGAGTATTGTAGTCATTGGAACAGCTAATTCTCTACTACATTCTTTCCTCAATGAGGAAGAGAGAGAAGGGATATCAACTGTCTTCGTTCCCTTTGACAAGGAAGAGAATTAGTATTAGCCGAAGGAAATCCTCAAGTGAGAACCGAGGACTGAAGAGGGAAGTTCTAGCTTCGTATGCTATTGGATATAAGACTTCATGGACTTGGTCTCCAAATTTTTTTTCCCTGGAACAGCCTCTAACCAATGAAGGAGAGCTCTTCCGAATCCTGCATCAGGTTTTCGGCTCCATGATATTAATAAACCTATTCCTTCATTGAATGGAGTAACTGGCAACTCAGGAAGAATACTGCGAGACGGCGAACATAGATTGCTGTCACTGTAGACCAATGCAGTACCTTCTAGTTCTCTGTCATGAGCGGTCGGTTACATCTCTCTCTCCTACAGGATTGACTGGCTAACCGTATCTGGTTCAGCAGCTGGGCCCTGATGCCTGGTGGGAACTGCTTTCTCGCTGGGCCTTGGTGCCCAGCTTTTGATCCAACGAAATAAGTCAGCCCTTTTTCTTCTACTAAAAACATTTCATCTTTCTGCCTTCCTCCCCCTATAAGGTATGGATTCTATGATGACGACTATTGGCTTGGTTTTGGACATGATTTAGTCTATATCTTGGGATATGAAGGAGGGTGAGGATGGACGGCATGCCACCTCACCCGTAGAACTCTAGTACCTGACGTGGTCGAGCGAGGGGAAAGTTTAATGTCAAACCCTATCCTCAATGCCGGGTCTGATCTCGACGGACATCATGACGCCTTAGCACTGGGGATAGGGTGTATATCCAGTAATTACCCCTAGGACGACCCTAATAAAAGGGATGACCCGTCCTCTAAGTGTGACTCCATGGTGGGTATGGGGAAATACTGGATGAACTATGTATTTTACGTTTTATGGCAACCCCCCCTAATTCTGTTGACGACCCTATGCTTTCATCAAAGGACTTGTCCTCGGAACCCAAACATCAATTTTCCATGGTCGGTCCCCAGGATCAGTGTAGTATCCCTGGGCCAAATGACAGAAGGACACAGTTGACGACCCAAAGCAATGCGAGTAAATATAATACAGGCAGGAAAACTAAACAAAAAGCATCTGGTTCCAGTATTGTCACACTGGAACCATTTGCCATGAAGAAAAATAATAAATATGAAATAGCTCCTGGGGTCTTTGTACCCAATTCCTTTAATAAATACCTTAATTTAAAGCTAGAAGGTGACAATATAGACATTTTTCAAGTGCATAGGGAAATCGTTAAATGTTGTGGAAGACAGCCAAAAATAACACCGCAGAATGGAAACATGCTCCTGGTAGAAAGCATCTCCCCGGAGGAAAGTATCAAGTTGATGGGATTGTCGGACCTTGCGGGAGTTATGGTGGAGTGTACTCCCCACTCCAGCCTTAACTCCAGCAAGGGCTTGATTTATGCCCCTCAGTTGATGGCTTTCTCTGAGGAGAGACTTTTAACAGAATTAAAAGACCAGGGTGTAATAAAGGTGGACAGGATGACGAAGAAGGTTGATAATAACAGAATACCTCAGCCTACCTTAATATTAACTTTTGACACCTTAAGACTTCCGGAATGTGTCTTTGCAGCCTGGTATAGGTTTAAGGTAAAGCAGTTCATCCCGAGACCCAGAAGGTGTTTCCATTGCCAGCATTTTGGACACACCCTACAATCATGCCGATCCAAATTGCAAGAAAATCCTGCAGTATGTGTCAACTGTGGAGAGGATGAGCATGGAATGTGCACCAGGGAACCTAAATGTGTTCACTGTGGTGAGGGACATGCATCATCGTCTCGGCAGTGTGATATATTTACTAGGAAAGGAAATACAAGCCATTAGAGTAATAGAAAGAACAACATTTAAGGAAGCACGAGAGAGGGCCAAAGCAAAGATTGTAAGACCCGGTCTAAGTTTTGCTACTGTAGCAGCAAAATTAAGAAATCAAAAGAAAGAGACAAATAAAAAAACCCAAGTTAGGAGCACAAACGTGGAATCAAATAAAGAATCATTAAAGAGACAGCTAACTGAATCATTAGAGTCAATTGATGATGAGAAAGTAAAGACAAGGTTCACTAGAACCAACAAGAAAGGCCCTAGTATGGAATTGGAAAAAATTGAAGTGCCAGTTGAGATCCAATCCTCCACCATCTGCCTCTTTGGAGGCAGGGCCAGTGGTTGCTGGTCCGGTGCCAGCTTCTGTTGGTGCCAATTCCTCTTTGGAGGACAAACCAGCAGATGCTGGTCCCCTGGTGCCAGTCCTCGCTGGTACTTCTGCCTCATTAGAGGCAGAGCTGGCTACTGCCAGCAATACAAACACTCTCGAGGTGGTCTCTTTAGAGAACACCTCTGCTTTCTCCGTCTCGACAGAGATGGAGAGCAAAGAAACTAAAAAACCCTTCAGTGTCAAGGACACTGAAAGAAAAGATGTTGGCTCTATGAAGGCAACTCCACCCAAGAGGCCAACAAAGCCTTCCATTAAAATGCCTCCCCCTAGTAGGAAAAAGAGCTCTCCCAATCTTGTCAAAAGGAACCATAATATTGGTCCCAAACATAAATAAATTCACTTCCATATTCACTGGAATTGTCAGGGACTGCGAGCAAAGTATGAGGAAGTCAAGCTTTTGATCTATGAGCACTCCCCTGTAGGGTTATGTTTGCAGGAGACCATGCTAGGTGAATATACACCTTGTCCTAGGGAATATGTTCACTATAGAACTAAATTTGATTTAGAGGTGGGAAATCATGGTGGATCCCTCATCTACATCCTCGAGATGTGCCACACTACCAAGTGAAACTAAATACTCCACTTCAAGCTGTGGCTGTAAGAATTGATTTAAGAAGGAAATATACTTTATGTTCCCTTACATTCCACCCAATAGCCATGTCTCCCAAGAGAACTGATATACTGATGGAGCAACTACCAGAGCCATTTCTTCTACTTGGTGACTTCAATAGTAGACATCCATTGTGGGGAGATGTAACATCAATCAAAAAGGGAATATGATGGCATCTTTAATAGAAACTGAAGATATAGGTCTTCTTAATACTGGAGAACCTACTCATTACCACATTCAGACAGGCACCGTCTCCTGCATCGACCTTTCAATATGTAGCTCCAACTGCAGTGTTTGATTTTTGTTGGAGAACAAGTGATGACTGGCATACCAGTGACCATTGCTCCAATTGTGATCGACACCAATGATGGTCCACCTATCCCGAGATCACCACGGTGGTGCTTAGAGAAAGCAAATTGGAGAAAATTCAAAGATTTGAGTGAGTTGGAGGGGGATGCAAAAGATTTTCCAAGTGTAGATGATGCCATTGATCTACTCAATGGAACATTACATACTGCAGGTCTACACTCAATTCCTCGAACTAAAGGACTATTCAGGAGACGGCCAGTACCATGGTGGTCAGAAGACCTAAGGTTGTTACACCGAGCTACCAGGTCATCATTGACCAGGTGCCGTAGACATCGCACCTTGGACAATGTCATAATTTACAAACAGTGTAGGGCACGATTTCGAAAAGCTATGAAAGCTGCCCAGAAGACAAGCATGGGCCGGATATGTATCCTCTATTAACAGCAGAACACCAGTCTGTAGCATTTGGAAGAAAATAAGAAAAATTCAGGGTAAATTTACACCCAGTCCTCCTCCAGTACTTAAATTGAATAATAATCATGTTACTGATGCCACAGAAATTAGTGATATGTTTTCTGAACACTTTGCTCGAGTCTCTGAAAATCAGATAGTTCCCCAGGACATCATTTCAGAATGATGGAAGAACAACAGGTACTTGACTTTTCATCAAACAAAGCTGAATCATATAATATGCCTTTTTCTGAAAGGGAATTTGACTCTGCTTTAGCTAGGAGCAAGAACACTGCCCCTGGTCCAGATGAGATTCCTTATGAAATGTTTAAACACATTTCAAAGAACACAAAACTTTTTACAATAAGTATTATCAATAGAATATGGGATGAAAGCAGCTACCCTAGCATATGGGAATTAGCTACCATGTTACCATTCCTTAAGCCTGGAAAAGATCCTCTCTCTGCAGCAAGTTACCGCCCATTGCTTTAACATGTTGTTTATGTAAATTGATGGAAAAAATGGTAAATGTAAGACTGATGTGGTATCTAGAGCACAACAATATTCTAACGCCGTCTCAGTGTGGTTTTCGAAAAATGCACTCCACCCTGGACATCTTACTGCAACTCGAAGCCTCTGTCTGTGAAGCCTTTGCCTCCAAGCAACACCATGTGACAGTGTTTTTTGATATAGAAAAGGCATATGACACTGCTTGGAGACATGGGATTCTGAATACTATGCATAATAGTGGTCTACGAGGCAAATTACCTTTATTTGTGAAATCCTTTTTACATCGTAGGTATTTTAAAGTTAAAGTTGGCAGTACTTTATCAGAGAAAAAGTGCCAAGAAGAAGGTGTTCCCCAGGGTAGTGTTCTCAGTGTAACACTTTTTGCTCTGGCCATAAACAGTGTTGCAGCTGTCATTCCAAGAGAGGTTTTAAAGACACTGTTTGTGGATGACTTGTCAATATCCTTTGCTGCCACCCGGATGACTGTAGCAGAAAGAAAGCTACAATTAACAATAAATAAAATAGTAAGTTGGGCTGAGAAACAGGGTTTTAAAATCTCTGTAAGCAAGACTACTACCGTCCACTTCTGTCGGATCAGGGGAGTGCATCCTGATCCAGACCTCTATTTGTATGGCCGTAGAATCCCATGTGTAGAACAAGCACGCTTCTTAGGCTTAGTTTTTGACAGTAGGTTGACTTGGGTCCCCCATATTAAACATATAAAAGCAAAGAGCCTAGAAGCTCTACACATCTTGAAGGTGCTTTCTCACACCAGTTGGGGAGCTGATAGAAATCTGTTACTAAAGCTTCATAAATCCCTAATCTTGTCAAAGCTGTCATATGGTTGTGAAGTTTATTCTTCAGCCTCCTCATCTAACTTGAGGAATTTTAGATTCGGTGCATCATTCAGGTATTCGTATAGCCACAGGAGCTTTCCCCGGTCGTCACCAATACACCTAGTAATGCTAATTGATGCAGGAGAGATGCCCACCTTGAACTCTATCGCCAGTCATCATTACTTCGGTACTGGTTTAGAGTGCAAAGACTCCCAAATCTCTGGCATTTGCTGTGGCAAGTAGAAATATTTTTAACGGTTTTTATGAAAGTCATCCAAGGTATCCCACTCCTTTTAGCTATAGAATTAAAAATATTTTAGAGGATACGAATATTAAAAAATTTCCCATTATCCCCTTTGTGTATCCCAGTACTCCTGTCTGGAGGTTACCTGATGTGAAATTCTGCAGGTACTTCAGTGGAGCAAAGAGGGATAAATCTGATGAGGAAATGAGGTCCATATTTTTAGAGCATGTATCAGAGCATGTAGATACAAGTTTTATATTTACTGATGGCTCTAAGTCCAATGCTGGCGTTGGATATGGGGTTTTTAGCGAATCTTTTAACCGAAGAGGTGCACTTCCTTCTGTTGCCTCAAACTTTACAGCTGAATTGTATGGCATCCTAATAGCACTGGAACATATTACAACACTCCCAGTTTGTAGCTATACAATATTTTGTGACTCCAAAAGTGCCCTACAGTCCCTGGAAGTCTTTAATACTGATCATCCCTTGGTGTTGAAGATCTTGCAGTGGATTTTTTTGCACCAAAATAGAGGCAGCATTGTTTCATTTTGTTGGGTTCCTGCCCATGTGAACATATCGGGAAACGAAGAGGCAGACAAGCTAGCCAAAGCAGCGCAAACTTTGGTACCAAGAAAATGCCCTGTTCCATATCGAGATACATTCTATGATATATGGAAATCCATCCAGCAGTTATGGGTACTTCAGTGGGACAGAGTAGGCCCCAATAAAATGAAAGAAATTACTAGTCAGACACACCCTTGGAAATATGACCTAATACCAAGGAGTGGCAGATTGTGTTGTGTAGATTACGTATTGGCCATACGCGTTTAACTCATGGCTATCTGATGGATGGGGAGAATGAGCCCTTCTGTGACGATTGCTTAGTTCCACTAACCGTTAGGCATTTGCTGGTTGAGTGTCCCAGTCTGGTGGAACTTAGGAATCGTTTTTTAGGTTATAGTAGTGGAGCAGGGGGTAATTATAGCATGGCAAAACTGTTGGGAGAAAGCGCATGTATTAATAACATTATCTCTTTTATCAAAGAAGCTGGTCTTCTCAAATATATCTGACAGCTGTGCTGTCTTAGTATATACATTTTTTTTTTTCTTTTTAATAGTTTTACTGTTATGTGATCAATCACAATTCTTTTTATCGTAATATTATTTATATTTTTATCAGAATTTAATTTATTTTTTTAAATCAAATTTATATATATCTCATAAAGATAAAGTTATTTTGAATGTTGTATAATATATTATAAAAGTTAAAAGATCACATTTAGTATTCGGCGTCGGTGACCCTGGTAGTTGTGACGCCAGATAACTCTCAATCAATCAATCAATCTACCGTATCTCTCCCCTACAATCACGGACTTTAGCCTCGGATTGAGGGGAATTGGTAGGCAAACATGAATAAATATTGTCTGCGTTTTGCTAAGAAGCTTTCAACAGAAAGATCTCTTACACCTTTTCAATGCTGTTTACCGCAATGTAACAGAATTATGGACGATTCTAACGCGGAATAGCACTATATTATATAATGCTCTCATGCTTATGAAAGCATAGCCTTATTAGAGAACGGAGCATGCTCAGTGAGACAATGGATGAGTCTGCTGGGAACCATTTCTTCGTGGCAGAAGTTTGTTTCCCTGAATGGACTACAATGCAGACCTATATAATTCTTTCCTACCAAGAAACGGAAATAATATACGAGAGAGTGCCGGGTAACCTGACAGAGGTACAGATGTCCTGGCACATAGTGTAAAGAATTGCAAGCAATTTAGTTGACTACAATTCCTCGATACAGCGAGTTGTTAACCGAAGGGTTCAGCAGCCTCTCTGATACAGGCTCAGTAGCGTCACGATCCGTTCCTGATTTCGTTCCCCGTCTAAACTGGTACGGGGGTTGGGTTCGATCCCAGGGAGGGACGAAATGATTTTTAAATCAATTAGGCCAATTCCACAGCTCTCTCATATCTCAAGGAGCATCGAGAATCTCTCTCTTCGCCCCTGTTCGCGTTAACAAGAGAGAACCTGTTTGGAGCACAGGCACGGAACGTAACGATCCTCAAAAGGTTCACTGCACGATGTTGCACATCCGTGAGAATAGTCTCGATCGGACGATAATAACTATTGACGTCTGACTAATCTTCGTTGGAAAGAGTTTGTGGAAACCTGGGAGACGTCTTTTTCATAGATCTCTTCGCAATGTTGAAGACGAAGAGGCTTCCTCTAGACTGCTTCCTTATTCTCGATCCAAGAGCGGTAGCAATATACGCCATCCTTACTTTGGAAGGGGAATAAATATTAGTCTTTTTTTTTCCCCTTTACAAATTCTCAACAGATGTATTAAGATAATTACTGGCGTCAGAGGGAGAGAGGATGATGCTTTTCGCCCCATTTTGGCCTTGAGAGGCAGGATTCACAGAGGTCACGTCCTTCCTACAGCACTTTCCAAAGGCCTTCCCAAGAGAGTCGGTCTACTCTATCAGCTCACTTAGAAAGGGACCTCAAACCCTCTCCACTCTGAGTCTGTCTGCGTGCAGTCTGACGAGAAGTTGACATGAATGAGAGGATTTTTCAAGGTGAATGGCAAGTGTCATGGCCAAGACAAAGAAGTGCTGCAGATCTTGCTGGGTTGAATGAAGAAGCTATCCTCTTCCAATACCTCTGTTTTCTTCCCTTTCTGAGAGAAGAATCACCTTTGGATATATCTGCTATCAAAGAATACAGTAGCAGGCTATACTCTGTCTTTACAAAGGGACTTAAAGATAGCAGAGGACTAAAATCTTCGGGATCTTATACGATACCTCGAGACAACCAAGAGTAGGACTTCATGTACTTCAAGTTGGAATCTTTTTTGTGGCCCGCAGATTCCTTGTTCCGACAAGTAGGAACCTCCTCATCAAGCTTCTTTTAAAAATTTTATGAGGAAATTCATTTTTCATACAATCAACTTACCTGTCAGATATATACATAGCTAAGACTCCGTCATCCCAGCTAAGTATATATCTGCCAGGTAAGTATGTATAAAACTTTATTGTATCATAACAATATCATTTTTTCTCTTGGCCCTAGCAACTACCAAGAAGACAAGTGAATTTCATGTATGGAGTCTCGCATCGGATTCAATGGAGACTGCTATTGGTTCTTGCCAGCACATTATTTCTGGCAAAGAACTAAAACCCTTCTAACCCTGGCTCAGAGCTTGAAAGTCAAGGGAGTTTCCCATTTAGTAGGGAAAGAGATAGAAGGGTCTCTTTGCCCAGTCAGGGTGCTTAATTTTTTCTTCAGCAGAAGAAATCGCTTAAGGGTCTCCTGCAGAGTCTTTGTGGTGCGATGAGGGCCCGAAGCGCTTCCCAGAAGGTACTCAGAGGGATACGACAAGAGCCAAGAAAGCCCTGGGTTTTTCTCCCACTTTCGGCTCTGAGTCATCTTCGACTTCCAGACCTCCTTCCCCTCCTTCGGGCAAGGAGAGGGAAGATACTGCAACAAGAAACCTCCTGAACATGCAGGAATAGATATTGTCAGCAACGGAAGTACTCATGAAGGATCCTCCTCTGAGGAAGACTCTTCTCTCTCGTCCTATTAAGATATCCTGTCGTCTACGGGACGTAACTGGCTCCAAGCGCCTCCCCTCGTCCTAGGCCAGAGGCTCCAGGTAGAAGAGAACCTTCCACCCTTCTCCAGTCTCCGGACAAACTATTGTCTGTTTTGTTCAGGATCCTTGGACAACGAAGCGCCAGCCAGGCACCAAGTGCAAACCAGGCGAAAAGCGCCAGAGGCAGACAGCTCGGACGAGTGCGTTTTTCTGGGCTCAGCTCGTGTCGGCCTATGAAAGGATCCTTAATATCATTCTTTCTAGGCAAAATTAATCTAAAATTACCAGAGAAAAACAAAATTAAGAAAATGTCAGTAAAACTGACTCGCTCACTCTATAAAAGAAGTGTCGGTATGAGAATAGGGCGAGTGGGATCACTACCAGGGAGACATTCACCATTTAGACCTTCCAATCAAAATCCCCACTAGAGAGAGCTGATACTAACGGGTGATGCGGCCGCTACTACTACTACTACTAGGGACGCCACGGACAGCAGCGCCCCTAGCGGTCATCCTTAATCATTAGACGGTACGCGTTGTACGCTTTTTTCTCTTGTGCCGTATAATCTTTGGATTTACCTCCTTATTAACCATGGAACGTGCTGCCATCGCATCGGCTAAGTTAAGTGCCTCATAAGTAGTATTTTACCGTATTTTAGTCTTCCAGGGACCAGTATTTTCCTTCTAATAGGTCATATACGGTTTCCCGGTCGACTCGTGGCGGCGCCATGCTGCCTCATGTTAAGAATTCCCGGTCTTCCATACTGGGACTTCTTGTACTTATGGGCTTACTATATCACGTTCATCGTTTTTTACATCGCCTTTTTAGCTAGGTCAGCCCGTTTACCATTTCTCTTAGTTTGGTATTTAGGGCTATTCTGTGTTTCTGGCCCAGCATCCCGGCTCTTGCTCTTCATCGGCTATCGCTGGCTCTGAGTAGTCAACTGTTCCTCGGAACAGTTTGCCTCCTCCTGGCTTCTTTTTCTTTACTAGTAAAAGTGTCTTTTTCCACTTTTACGATGTAATTTTAGTTCTATTTAGGGTGTTGAGGCTAGCCTAGGTGCATGTCCCATGTATTGGTACAGCCTGGTTCACGTGGCCCTCCACGGTTGTGTTGCTACGCGGCTTAGGCCACTTGCGGTCACGTGTTTCCATCGCACCTTACCCTTCCCCTTCCCTCCCTACCAGGTATAGGGAGGGGTCTGGGGGACCCCTTGGTTGCCATGACAACCTCAGTAGCCTTCCTCCCTCCTTCTCTGAGGAGGCCAGGGGTTCTTCCCAGCTGGGGTATAGGGCGACCACTTGTATCGGGTACCGGGTCACCGAGCAGGGTAGTTGTTGGGACGGGGAGGAGTAGGCCACCCCCCCCCTCTCTCTCCCGCCGCGTCACGCCGGGAAGGGAACCCCCCCCCCCCCCCCCATTGCCTAGTCCCACCTTTCCCCCACTGTAACGAACGGAGCCTCCGCCGCAGCCGGGGCACCTTTGGTTATAGTTCGTCTGGCTCCGCCAGCGGGCGGGGTGGTCACTACTAGTGGTCTATTGCTTGCCTACTATATCCTTCCCTTTTTTCCCGCTACCGGAGGAGAGCTTGCTTCTTACCCGGGCACTCTTCTAGTAGACGGGGAAAAGATTGATATTTATTTAGTTATAATATAAGGATATACCCTAATTTTACGGTGAATTTTAGTATTATCTAACTGTGTGTATACCATCTCCGTCGTTTTCCGTCGTGGTTTCATTCCTCACCACCACACCTGGTTGGATTCTTTCTCTTGTCTCCGGCGTAGCCTTGGACAACTCCAACCACCTTGTTACCACACGTATTATGGCGGGGCTCTGGTTTAATCTAACTTTCTCGCTCCGGCATGCAGCGGAGCAATTGTTAGGCTGTAAGTGTTCTCCTGATACTATGTATCTTTCCACTTACAGGCTACCAACTGTCAGGTCCTAGGGTGTAATGCGACGCTGTACGACCCCTGCGCCCATGATGAGTGCAGGACTCACGCCCCGTGTGCTACGACCCACAACGCCATGATCGTCTGGCACCCGAAGCCTGCACATCTGTTATGACCTTGTCAGTCAGCTGGTGGGGGGGGTAAGTCGATTTTAGACTTCTTTATCGTATTACTAATAACACTTAGTCATAAGCTTGTTAAACCCCGTCCCCGCCACTAGAAGCTTCATTTCGCCTTCTCTTTCAGGCTGCCGCCGTGAAGGAAGTCGCCCTAGCAACCCTGAAGGCTTGGGTGGGCGGCTTCGGGAAGAACGCCGCCAAGGGCCAGCCATACATCTTGGTAAGAAGCTGGCCGTTCAGATCTTCCCCGGCGGCAAATCAACAGGATACGTTGACCCTATCTCTGCAGCCCCTCTCATCGCCTCCATCCAGCAAGAGGTGCAGCAGTCGTTCGGGCCGTGGCCATGCACGAGCCGGTCCAGACGTCGCAACCTTGGACCTAAATATTGAGCCTATGGCAGTAGGTGCGGAGGATTTGTTGGTTGAGGTAGGTGTGTCGGGCGCCCAAGGTCTTTCCTTGGGCGCTCCTGGATCTTCTCCTGTCCCTTCTACTGCTTCTTTCCAAGGCTTTACGGGATCTGAGATCCCTGCCCGCTCTCCCGCTCTCTCTGTACCCCCAAAGGTGAAGGGACAGAGAGAACAGAAGACCTCCATAAGACGACTTCTAAGAAGTCGTCGTCGTCTTCTTCAGTAAAGAAGTCTTCGACTTCCTATGCTGACGCGGTGAAGGCTAAGCCGAGCTCTTCATACTCCAAGAGCTCTAGAAGCAAGGCTTCTAAGGAGAAGGCTCGCGCTCCTGCTGAGCCAATGCCTTCTCCGGCCTCCACCGATCCACTCCGGCAACGCCGGTTGGAGTAGCGGGACCGAGCACCTTTGATCCCACTGCCTTCTCAGCAGTGGTGATGCAACAGGTAGGAGAGATGGTAGGCTCGCAGGTCTCCGCCCTCGACCAAGTTCGAACAGATGTTTGCACAGCTGTCGAACACCCTTAGTCCAGTCGTCGGGCTAGTCCATCCAAGATCTCTCTAACAGAGTTAGAGAGAATGAGGACCGAGTAGCTGGGCTTAGCTCAGGCTCCTCATCCAGTCTCCCCAGTAGCAGGTGCTGGCATTCTCCAGCTACCTCCTTATGAGTCGCTAACCAGCCTTCTCCATGGATAACCCATGGAGAGTGGCCGCTTACGCTCCATTCAAGGACGGTATGATCTCTGTCCCGGAGTGTGGAACTCGAAGGATTGAGGACTTCGAGTTTTATCCTCCGGGATTGACTCAGCCTTTCATTGGATATGCTAGGCTGACCGTGGCGGCCCTCACTAGGGAGGACAAGATCTCCAGAGAGAACGTGCTTTATAGTAGAGAGCACGCTCAGCGGGAATGGGTTCACTGCCTAGAGGACTGGGAGTGTACCAACACTAAGCTCCAGGCTTTCAAGAGTCCTTTCACTATTTTTGCGACGGAGGAGGAGGCTTCTCTTCCGTTCGCTACCAAAACCATAGTGGAAGCGACTCTTCAGGCAGTCCTCAAGGATGAGCCCATGCCACAGCTGAGGGAAGCGGATTCTACTTCTCCGCTCTTTCCAGCCTTCGGAGAATTGTGGGAGAACTTGCCTGCCACATTCACGCTTGGTAAGCTCAAACCAGACTGTGCAATGGACCAGTTTGGCGAAAAGCTTCCAAGGCTGCCTGATACCTTGATCCAGGCAGAGTCGATGCTCGAACTAGGTTTGGAAGATCCCTCAACTCTCTAATTATCACTGAGATGGCGGCTCTATCGTATGGCACAGAACCTCTATTTAAGATTCTGGCCAAGTCTCAGCTTCAAACAGTTCAGACGGATGCTTTCGACTTCTTCCAAGCTAGGAGGAACTGCCGAAAGCACGTTCTGCAGGAGTGCACTATTAGGCACGAACCTAATAGACTCCTGGCTTCCAGCATGTGGGGGGCGGAACTCTTCCCAGAGTCCGCTGTGAATGAGGTGCACCATGAGGCTGCTAGGCTCAACCAGAGCCTTAGAGCTAGGTGGGGTATCTCTTCTAAGAGTAAACAAGAATCCGCCCCCGCTGCTGGTAAGAAACTAAAGAAGTCTGGTAAAAGGTTCCAGCCTTACCAAAAACATCAGCAGCAACAGCCAGTTCGTTCAGGCCGTCCCAGTTACCCAACAGGGACAACCATCAACCTCAAAACAGACCCAACCCATCCTCCTGTTTGTCTCCTCAGTCGCAACCCTCGACCTCCTACGCGCACTCGCCGGCCTTCAACCCTATGTATGAAGGTCAGGCTTACCCTCCCTTTAATAGGCAGTCGAGAGGTAGCAGAGCGAGAGGCCACTTTCGCCAGCGTGGCACAGGAAGAGCGACAAGGGGTAGGCAGTTCAAAGGAGGGCGTGGAGGTCAACCGCCCAACAACAGTGAGGCTCCCCAGGTAGGAGGGAGGTGTTCCTCTTCCGTCACAGGTGGGGTTTCAGCAATTGGGCACAGAGCATAGTGTCCAAGGGATTGGTTGGAGTTGGATCAAAGATCCCCCTCCAATCAAATCATTTTATCAGGAACCTTCAAAGGAATTGACCGATTACGCGAGCGAACTCCTTCAGAAAGGAGCTATTGCGAGAGTCAAGCATCTAAAATTTCAGGTCGCTTATTCAGCGTGCCAAAGAAAGGCTCAACAAAAAGAAGGGTAATCTTAGACTTGTCAAGGCTAAACTCTTTCATTCGTTGCGACAAGTTCAAAATGCTTACCATCTCGCAGGTAAGGACCTTACTTCCTCGTGGAGCCGTCACATGCTCCATCGATCTTACAGACGCATACTATCATATCCCTATAGCCAGGCACTTCCGCCCATTCCTAGGCTTCAAAACTAGGAAATCAGACGTTCTCATTCAAAGTGATGCCCTTCGGTCTGAATGTAGCCCCCAGGGTATTCACGAAAATAGCAGAAGTGGTGGTTCAACAATTGAGAACTCAGGGGATAATGGTAGCAGCATACCTCGACGATTGGTTGATCTGGGCACCAACAGTCGAGGAATGTCTCAAAGCCACGAAAAAGGTAGTTCAATTTCTGGAACATCTGGGGTTCCAGATAAACAAGACGAAATCCAGACTTACTCCAGAGTCTCGTTTTCAGTGGCTAGGAATCCAATGGGATTTGTCTTCCCACAATCTGTCAATTCCAGTGGTCAAACGGAAAGAAATAGCCAAGTCTGTGAAACAATTTCTCAAATGCAAACAAACATCAAGGAGAAGCCAGGAAAGAATCCTAGGTTTCTCTTCAGTTTGCCTCAGTGACAGACATCCTCCTGAAAAGCAAGGCTGAAAGATATAAACCGAGTTTGGCGATCGAGAGCAAACGCCAAATCTCGAGACAAGTTGTCAGTAATTCCACAGATCCTTCGCAATCAGCTCCGTCCATGGACAAAAGTGAAGAACCTGGCCAAACTAGTACCCTTCAATATCCCCTTCCAGTGTTAACCATTCACACGGATGCCTCCCTGTCCGGGTGGGGGGGATATTCTCAATTCAAGCAAGTTCAGGGGACTTGGTCAGTTCAGTTCCGCCAGCTCCCACATAAACGTCTTGGAGGCAATGGCATATTTCTTACCCTGAAGAGACTTCTTCCCCCGAAAAAGTCTCATCTAAGACTAGTTTTGGACAGTGCGTGGGTAGTTCATTGCATCAACAGAGGAGGGTCCAAATCCAAACATGTGAACCATGTTATGATAGCCATCTTTGCACTAGCAGACAAACACAAATGGCATCTGTCCACCACTCACCTGGCCGGGGTAAGAAATGTGATAGCAGACGCTTTGTCCCGGTCGGTCCCTCTGGAATCAGAATGGTCCTGGACGACAGGTCATTCCAGTGGATATGCCGGAGAGTCCCAGGTCTCCAAGTGGATCTCTTTGCTTCACAAGCAAACCACAAGCTCCCTTGCTATGTGGCCCCCAACCTGGACCCTCTGGCTTATGCCACGGACGCCCTGTCGTTAGATTGGAATCGGTGGAGAAAAATTTATGTCTTTCCTCCAGTGAATCTTCTCTTGAAAGTCTTGAGCAAGCTGAGGACTTCAAGGGACTAGTAGCTCTGATTGCTCCAGACTGGCCCAAGAGCAACTGGTATCCTCTGCTTCTGGAATTGGGTCTCCGACCTCAACGGATTCCCAATCCCAGAAGCTGTCACAATCAGTACAAATGAGGACTGTTCGCTTCCTCAGGAATTCTTCAGACCCTAACATTATGGACTTCATGAAGTTTGCGGCTAACAAAGATGCTAACATTGATCCACAAAACATCCTCTTCCTAGAAATCAGATAAGAGAGAGTCAACTATTAGACAATATGGACTCAGCTGTTAAAAAATTAGCATCCTTCCTGAAAGAATCAAACACACTACACCATGACAGTTTAACTTAGCTATATCCTTTTTCAGATCCTTGTTGAAAAAGGTTTAGCAGCTAGCACTATTACTAATCATAAAGGCTTTGACGAAGATCTTCCAGTTGGGTTTTCCAGATAGACCTAACTGAATCTTTACTTTACGTCTAGTCCTAGAGCCTGTGCTAGACTTAGACTTCTCAAAGGCCTACTGCAGTCTCATGGTTCTTAAACCTGATGTCCTCAAACTAGCATCAGATACTGACAAACTCGTCTTGTACATTCATAATGCTTCTTAGAAAGACGTTATTCTTATTAAGCCTAGCTTCAGGAGCTAGAATTTCAGAACTGTCGGCTCTATCCAGAGATGCGGGTCATGTGGAATTCCTCCCTCAGGAGAAGTTCTGCTTGCTCCGGATCGTAGTTTTTTGGCTAAAAATGAGGATCCTCTTGCAAGGTGGGCTCCTTGGAAAGTCATCCCACTTCTGCAAGATCCTTCTCTCTGCCCAGTATCAAACTTTAAGAGCCTTTCTATCTTGCACATCCTCAAGATCCTCAGGTTCTCTCTTCATGAGAGAAAAAGGTGGTGGACTTTATCAGTAAAAGGAATTAGACAACAGATCCTTTACTTCATTAAACAAGCCAATCCTGATTCATTTCCAAAAGCACATGACATCAGGGGAGTAGCCACCTCAATTACCTACTTTCAACATATGAACTTCGAGGATCTTAAAAGTATACTGGATGGAAATCTCCGATAGTCTTTAAACGTCACAAATACCTAAAGTCCTTGGAATCTTTAAAATTTTCTGCAGTAGCAGCGGGAAACATTGTTTCTCCTGATACTGTATAGTAGTCATAGTATAGATCCAGGTCTCTTTTCTACCTACCTCGTCCAACATGCCTCACCCTATCGCCATGCTATTCGGATACTCTAGCCTTAGCCGCCGAGATCATATTGGTGGATTGTCCCTTATTTTTTTGCTAGGGACATCCACACTATGTACTTATAATGTACTTCAGTGTACCTACCTTATTTTTATGCTAGGGTAGGACACAATGTGTTTGTATTATGTAAATACCTTATTTAAGTGAATCTATTTTGTTAATTTGCATTGCATTATTGTATATTACTATGTTTAATATAAGTTAATTTTAAGTACTTTATATTATTGACTTGCTTTTTTATGTCATTGTTTAGAATATGTTAGCTTTAAGTACTTAGTGTATTCTGTAATATACCTGATTCACTTATTATATCCCTCTTTTTTACAACTGATTTCATTTGTCCTTTTTCCCATCTTGTCTGTTTCTCTGGTACTCTTTCATAGGCCGACACGAGCTGAGGCCCAGAAAAAGGATTTTGACGTAGGAAAAATCTATTTCTGGGTGATTGGCTCGTGTCGCCCTATGAAACCCACCCTGTATTTGTTGCCCTCCTCCTGCAGGACAAGATGTTCATAGATTAAGGATGACCGCTAGGGGCGCTGCTGTCCGTGGCGTCCCTAGTAGTAGTAGTAGCGGCCGCATCACCCGTTAGTATCAGCTCTCTCTAGTGGGGATTTCGATTGGAAGGTCTAAATGGTGAATGTCTCGTGGTAGTGATCCCACTCGCCCTATCTCATACCGACACTTCTTTTATAGAGTGAGCGAGTCAGTTTTACTGACATTTTCTTAATTTTGTTTTTCTCTGGTAATTTTAGATTAATTTTGCCTAGAAAGAATGATATTAAGGGATCCTTTCATAGGGCGACACGAGCCAATCACCCAGAAATAGATTTTTCCTACGTCAAAATCCTTTTATTGTCCGATGCGGACAAGGCGCGGGCCTCCAACCTGGCGCAAATGCGCCAGAGGTGGACAGACCGGACAGGCGAGAGTGTCCAATGTGGACATCGCCAGCCAGCCTCGAAACTCCAGCAAGGGGGTAGGCCGCCAGCCAGGCGCCAGAAGCGCCAGCCAGGAGCCAGGCTCCAGCCAGGGTGCCAGGCGCCAGAACAAGAGTGATGCGCCAGCCAGGCGCGAAGCTCCAGCCAGGCTCGAAGCTCCAGCCAGGGGGGAGGCGCCAGCCGGGCACCAGAAGCGCCAGCCAGGCGCCAGAAGCGCCAGCAACACCAGCCAGGTGCCAGAAGCGCCAGCCGGGAGCCATCCAAGAGTGATGCGCCAGCCAGGCGCGAGGCGCGAGGCGCCAGCCAGGCGCGAGGCGCCAGCCGAGGCGCGAGGCACCATCCAGGCGCGAAGCACCAGACAGGCGCCAGGCTTCATCTAGAAGAGATCCATATCAAAGAATGCCCTGGCCTTCTTTGTGACAAGTGTGATCTCCAAAGCACATGATAAGTGCCTTGATGATTCCTTCAAACAGCTGAGAATTAAAGCACATGAAGTGCGAGCTTTTGCAAATTCTTGTTCTTTCCATAAGAATATGTCAATAAAGGACATGGTATTAGCTGTCACATATGGGAGATGCAACTCTGTGTTGACTTCCCATTACCCGAAGGATGTCAAGATAACCTACGAGAGATCCTTCTCTCTTGGTTGATACGTGTCTGCGGATACGTTGCTGGGATAGGAAGCCGATACTGATCCTTAACTAGTGAGTTAAATTTTATTTAACGTCGAGTTTTAGGGTTGTTTGAATGGAGTTTGGGGATAACTTTTCAATTTAAGTACTAACCCTCGTGTTAGGATCAGGTGATCAGGATCGGTGTTGTGCTCCTTAATTATGCACTAGGCAAGGTGTGTTGTCATGTAAGTGGATAAGACCCCATTGACAAATGCCATCAGGCTCTGTCGAGTAAGTGGATAAGACCCCACCGACAGAACCCACAAGAACTCTAAGCCATCCAGGTCACATCTTTGCTGCGGCTCTGGAGGCGGAAAGCAGGACCTCCTAAGCAGTAGCTATGAAGTCTGCCGCCTAAACAGGTAGGAACCTAGGTTTTTTATATATTACCTACAATGTATTTTGTTTACCGGTCTATTCAGTAATTAACTGTCTCTTACCCACCACCATTGGTGTGAATCAGCTAAGATATACAGGCAGTCCCCGGGTTATGACGGGGGTTCCGTTCTTGAGACGCGTCGTAACCCGAAAATCGTCGTAAGCCGGAACGACGTTTGGAAATATGTCTTAAACTAATAAAAAGTTATAAAAACCTTACTTGTAATCCTTTGGTTTTACACTACATGTTGTTTCCTGTAGTTTTATGTACAACCTGGAGTTCTTTTCATAAAAAAATGCTGGTTCTTGAAGGTAAAAAACTATTGTAATCCTCTGGTGACACTACATTCTTGAAGTTTTTATGTACAACCTGGAGTGATTTTGCCAAATCTTGAGGGCTACAAGAACAGTTGATTACTATTTACGTATCATATAGACTAATTAAAGTAAAATCTTTAAATAGGCTTATATATTAGTATCAACAAAACATTTCCTGGCATGAGTCAGAGGCCGTTTAATGAAACGAACACTTCTCTGTCCTATCTGTTCAGAAAATAAACGTTACGTCAATCCCGAGACCATTGTTGCCAAGACGCCTCTCTCTCTCTCTCTCTCTTCTCTCTCTCTCTCTCTCTCTCATCTCTCTCTCTCGCTCTCTCTCTCTCATCTCTCTCTCTCTCTCTCTGATCAAATTACACTGGAACCTTGACATACGATTGCCCTAATATACGAATTGTTTAGAGATACAACAGAAAATTTGCAAAAATATATGCTTTGATATACAACGAAATATTTGAGATACGATTTTGCGATGAGTTGTTTAGGCGACCGATAAAATGGCGTTCAATCTGTTTGTTTGTGGTGGCGCATCGTTAACACGTCGTTTAGTTCGTTGTATTTTTGCCTATTTTTCGTGTTATTTTGTCTATTTTTATCTTAACAACCATGGGTCCCAAAGCTAAAGACAAAGCAGGTGATAAGAAAAAACCCAAGAAAATGATTTCGATGGAAGCAAAACATGAAATTATAGCAAAGCATGAACGTGGCGTTCGTATCGTCGATTTGGCAAACGAGTATGGTCGAAATCCTCCTACAATATCCACGATCATCAAGCAGAAGGAAGTTATAAAAACCTTCCAAAGGCATCACCATTATTTTCTAAACTACGAACTGATTAAAAAAAATAAATAAAAATTAGTTTAGCAATGTTATTTCATTTGGTGTTTGTTACGTAGTTTATTATTGTACATACGTAAATAAAAAGAGAACAAATCGTTCCCTGCCACCCTTCCCTACCTCCTCCCCCTGCTGGCCTCACGTCATCTTTCATTGTGGTAAGTAAAATTCCTTTCTTTTTTAAATTGATTTTATTAACATTTATTATCATTTATCACATTGCTATGTTATTTTATCATTATGTGTGTTATTATTCGTTTGTGTATAAATTGTGTATATTTATATGTAATTTAAGCGTGTTTAGGTGTGGTTTCATAGCGCTACAACGGATTAATTACATTATTAAATGGGTAGAATGGGAAAAAATGCTTTGAGATACAACTGTTTTGATATACGATGATTGGTTGAATGGTAACGGAAACAAATTAAATTCGTATGTCAAGGTTCCAGTGTACTGGATAATGTCTCTCTTTGGGTACTTTGATTTTGCCAAATCTTGAGGGCTACAAGAACAGTTGATTACATTTATGTATCATATAGACTAATTAAAGTAAATGTATCTTTAAATAAATCGGCTTATATTATAGTACAACAAAACATTTACTGGCATGAGTCAGAGGCCGTTTAATGAAACTAACATTTTCTCTGTCCTTAACTCGGGAGCGTCGGAAGAACGCCTCCGCTCTCTCTCTGATCAAATTACTGGATAATGTCTCTCTTTGGATACTTGGAATTTGTGTTGTAATCTAACCAGAAACTTCGTTTTGTTATTATTACTGGAAACGAGCAATGATTTTTCATTATTTGCGCTTTTGGACTGTTATATGTAAACTTTGCGCATCACAAGCTAGTATGTGTTCATTGCTCGGAAACTAGTTCCGCATATGAGGCGTCACTAAAAAACATAGAAAAATATGACATAAAAAGTGTCGAAAATCATCACAACCTCAAAATTTTAGTTGTAATCTAACAGAAACTTATTTTTATTAATATATTGTGCTAAACTATAAAGGATTTTATCATAGTATGCGTTTTTTAAAAGCGTCGTTAACTCGGAGCGTCGGAAGCGTCAGTGTCGTAACTATCGTAACCCAGGGCGGATTTTTCAAGGAATATTTAAGAAAAAGCGTCGTAACCTCGGAACGTCGTAAGCTGGAGCTGTCGTAGCCCGGGGACTACTGTATCTGACAGGGAAGTTGAATGTACAAAAATGATATTGTTATTGTACAATAAGGTTTTGTACATACTTACCTGGCAGATATATCGATTAATGGCCCACCCAGCCTCCCCTCAGGAGACAAGTGGAAGAGAAAATCTGATTAGAAAACAGGAATGGTTCCTATTCCTGCCACCCAGCGGCAGGGCGGTAGATCACCTGACCTACCTGTAGCGTGTGCCGCGAAATTCGAATTTCTGTCGGGACGACAGAGTCTATAGCTAAGTATATAGGTAAAACACCACAGCAGGCCAACTCTCATCACGGTGGACGGGGTCTTGATTCACTCGATATTAATTGGTGAAACAAGAATACAATTGCAACTCTCAGCATACCATTTAAAGACTGAAGTTTTCGTCAACATAATGTGATATATGAAAGGCCCCATACGAACTAAATAACCAGTGAGCTCTTCGTAAAATATGTTTTCAAGGCAGTTTTGAAATCCAATATGGCGGCTACGTTTTGCATGGAAGGTTCTGATCAGTGACGGCCACCATCTTTCCCCAGCCTTCCCAGCACTCATTTGAACAATGTTAGCGTATATATGTAACGTTTATTGATCTTACTCAAGATTGCAGTTGTAATCAGCACAATAAAACAACATTTTGTTGCCTATATTAGTGAAAGTATGAAACTTGTTATTCCCGGGGTTATGGTTTGAACTGAATTCATTCTTACCTTGTAATCGGTGGTTTTTATCCTTACTGCCATCACAACTGAAGTCCACAGTGCTTATTTGATTGTTGTTATGCACATTTTAGTCTCAGTTCACTCCACATTGCACTTTAAACCCGTTGCTGTTCCTGGTTTCTAAGCGCACGCGCCACAAACACAGTTACGAACAGCAGATGACGACAGATGACAAAACTGCAAAGTTGTATTCCCTAAATTGTTTACTTACTCGTTATTTAGTTTAAATTTACTTTATTTAAAAATTTTGATTTAATTCATGTATATTATCCCTTTTTTGCAACCAAATTACCCCGAAAATTACAGATATTTCTAAAGTAGATACAATCAAATGTTTCTAACGTTTTCGTACATCTGGCCCCTGCCCGAAAACCATAGAGGAACGATTACGGATACGTGCATAGAGGAACGACTAACGGATAACTGAATTATATATATATATTTTTTTTTTTTGCTTTTTTGTTTTTGCTAGCACTTTTCATTGATTTCAGTCTATATTAGTATTTTGAATTTCTTTAATAATTGTATGCCAGAAATAAATGTAACCTTTAATGTTTGCATGCTAAGAATGGCAAAATCATCGTTGCCACATTAGTGGAGGCTTCACAACATACGCCATTTCATTATTACAAACTGTTTCCATGAATTCTAGTTGTCATAGTAATACAATAATGATAAAATTGCTTTAATATTTATGTATATATACTTCCAATACATAGCCTAATTTCACCAATTTCAACGTTTTGTATATAATCTTATACCCTAGTTTTGGAGGGGTCAACACAAAACCGAATGGCAACAGAGAGAGAGAGCGAGAGAGAGAGAGAGATGAGAGAGAGCACGGGAACAGAGAAGGAAAGGGGTGGCGATGGGGGGGGGGGGGGTAGGTGGAGCTTTTTACGCGTGTTCATATCCATTTCTGCATAATGGAGTTTTTGTCTCTTGGTACAAGGACAAGTGTCGTTATTCTTTACGATTAGTGATTCACGATACCCTTATAAATTACGGCACTGGGTGTAATGCACTATAGCAAAATCTCGTTCTGTTACGAGTGTTCATTACAGAAATAGGTATTGCCCAAAAACGTGCTTGCACTGTCTCTGAAACCCATAGTAGACATGCTGCTTAGTTGTCAATCAAGTTTTTATAACCAAGTATTTTTACAAGCAGCTATTGAATAAATTTGTATTTTTCTCAGTCAAAACATATGCCCCTCAATGCTAACTTTCCTCTTTTAACGACTTTCTGGTCATTGCAAATTCGGCCCCATAATTTCTTATGGTGCGAAAACAGACAGAGGCCCAGGGACCGAAAACGATTGCGTCACACTACGGCGGTAATCCGGCAGTAAAACATCTTCATATATCCAAAAAAGTAAATAATAAAGATATATATGCGCATTACGATTATAACAATTACATGAATAGCTGATAACAATCTGCATGAATAACTGGTAAACTGTTCTGCAAGACAGTTGAGTATAGCAATTATTTACAATAGGTACGAAAGTCAAGATGCCGTGACGTCATAATACAGAACTTAAAAGAACGTTCTAATTTAAGAAAAATAATTACTTAAATTTGAGTCAGTCGAGTTACTTTTTCAATAACGAATATTTTCAAATTAATCATCATAAATATGTAAAATATTGATGTTTTACTATTTATTTAAAAATTAGCTAAGAGCACGCTTCTCGTCATCTTTCTACCAAAACAGCTGTTAACTCCTAACTTGTTTGTTGGTGAGAAACCGTGTTTCGATTGTTGTGATGAAAAGTGCCCCAGCGTCTGTGGGTACAAGTGGTGTGCGGATTTATCACAGGAAATGGAAAGTTTGTTGACACAAGCGACTCCGTAAACATCGAGATGGCGTCAGTCTTCAAAAACATTTTTAGTTGTAAGTAAAAAAATTTCTAAAGCGTTTTTGGTGAGATTTCCACTGCCGTAGCCACCCTTTTCAGTACCCTCTGTTTAAATCTTAAAATTTGGCCTTAATTTCTAACTTTGGAGAAAATACTTACTTCGAAAGGAGAGGAGAGGTCTTTAGCTCCGTTTCTCACCAACAACAAATCACGACTGATGCCCATCTCCGGTGTCAGGACGCGTTATAATGTACTTTTTCGAAGGGTGGCAGCGTTGATTGTAGGTGGCCTGTTTGGCCTGCTGTGGTGTTTTACCCTATCTGCCAGGTAAGTATGTACAAAACTTTATTGTACAATAACAATATCATTTTTCCCTTCTAGTGCAGCAGCCTAGTGTGGGTGAGGCAAGGCCAGCATAGCATGTCAGGCTATCATATCATAGGTCGTGGGTTCAATCTTGGCCATTCCATTGAGGAGTGAGAGATGTGTATTTCTGGTGATAGAAGTTCACTCTCGATGTGGTTTAGAAGTCACGTAAAGCCGTTGGTCCCATTGCTGAATAACCACTGGTTCCATGCAACGTAAAAAACACCTTATAACAACAATCAGGCTATCATATCCACCTCATTTTCCATTTTTTTAAATGTTTTTGATTTTGTTGGCTGTTGGCAATTTCTCTTTTAATGTGCACATTAAATGTGTCACTTAATAGTTACTGTAATCTTTCAAAGTTTTATAATCTTCCATCCTCTGTAGTGTTTATTTTTTCATTTCTAATAGTTTTACCTAACAGTGCATGTTATGTAGACCAACTTCTATAAGGGAAGTTGCTCATTTTACATTGCTTTTTTAAATATTCATATAATGTTTTAGCTTTAATGACCGTCTGGTCTTTCAGGATATGTCATAAGAATAATTTGGTAATTTCTTATTTCATACTAGGAAGGTAAAACAACACAAATTCACTTAAATGGCCATCAGTTGTATATTAATTCTGATGTGAAGAATAGTTTTGTAGGTTTGACACAGTATCATAGAAGTTTTAGTGCTGCTATTTTGACTCCATTCTTGCATGTTTATAAAAATTGTGATAAAACATCTTCCCATTCAATTGAGTTCTTGAAACAGAAAATATGCTTCACATTTTTATCAAACTACATTGTGCTCCTGTAACTTAATTAGAGGAGATGAATATTTTGTTGTAGCGAGTTGCTATATAAAGATTTTTGGGTATGTGATTTGAAAAATACATTTAGATTTGGTTGATGGTATTTTAAAGTTTTTGGCCAATAGTGTAAATATTGGTGTAGTAAAATTATTGAAGGATGAATTCTTTAAATGTACACTATTGCTTTTGTAGACCATCAGAGCAGTTATTTCTTCGTTGTTTTCTTTAGCAGGTAATTGAAACAAAAATATCCCACAAAATGAATAGATTAACTGCCAGGTAAGTTTTTTTTTATATCACCATTAATATTTTGTCAGATTTTTCTATAGTGCAGGGTTACACACAAAGTTCAGTTGGATTTTTAAACTTTTAAGAGGCTAGCAAGATTGGGAATGAGGATTTTTGGAAACCATTTTTTTTGTTTTTTTATATACAATTTATACTTCGGCAAAAGAAAGAAGGTATTTGACAGAACATGAATTGCAACATTCATTTTCACTAATTCCACCCTCATTTGTTTGTTGGAACATGACACTCCCTGATCCCAACTCCTTGACGAGGTGGGGGACTTAGGGATCCACTGCAGAGAGAGTAGCCCCTTTACACCTACACTCTCTGCTGTGGATCAACTAAACATTGGGACCTTTAACTCCATTACTCCTCCTTTTATAAATTTTCACCCTTCCCTCCTTCTTCTTTCGTTGACGACCTTGGCAAGGTTTTGACTATTTAATTGACTGCTCTTTTAACTTGATGGAGGGTGGAGTTGGACGGCATGCCACTCCACCCGTAAAATAAAACTAGAGTACCTGACGTGGTCGCGCGAGGGGGAAATTTTTAAATGTCATGCCATGCCCACAGTGCTGGGTCCGATCTTCTTGGGACTGACGACCTTTAAGGCACTGTGGGTATGGCGTATATCCAGGTGAGTGTCCCAGGGTAGTTACCACTATGTAACAATATTGCTCCTCCCCCAGTTGGGCCTCCCTGGTGAGAGGGACCTCATCCTGGACGAAAATATATATTATTATTCTATGGAAACTACAACAAACCCACTATGACTTCTGGCATGGCAACGGATTATCCCTAAGACACCCCGGTTAGAGAAGAGCTGGATGGTATCAAAACTTGGATACCAATATAGACCATCAAGAAAAAAACAAATATCGTGTTGACCAACCTTGACCCATTTCGACTCCCTCTTTGGTAGTGGAAGTTGGTCAAGATTCCTTACTATGGAAACCGAAAATAGAATATCGGCATTGAAATTGGAAAATTTTTTGTGAATCGACATTCAACTACAGAAATGTCATTCCGACTAATAAAAGACCAAACGTGGTTAATTGAAACCACAAGTAGAAGCCAATCAGAAAATTACTTAACAATAAAGAATATTGATAATATAAACTGTACATATAAAAAAACATGACAACATGAAACAGTGTAACAGGGTACCATTGTACTCCCTGGATGATGAAGAACCTTTAGAAAAAATATATTGCTAGATTCCTTAAAAAGAGATATAATAATGTCCAAGATTGCGAAATTTACAACATAAACAGTAGAAGAAGTAATGGAAAAACTCTCAGAATAGCAAAAATAAAATTTGACGGCCAAGAATTACCTTTAAAAATTAAGATTATGGGCCAAAGCAGAGAACTTAGACCGTACGTTCCAAAACCACTACAGTGCCAAAACTGTAGCAAATATGGACATACAAAGAAAAACTGCCGTAATACAGCGGTATGTGCATATTGTGGATCTAACGAACATTCCACAGTGGAAGTGCGGTGAGCCAAAGTGTGTGAACTGCGGGCAAAATCACCATGCAAGATCTAAAGAGTGTATGTATTATATATACAACACAGAATTAAAATTACTTCAAGAAAGAACAGGAATGCCCATAATGGAAGCCAAGTTAGAATTAAAAGTCAGAGGAATGTATGATCCTGCTAGGAAACAAACGTTTTCTACTATAATTTCAAACAATGAGACAAAAATGGAAAAGGATAAGAATATTAAAACCCTAACAGAAAAAACGGAAGGAAAAATAATCACTTTGCATAAAGAGAACAGTATAGCAAAAAACCAAGAAACATGCACAAATATTTGTTCAAATTCTTTTGAGATATTAAAAGAAATAGAATCTCAAGATGATAACATTGTATCACTGAAATGTTAGAAGAAAGTTATAATGAACTAGAAGCTAAAGATAAAAAGAGGCCCCTGGAGAGGACTCGCCAAAACCAAAAAAACCAACAATCATCAGAGAATTGTATGTTAAAGCAAAGACGAACTACCCAACGAAAGAGCACAAACCAAGAAATAAGAATATCCCATTGTCTCCTAAAATAGTAATAAAACCAATGGAAGCAACAACCCAGAACATCAAAGAAACAGCTCAGGAACAAACCATAGACAAAAATAATTACGTGATGGGAGAAGAGATTACTCCATCACCAATAATAGGAGCAGCAAAAGCAAATGAAAAAAGAACACCACACAAAAACACGTGGATGTAATAAATGTTTCATAGAATTATGCAACCAAAAACAGAAATATAACAAAAGACAGTTTAACGAACACACTAAGAAATTTTATAAAATGTAGAAGTAGAGAGACTACTAGTTTGGACACTCACGGAAAAGGCTGTCTGTGCATTGGACATCTAATATCTTATAAAGAAAACAAATGAAAGTCGTAAATCAAATTTTAGAAAAAATGCAAATTGATGATCCACAAAAGAAAATGGCCTCCAGACCAGATTACATTTGGGAGAATTGCAACGATTACTTGAGGAATATGAACTATGGTATTATGTTTGCAGCATGTCAATAAAACAATACAAATATAGGTAAATATACCTTAGTTATCTGCATCTAGAGAGGAAGAAGGAAATCTAGGTACTGCTATATATGTGCATAACAAAGTATGTTATGACAAAGTACTTATAAACTTTACTAACTTGCAAATATCAAGTATAAGATACAAATAAAAAATGATAATTATGTGATTTATAATTTATACAACCAACCAAATAAAAACTATGACATTGATAAATTTAAAGATTTATAAACAATACAAAGGAAACCTACATTAATAGTAGGTGATTTTTAATGCTCATAGCCCAATATGGACTGTAATTGCACAAACTCAAATAAAGCAGGGAGTAAAATAGAAGATTTAATTGATTCAAACGACATTTACTGCATAAATGATGATGAAATATCCACATATTTTCAAGAACACATGGGACTTTATCCTCGGTGGACTTAACTCTATGTTCAACAAGCATAGTTGATAGATTGGATTGGAATACAGTTGATGACTTGCACACCAGTGATCATTTTCCAATATTAATTTCCTTATTGCATGATAGTCCTGTAAAACATGTTCCTCATTATAAATTTTTAAAGCAGATTGGGAACAATATAAAAAGTACATACTAAAAATATCCCACCATTTGAATATTTCAAAGACCTCAATATGAAACTAATAAATTGTAGTTGGTTTCATAAAAAATGCTGCTGATAAATCAATACCAAAGACCAAACCCCATCCAACAAAAACACAAAGTTCCACGGTGGTCTGATAGACTAACAGAATTAATAGAAACAAAACACTCAATAGGGAGATGATTAGATAATTTGAATAAAAAATTCACTAAAATAAACACAAAATTTCCAATATTAGAAGGAACTTTGCAAAAAATGACTATATTATTGCTAGAAATTGATACTTAAAACCTGTATATAACAAAATATCTGCAAAATTTAAAAAGGAAGTAATTCAAGGAAGAATAATTTCTTGGAGGAAATATGTATCAGATCTCTCAAATAATACTCCCATACAAAAAATATGGGAAAAATTCAGAAAAATTAATGGTACCCATGTTAAACCACCTAGACATGCAATATTAAGAGATGGGAAGAGAATACTTAATCCAAAAGAAAATAAGCAACTATAATAGGAGAAAACTTGGCGAATGTAAGGTAGTGATAAGAAATTTGGATGGAAAAACTTTTGCACAAAGAAAAATAGTATAGAATTAATAACAGTAAATTTTGAAAACAAGGGAAGATGATATTATAATAGAAATTTAATATGGAAGAATTGGAATATGCTCTCTTCAAACAGCAATAAAACTCTGCCCTCCTGGAGGTGATAATATTTGTTTTGAGATGATATGCCACTTAGCACCTTTGACAAAGTCATACATATTACAATTTTATAATCGTTTATGGCTTCGGAAATTATTTCCTGATGAATGGCGTGAAGCTATAATAATTCCTATCCCCAAACCTGGAAAGGATCCAAGCAATGTTAACAATTACAGACCAATATCTCTTAACAAGTTGCTTATGTAAATTACTTGAAAAGATGGTGAATGCTCGACTAACATGGCACATTCGAGAAAGTAAGGTTTTGACTCCTACTCAATTCGGGTCGCAATGTAACAGGTCTACATTAGATTCTCTCTTTTCTAGAAGACCATATACGCAGAGGATTTGAACGAAAACAGGTAACTGTAGCTGTCTTTTTTGACATTGAAAGGCTTATGGATACTACATGGAGGTATCCTATATTATAAACTTTACAAAACAACAACATCCGTGGACATTTACCAAGTTCATCCAAACTTTGACAAATCGCAGTTTTCAGGTGAGAATTGATGATATATTGTCCAGAACATTTCCACTTGAAAATGGTGTTCCACAGGGAAGTGTCCTTAGTAGCACACTATTTTCCCTTGCAATAAATGATATTAGTAAAACTTTACCTACTGGAATTAAAAGCAACCTTTATACGGATGATTTTGCCAGCTATATCAGCATCTCGCATTAAACATGCAGAACGCATTATTAAACAAAACTATAATAAAAATAGATGAATGGACATAATCTGTAGGATTTAAATTAGCCATACATAAAAGACAAGCAATCGCTTTCTACAAAGATAAAAGGTGGATGAAAAATGAAGAAATAGATTTGAAAATCAGAAGTCATAATATACCAATGGCCAAACTGCAAAATTCTTAGGATTAGTACTTAATACTCATTTAAACTAGGAAAGCCCACATAGCATATGTGAAATCAAAAATGCAAAAAAGCTTTAAATCTAATAAGAAAATTATCAAGTACTACATGGGGAGCAGATAGGCAAACCCTTACATTGCTATACAAAGCAACAGTACTATCTATCATTGATTATGGCAGTGAAATATACGGCTCGGCTTCAGACACAACACTGAAATTATTAGACTCGGTTCACAATGAAGGCCTTAGAAATATGCTCAGGAGCCTTTAGATCATCACCAACCTCTTCTTTACAGGTTGAATGTGGTGAACCTACCTCTCTCTCTCCATAGAGAGTTAGTGACAATGAAGAGTGCCCTAAAGATTCAGTGTAGTGATTCCCCAACAAAAAAACTATTTGAATTGCGTGATACATTATTAACAATCATATCCACCTTTCCCAATAAGAGCTAGAAGACTGTTTGAGTCACTTAATATGAATTCACAACTACCTTCAATAGTAAAATTACCACCTCCATGGAATATGAATAAGATAAAAATTTTGTACTAACGTAAAATATTTACCAAAAAATTACTGTATACTCCAGAACACCATAGACAACATACAGTAGAGCACATAAGCCGAAAAGGTCGTCATTACGCAGTACGTATATACGGATGGATCCAAATCAGAATACGGAGTGGGATATGCTGCAGTGTCCCAGGACAAAACATACCAGATCTCTCTTCCCAATGATGCTTCTGTATTTACAGCAGAGTCATGTGCAATAAACATCGGCCATAGAAATAATCAAAGAACACCCCCTTTATAATTTTGTGAATTTATAGCGACTAGAAGCGCTATAGAAGCCATTAAATGTTACAATCCAGAAATAATATTGTGCAACAGATAAGTTTTTACTCCATAAATCATATAATAAGGGAAAAATATTGAAATATGTTGGATTCCTGCCCATGTCAGAATAAAAGGAAACGAAAAAGCTGATAAAGCAGCCAAGGAAGCAGTCCACATGATGAGAACAAGTATAAACATCCCAATTAGTGACTATATAGCTCATTTAAAAACAATCATTGTAATAAATGGCAAAATATATGGAGCAAAGAATCTGAAAGTAATAAACTAAAACAAATAAAACCTGATGTTAAGAAATGGAGCTCCATATATCAGAGAGAGAGAGACGCACAAGTAATCCTAACACGTCTACGTATAGGCCACACTGTCTGACACATGGGCACTTGATGAGCAGCCCACTGACCCTGCTCCAGAGTGCCCAGAGTACAAGGGGTGTTGATAACTGTCGGACACGAGTTGTGTGAATGCCCAAGGTATGACAGCAGAGGCTGACAACCTTTGGAAATAAAAGATTTTGTCAAGAATCTTTCACATTTTCAGTGGTTCCGGTTTTAAACGTTTCTAAAGAACTCTGATTTAATTAATAAATAAAATAACGATACAAAACCTTAGAGCAATTAATGAATTTTAAATAAAATTTTAAGATTTTATTGACCTGTTATTAATTTTAATACACCTTTTAATAAGTATGTATGGAAATGTGAGTAAATGTATTTACTGCGTGTTTGAATTCCAGTATGAAAGTCTATGCCCTGTGCAGTTTTTATTTATTGTTTATTATACTTCATGACCTATTTGGTCCCGGTTCCTGGCCTTTGGCTTGGACCTGGAATTTTATCTAATCCTTCGGGCCAGCCCTATGAGAGCTGAAAGTCATCTCAGTGGTCTGGTTAAACTATTTTTATAATAATAAGGAACATGACAGACCCAGTTGTAGATCTTGTGTTCCACCAGCGGCGAGTTGGCGTCGTCATGTGGCATGCGACAGCTGAAGACATCCTTCTTTCAGCTGGCTCTGATAATTTCATTGTCATATGGAATGTAGTGTGGGGAAGCCCTCATAGCATTAAATGACCACCCTGATATGATTTATTCGTGCTGTTTTACTGGGATGGTCCAATCTTGCTGACAATGTGTAAAGACAGAAAAATCAGGATCATCAACCCCAGAAATAGTGAATTTTTTGAGGAGTCTCATGGCAAATAGACTTTGTAATTAACTGACTTGTTTGTCTTTAGTAAAAGGTTGTCTTGGTAAACATCTGTCCATGAACAGAGTTGTAACCCTTTATTTTTCATTGTAAACAAGGCAGGCTGACTGAAGTTCGAGTTAAAAATGCAGCTTTAACTAATTGTATCATAAACCCATCAATCATGTAGGAGTCTTGTTGGCTCTTTAAATATCGGCAAATTAGGGATTTGTATGATTGTTCAGTTTTTATGAAAAAATAAACTATGTGAAAACTTCACTCCAGAACATTCTGGACAGAAAAGTTTATTGAATAATCATTTTTTAAATTGCTTTCTTAATGCTTAAAATTAATTTTGTATTGAAGTGGAGCTTTGCAGGTGTTTTACTGAAATTTTATATCAAAATTAAGATACCATTGCCATGTTGCTTTTTATATGGTAACTTAATTTCAATTGGTTTTTACTTTCAGGAAGCAACTTCACACGGGGGCAGCAAAGCCATCAGAGCCATTTTCCTCCGTAATGGTTTAGTCTTTACAACTGGGTTCAAAGAAGAGATCTGAGCGCCAGTACTCTTTAAGAGCTCCGGGTCACTTAGATGATCCAACCACAATGGTAGAGCTCGATTCTTCCAACGGTGTTATGTTTGTCCTATGTATGATCCAGATACCAATCTTGTATATCTTTTTGGTAAGTATTAACCTTTACACTATGAGGGTATTTGGTTCCAGTTCACATACTTCTTCTGCCCTTAGAGTAGTACGTATATGTAAATTTGTTTGAGTTGAGTAGTTTGTACTATATTTATAATAAATTTGCTGTATAACTTCCAAATAAAGTACTTTTTATATTTTATTTACTGCATTTTTTTTTGTCTAGGGCAGCCAGAGTTGTAAAATGCATTAAAATTTGAATCTATGTACTTGGATTTTAGGATTTTACTCAACAGGTAAGGGTGATAGTGTTATTTTGTTGTTTTGAGATCACGCCAATTTGTTATTTGAGATCATGCCAGAAGTTCTTTTTGTTCACTACATCAACATCCTCCAGTTACCAGATCCTCAAAGAGTTATTGGTATGGTGCCAAAGCGAGGTTTTGATGTGAATACTTGCAAAATCACCTGTTTCTACAGGCTCTACAACAGCGGCCTTTGGCAAATTATCTCCATGACAGTGCCGAGAATGGTATTACGCTGTTTAGATGAAGTATTTGCTCATCGGATGATATCATGTGGAGATTTTATGCTGTTGTCCAGTTTATTTTACCTTTGAAAGGGCCCTTGAAATATTGAATTGCAGCTTTTCTTCTTAATAAATGATATAGGCTCTATATTATAGGGCTTGTGTTTGTAGACACATCTTAGATTTATTCAGATTTATTTTATCGTTTGAACTGATTTAAGTTTTCTTTACTCTGGATGTGAAGAAGTATTTTTTTTAAATTGCAGATCTTTTTTCTATAACTCAATGGGGAGTGTGTCCTTTTGGCAAGTTATTCTTTCTGTATCAACCATGAACCCCAATTTGGGGAATCAAGAGCTTGAAAGTGTTTGAAGGAGGATATTTTATCGATGCGCAGACAAAAATGTTTGTTCCTTGATGAATATCAGCAATAATTTACAGAATCTGGAAGTAATCTGTTCTGAGTTTGGTGTTACATTTTAGTCTCATTTGTCTTGACCAAAGGGTTTTTGTTTTGAAATGAAGGTGAAACGAATATTTTATTAAGGTAATCATGAGGTGGTCTCGCAGTAATTTGATGGCTAAGTTGTAATAGAATGGATGACATGTGGCTTTCACCCTGCAGGGGTACAGGAAAGAATTGTTAATGCCTTCCACAGTGTGGCATACTAAGAGACACTAAAAATGGACCTCCTTAGTGGGGTAACATCTGTGAGGAGAGAGAGAGATGATAATTAAGAATAAATGTCAATCCACTTTAGGCCATTAAGCACTTGACCAACTTCTGTACAAGTGTTTACTACAGGTAGCAGTAGAAGAAGACCAAATAAATTCACAAGGGTTTGGTAGTAACATACCAAAATCCTTAAGACGATGATAGTTAGGTGTTTGTGTACAAGTGTCATCTCCCATCCTTGGGTTGGCTTTTGATATTTTTCTCTCCTGGTTTTAAGTTGGGAAATGATGCTGTAATTGCTAATATGGTTTGTTCATTATTTATAGGAAGAATGCTGCACAGTTATAGATGAGTAATGATGTTAGTTTGTTTAGAGAGAGAGAGAGAGAGAGAGAGAGAGAGAGAGAGAGAGAGAGAGAGAGAGAGAGAGAGAGAGAGAGCAAAATTGGTGGAGGAATGAGTGGAAGTGGTTTGATGGCGAGCGTAAGCGTGAGTAGTTGTCTGATGTGGCGATCGCTGAGAATATCAGTGGCAGTAGTGTGTTACGGGAGTCATGAGAGGTGAGGAAGTTGAAGTCAGAGTCTACTAAACAGTTGGTGTGGCAGCGGTTTTGTCCATTGAGGGTCAGTGATATTGTGTGACTTGATTGATTTTGGTATTGTAAAATTGTGTGTGTGTGTGTCTGTCTGGTTGTGGGAAAGTTGAATAGGTTGGTTGTGCGTTTTGGTGTCTGAGTTTGGGATTGGGGACAGTGTTGGTGTTGGCGGTTTGTTGGGCTGGGTCGGAGTTGGCTTATGATTTGGTGGTTGTTTTCGAGCTGTTGGTGGTGGTTTGCTTGGTGATTGGGGTGTTGGTTTTTGAGTTGTTGTGCAGTTTTGGTGTTTTCTGTTTTTTTGTTGTGATTCCCGGCGGTGGTTGTGCCTCAGCTAGCCTAGCCTAGCTATATCCAGTGACAGCACAGCGCCTACTTAGCCCCGAGTATCTGGAGTCTTGAGGTGAATACATGTTTTGAGTGTTTGTTTTTAGCTTGTATTCCCACCACACAGTAATTATTTTCTTTTAAATATATCATGCCATTTGTGATATAAGGTAGGTCTTAAGAATAAAGCTGTGGAATAGTAGAGACTTTTGGATTGACTACTTCACTATATTAAAACTTTAAGATTGTCACATTTTTTTTCACATTTTTTTGTCACTTTTTTTTTACAAGAAACAGGCATTCCTAGTTTCCCATAGAAGTTATATGAAATATCAATACAGAAGGCTTGCAGTTATTTTCTTTGAATGTAGTGTTTTATGTTGGGGAGGCCTTATTGAAATCTGAGTTCATTAATTCATCTTGGTAAGGCAACTGGTACTCTTGCTTGCAGTGAGTTATTCTAAGAAGATTGATATCAAGACACTCCTGGAGATATACCAGCATTGATGGCGGAGGAATGGTGGGAAGGAGATTCATGAGATCCTATCTTAATATCACTTGAAGGTAATCCTGTATGCACATGTAATTCAGAGGAGCCTTATACCAGAAGGCCTTTTATTTGAGATGAATCTTACCTACTGTTAAATTTAGCTATATCTTCCCACCGATTAGGCGAGTTGGCATTCAAACAAAAAAATCGAATGGCTGCCCGGATGACTGTGTAGTTTACCTGTTCTCCACCAGGTGTGTTTCAAAAGTTTTAGCTCTTGTCAGAATTCTCCTTGCCGCCATTGCGGCTAGGCGATTGTTGGTATTCTATGAAGTTTGGCTGTTTTACACCTGTTTACGGTATTGTAATTTCATTTTCCTAGGATATCTTCCACCGGAAGTAAAACCAATAACATCAGACTATGTAGGAATGTTTTGGTGTAACCAGGATGGTGAAATTGGAAGTTTATTAACATTCCTTTGTACTGGCAGGGGTACAGGGTGTGATTTTGGAACTACTAGATGTGAAGAATGTAGGGAATTGTTCTGAGAAATTTATGCCTGAATATGTCAGATATAGGAAGACTGGAACTAATAGATTGCAAAAGCAATTAGTTACATCAGGGCTTAAACCTGTCAGCCTATCCCTACTCAGACTAGGCATTTTAGTAGGCTAGTATTGACTTCCATTGTAGCTCCACCTTCTACTCCCCATTTGGTTCAGGAAAAGTGTAACGAGAAGTTAGAACATTAACCTATTTTTAGTTTTAATACAATTTGAACTTAGTTCGTGACGGGAACGTTCCGAATCCATCCAGTGTGCGCTCATTTTCGCGTTCCCTGTTAGAAGTAAGGTGTTGGTGCCCTCATCTGTACATAGCCCGAGCCTAGGACTGCCCTGCGACAGTTGGAAACATCCGCTGCCAGGGAACCGGGTTGGTTCTCGGGACGAAGGGATTCTGTGCCCTACAATATCTACTTCGCCCTTTTCGTGGTCTGAATCTCGTTTAAAGCGTTCGCCAAAGGACCGTTAAAGAGTTCACATAAGGGCCGTTTCGGTAAGCGTTAATGCTCGCTCCGTAGGCGCATTCTGTTGTCTTCAACACCTAG
>NC_087201.1:61491805-61521206 GCF_015104395.2 Macrobrachium nipponense | reverse complement strand
TGGAACTAGCAGTTGGAGAAGAGTAGGAGCAGCCATCGCCTTGCGGTGATGGCCTCTCAGAGTCTGGGAAAACGTATCGTCAGGAGAACACGTTTTCCCGCGGAGGGTTACGAACTCTCACTGTAGGTAAGGGTCTGCCGCCACTGTGAACGTCGTCTGGGTGGGGCTGATTGACACCTGACAGGAGAGAGCCGATACCGTCCTTCCTCCGACTCATTCCAGTCCTCGTCGAGGTCGAAACCTCTCAGGAGGACCGAAGGAGTATTTAAATACGGTGTCCGAAGACACGTAGAAACGCCGCTGTCGCAGTAGAGGAGGTGGAAGTAGCTTGATCGACCGGCCAGAACTGAGAGAGCCTTCTTGTCCGGAGACGAGAGACTCTGGTTCGAGACAGAATCGGCAAGCTCCGATCGCGGCAGACCCACCGTCGGTTTGGGTTCCCTCTCGGGCCCCAAAACGACTCGAGCAGAGACGTGGGCTCTGCTGGTGGGAGCGGCAATCCTTCCGCAAGGTCATTATGCTGACGAATCAGCTTAATGACTTCTGCAAATTCCTATGTATCTCGGGAGTAACCGCGTCTTGCGGAGTAGGACCGTCCAGTCCCTCCAACAAGAACAGATCCCGAGATACTCCTCCTTCAGAAGGAGGAACAGCGGCAGACCCGTGACGGTCGCCTCCTCAGCTACTTGCGCGTATGTCCTGGTCGGTCCTAGAACCGTGCCTGGTCCATACGGCGTTCACAGCGGGGATCGCGAGCGGCGCACCTCTCGCGATCACTCATAGGTACCTCGCTCCTCCCTGTGTAGCCCGAGGAGGTTGAAGGTACAGGAGAGGCGGCAGACCTGACGCTCCCCCCTAGCTCGCTGGCAGGACCAGCGTGCTTGGAGGGCTGCTGCTGATCGTCCACCCGCAGTGGCGATCGAGCAGCAGGCCTAGCCTTGCCGCTCGCCTATGGCGAGAGGCTCGGCTGAGAACGTCGACGCTGATCTCTAGCGTCAGGCGAGCTGTTGCTGGTTACCGTCTCCGCCCGGTCCCGATGGGAGCGGCGTCAGGTGACCTGCTAGGCTCGTTGTCGCGGTGAGACCGGCGAGCGTCCTCTTGGCGCGTCGAGCCGCTGGTACCAGCCGTGGCTGGTACCGACGACCGCGGGGACCCCTTCCTCGCCTCAACCCGTGGCTGGTCAGCGACCGTCACGTCAACCCGAGCAGCCAGCTGGTCGCTGCGAGAGCGTCCACGGTGGCCTAGCGAGAGTCGTCTGCACGACACTCGCCAGTCTTCTGCTCCGCGCTTCGGTCTTGGCGGCGAGCGAGCTCGAGTGTCAAGACTTTGGCTGGACGGTCTCCCGGGGACCGTCCACTTCGGTACTTCTCGCTAACGGAAGAAAGCCGAGGCGGGATACTGGTTTTAGCGGCAGAACCGCTAGAACCAGGCGAGGAAGTGCCAGCCGAAGCTGGTACTCCTCTGGTCCCCGTCTTCTTCTCCTTGGTAGAAGAAAAGACGGGCCCTGTTCCCGAGGGAGCAGGAGGGCCAGCAGAAGAGCTCCCCGAATCGCCGGAGCGAGACGGGCCCTTAGAAGGTCCCGAAGGAGCCTTCTTAGGGGGGAAAACCCGGGTTACCAGCTGGTCGCTGCAAGAGCGGCCGCTGGCCTGGCAAGAGTCACCTGAGCGTCTCTCACCAGCCTTCTGCTCCGTGCCGCGTCTTGGCGCCGAGCGAACTCTGGCGCCGAAACTTGGCTGCACGGTCTCCCGAGGGAGAACGTACACTCGGGGATCTCTCGCGAATTATACAGAGACCGAGCCGGAACCTGGCGTAGCGGCATCGCCGCTAGCACCAGGCGAGGAAGTACCAGAGCTAACCGATACTCCTATGGTCCCCGTCTATCTCTTCCTTATGGAAGGGGAGACGGGCCCCGCTCCCGAAGGAGCAGGAGGACCAGCAGAAGGACCCCCCGTCCCACCGGGTGGGACGGGCCATTAGAAGTTTCCCGAAGGCGACTTCTTAGGGGGAAGGCAGCCTTCTTCTTCTTCGGCTTATGGGCCTTAGAAGTCGAAGGGGAAGAGGCAGCAGCAGACGATGAAGACGAAGATGACAGCTTCCTCTTCTCCTCTTCCTCGTCAGCTCACGCAGGACAGTCGTCAGGTCCTCCATCCAGGCCGGAGTCGGGGCTATTGCCGAAGCAACACGGCCCGACTGCACCTGTCCGGAAGGACCTGGGACTGGGGAAGACACACCGTGGGCAGGACCAGCATGGACAGGCTCAGGAAGCAGGAGCGACAGGAACAGCAACCAGCTCACGAGCGGCAGGAACAGCGGCAGCGGTAGACCCAGAAGGGACAGCCAAGCCAACAGCGGGAATCACATCAGCGGCAGGTACGGCAGGCCCAGCCATCGCCTCTAGAATCATCGGCAGCCAGCGGAACCTGGTTCCTGGCGCCGGTCCAGTGGCGAGCTGCTGGAACGCGGAAGTCTGGGGCAGGCAACACGAAGAAAACAGGCGGCGGCGGCAACCCCACCTCGGTACGGCGGCGGCCCTAGTAGCGGCAGACGGCGTCATCGACACAGCATGGGGAGTGTAGATCAGGAGGGGGGGGAGCAGCCCCCCATAAGCGGCCGTGGTAGTAGTGGAGACTGCCCCAGACCTTGCTAGACGCTGCAGCAGCCCGTGGATGCTAGGCACGCCCTGCCTCCGCGGTGGTCCATACCTGTCCAAGGTCGTCTCCCACGGATGTAGCACTGCGGTAACATAGATAGATTAGTAAGAGGGGTTCCCTCACGCACGGGGGGAAGACATGCCCCACCCCGAACGCAAGGAAGACCCCAAATACAAAATACAACGAAGAAGCTGAGCGGGGGGCAGGAAGGAAGACGAAGAATCGGATACCAAGGGAGTCGCGGGAGAGCTTTCCGACGACTTCCTGGCAGACCTTCGCTTCCCCTACCCCCGCACAGCAGTGAAAAAGTAATATGAAAAATGAAACAGAATACTGCCCTTGCGATTCACTTCATAGAACTTAAAGGGGAAAAGATCAATTCCCGGGTAAGAACGGAAACTTGATCAATAATATGATGCTATCATAAAGTATATATGGAAAATGAAACAGATACTGCACTTGCGATTCCATTTCACATAAAAAAAATGTAAGGATCAATTCCCGGGTAAGAACGAAAATTGATCCAAATTAAATTTCATGCAAATAAATAAATGAAAATGAAAAGAATATTGCAATTGCGAATCCACTTTCATTGCAATCTATTATACAAAATTAAAAGGCTCGTGCCGAGCGCAATCACACTCTCGGTAACGAACGCACAGGGCAAAAATATAATGAAAAGAGTACTTACATTTTTCAATTACACACTTTCGCCCAAATACATGACTCGGCGCGAGCGCGACCTCGGCACCAAGACATAATTCAAGGGTTCAATTCATGAAAAGAGAGGAAATCGCCGCATCTACGGCGATAACTCCATGTTGGTTCATAATTAAGTAATGAAAATGAAAACAGTGTACTTACAGTTCCATTTTCAAGTCAAACAAACCAAACCATTAGTAAAAAAACACAATATAAACAAAGCATACGACGATGAAGCGGGCAGAGAGCGATGACGAACACGTCCTTCACACCCGCGGCCGAAAGCAAAAGTGATTTGTTTACCTCCCAGTCGCGCGGCGTGCGACTGTCGGACAAGCAGTTAACTACCGTTCTCCCCTTGTTCGAAGCTTACGACCGTTCCAGCTGCCGCTAGCTACTTCCTATTGTTAAAGGACCGATGGTTTGTATTACGTATCGGAACAAACAAAATACAACGAAGAAGCTGAGCGGGGGGCAGGAAGGAAGACGAAGAATCGGATACCAAGGGAGTCGCGGGAGAGCTTTCCGACGACTTCCTGGCAGAACCTTCGTTCTTCGTACCCCCGCCACAGCAGTGAAAAGTAATATGAAAATGAAACAGAATACTGCCCTTGCGATTCACTTCATAGAACTTAAAGGGGAAAAGATCAATTCCCGGGTAAGAACGGAAACTTGATCCAATAATATGATGCTATCATAAAATATATATGAAAATGAAACAGAATACTGCACTTGCGATTCCATTACACATAAAAAAAATGTAAGGATCAATTCCCGGGTAAGAACGAAAATTGATCCAAATTAAATTTCATGCAAATAAATAAATGAAAATGAAAAGAATATTGCAATTGCGAATCCACTTTCATTGCAATCTATTATACAAAATTAAAAGGCTCGTGCCGAGCGCAATCACACTCTCGGTAACGAACGCAAAGGGCAAAAATATAATGAAAAGAGTACTTACATTTTTCAATTACACACTTTCGCCCAAAATACATGACTCGGCACGAGCGCGCCCGCCCTCGGCACCGAGACATAATTCAAGGGTTCAATTCATGAAAAGAGAGGAAATCGCCGCATCTACGGCGATAACTCCATGTTGGTTCATAATTAAGTAATGAAAATGAAAACAGTGTACTTACAGTTCCATTTTCAAGTCAAACAAACCATTAGTAGAAAACACAATATAAACAAAGCATACGACGATGAAGCGGGCAGAGAGCGATGACGAACACGTCCTTCACACCCGCGGCCGAAAGCAAAAGTGATTTGTTTACCTCCCAGTCGCGCGTCGGACAAGCAGTTAACTACCGTTCTCCCCTTGTTCGAAGCTTACGACCGTTCCAGCTGCCGCTAGCTACTTCCTATTGTTAAAGGACCGATGGTTTGTATTACGTATCGGAACAAAAGTACATTATAATGCGTCCTGACATCGGAGATGGGCATCAGACGCAACTTCTTGTTGGTGAGAAACGGAGCTAAAGACCTCTACTCCGGTGTCAGGACGAGTTATAATGTAATTTTCTTGGGGTTGTACACACTGATCGTACATGGTCCACCTCTGTACCATGCGGTTTTTTACCCTACGCCTGTTTGACAAAGCTTCTGATTTACTAGGTTGAAGTAGCCCGAGCTAAGCAAAACCGGTAGGGCAAAACATCGCTGTGCAGCCATTGGATCGGAAAAATGGGCCACTTTTTCACTCTATTTTTCATTGGTGACACAACAATACAATTCAGTATTTAAGAAAAATAAGCATGTGTTCAAGGCAGTTTTGAGATCCAATATGGCGTGGTAGGGTAAACAACCGAGTGGACTAGCTGCAGCCACCCTAAGTGTTCGGACCATTTTCAGAAAAAGTGTTTAACATGTCCTGACACCAGAGATGGGCACCAGTCACGAGTCTCATGTCTCGAGTTGTTACTCCCATGACCTAGCTAGGTATGATTTGTGACTGATGCCCATCTCCTGTGTCAAGACGTGTTAATGTACTTTTTCTGAAGGTGGTCCGAACACGATTAGGGTGGCCGCAGCTAGTCCACTCGGTTATTTGCCCTACCACGCCATATTGGTTTGTTTGTATGGTTTTTATACATTGCATGGAACCAGTGGTTATTCAGCAACGGGACCAACGGCTTTACGTGACTTCCGAACCACGTCGAGAGTGAACTTCCATGACCAGAAATACACATCTCTCACTCGTCAATGGAATGGCCGTGAATCGAACCCGCGACCACCGAGGAGGGACGCAAACACCATACCAACCCCGCCACTGAGGCGTTTCCACTCCATAGCTACCTAGCTAGTAGTAGGGCTAGTACCTAGCCTAAGTATTGGATCTAAAAAACTGCCTTGAACACATGCTTATTTTACTTTGCATGACGGTTTCATTTAGTAGACGAAACCTCAATCTTTTAAATGGTATGCTTAAATACTGAATTGTATTGTTGTGTCACCAATTAAATATAGAGCAAAAAAGTGGCCCATTTTTCCGATCCAATGGCCGCACAGCGATGTTTTGCCCTACCCGTTTTGCTGAGCTCGGGCTACTTCAGCCTATAAATCAGAAGCTTTGTCAAACAGGCGTAGTAATGCTAGCAACCTTTTACGGGCATTTCTGCAGGAAAATAACCGAAATTTCTAATTTTACTTAATTATGACGCAATGAAATGCCTAGCCTAGATGTTGCCTAACGCAGCCTGACCTCCAGCTCCCAAACAATCAAGTGTAGCCGCTGTTACTCGTAGACTAAACACTTTTCTCTTACCATTTCGATATCTATCGCCTTTTCCGCGCATAAATCTTCGATTACCACCTCCTCTGTACGACATTTTTTATACAGGAAACACAAACTTTGATTCGCCGACACTGTAAGGATTGGCTTTTAATAGTTTGTGCTTGTTGAACTAAAGTCTACGTCATGGAATGTTATTGTTTGACTAAAAAACTTCCACCCAGTTGTACCATTTGGTGTTGCTTCTATTTAAATCATGTGCTACCTGGAAAAATCAACTTAATTCTATATTTTCATAAATCTTAGTGAACAATTCAGTATAAACATCCCCAATACTTGCAAAATTTATATTCTAAATCAACACGGATAACAATTAAATAAAATTAACATTACCTTTGGAGTTTGTATGACCGATAGTATTGATTCACATAGCCTGTGTAAGACATATACTGTAAAGTTTTGGCGCCCTTTCGATTTAATATTAATGAATTAGGATTAATGAATTAATAAGTGTTTATTTTGAAGTAATGTGGCCATCGACGAAAAAGTAATGAAACAGAAACAGTATTTATAATTCTCCAGACAACATTTCAATGATTTGCGCCAATAGCCCAGAAACTTTAGAGTTTTGTGTGAAATAATTAGATAAAAGCTGAAACTTTGCTCAAATATAGGGATATGTGACAGTGAACAACATTTCAAAAGTCCCATGGCCTCCCACGCTTGCGTTAGCCGCCATATTGGAATTCGCTTAAAATTGAAATATCTTGTAAATAGTTTTATCGAAAACTATCACCGAATAAAGGTTGTTCAGAACTTGTGTTTTATAGGAATCAGTAGTTTGTTTTACAAAATTGAGGCTTTTTATATGAAATACGAATAAAAACGGTGAAACTAATCCTAAAATTTTATTTTCAAAAACAATTTCCACAGAACTAATGATCTGTAAGTCCAAATGTTTCGAAACAAGAATTGTAGAAAAAATCAGCTTCTTTTCAAATATACGTACAAGTTTGTACATATCTAGAAAAATAAAGTATTTATCACTGTAAATAAACAGAAAATCATGGGAAATGGCCAGACAAACAAATCGAAGGGTAACTTCTAATTAAAAGATACTTTGCTAGCGTTCCATTCAATTACATTACAGAACACCAATGTCTTTTTATACATTGCTGCATTAAGTTTACAAATAAGCCCAGGAATTACAGTGAGAGAAACGTAATTTTTATATATAAACGCACGTAGGATGCATGCAAAAGTATGAGTTTTTCTGGAAGAATCACTTGTTTACTATGGGTATCCTTCAAGGTGTGGCTAGCCTATGGCGACTCCTCCTCTCTGTAGAGTGAAAATCGCCCTTATGGCTAATCTGGTAGTGTCAGTTTGTATATTAAGCCTTCTTTTGCACTTTATTGGATCATGGTTGTTCTTTGTAAAATCAGTATGCCTCAGTAAAGGGTCCGAATAGGTCGTGGCAAAAAAAAACCTTTATTTATACATAGCATCACGTTTTGTATACTTCGTGATCAAGTTACTCATATATATATATATATATATATATATATAGTAATGTATTGAGAAACACTACTCTCTCATTCTACTATGTTGAACCTTCTGGGGAGTTGTTGGAAGTTATTTGTTCTAAATCTTGTCCATGTTTGGGCCAATATACAAAAGACCTTGCTTCAGCTTTCATGGCAACAATACCCTGGTGGCCCCTCGTGAAGCATTTCCATAACACGCTTTCTCAACATCTCAGGAACCAAAAATACGATTCCTATAGAGTAATACATTGTCATGCAAAGAAAGATCATTTCTCAATTTATAGAAAGGTAACATACTAATTTCCATCACCTTTTCCTTGGGGAACCCCTTCCTTACATAATCTCGTACTCTGCATAAAACAGTGTCTCTTTCTATACAATTCTTTTACCATTGTAACATCAAAAGAATTCTTATCCAAAATATTAATCAAATTTACATATTCTCCTGGTACATGAAAATCAGCATCATCTCTACACAATGGTAGCCTACTAAGAGCATCTGCCACTGTATTATGCACTCCCTTAACGTGTTCAATTTTAAAATCAAAACCTTGATAGAAATAAAGCCCACCTTTGAATACGAGCATTAGATAAGTTGTGGAATAGACTTACTAGGGTAAATAGATGAGTCAAGGGTTTATGGTCCGTCCTGATAACGAACTTCCTACCCAAAAGATAATCAGAAAAACTTCTTGACTCCAAAAATAATGGATAGAGCCTCTCTATCAATTTGAGAATAATTACACTCAGCATTAGATAATTTTCTACTTTTGAAAGAAATAGTAGAAATTCTACCCTTATATTCTTGCTTAAGAACAGCTCCCACTCCTTCAGGGCTAGCATCAACTTCTAAAAAATCATGGTAGCATTGGGGTTAAAATTATCCAAAATATCAGCTCTTCCCAAAGCTTCCTTAATACTCTGAAAAGCTTCTTCATGAACTGCTGCCCAATGAAACTCCACATTCTTTTGGGTTAAATAATATGAAAGGAACATAAAAATAGAGCTGAACTGAGGTACAAACCTATTGTAATAAGTACATAGCCCCAAAAATGATTTAAAAGACTGAAACAGAGTGAGGGGTTGGAGCTTCCAAAATTGCCTCTATTTTCTTTGGGTCAGGTTTAATTCCATCACAACTTAAAATGTATCCTAAATAAGGTACTTCCCTAGAACCAATAATACATTTATCTTTATTCAATTTAACATTTTCTCTGTTGCAAAATTGATAAAACCTTACATAAACTCTTGTCATGTTCCTCCTTGGTGACTTCCGCTCCGACAATCAATATGTCATCTAAAAATACATGAACACCCTCAATATTTGCCAATAATTCAGAGATAAACCTCTGAAATATACCTGGTGCTGACGACAACCCAAAAGGCAATCTATGAAACTTATATAATCCCAAATGAGTATTCATAATCAAATATTGTTGAGAATTTTCACTCACAGATACCTGTAAATATGCATTTTTCAAATCCAATTTCGAAATATACTGACAAGAACCTACATTTGCCAAAATATCATCCAATCTCGGTAATGGGAAGGTATAACACTGGTTTGGGTATTGAGATACTTACAATCTCACACAAATCCTTATTTCACCATTAGGCTTCATACAGGAACAATAGGACTGGCCCGCCCAATCTCAATCATGACGGACCTTGCTCCACTATATTTTTACTTTCTAGTTCTTTCAAAACTATTCTCAATTTTACATTTATAATGATAAGGAACAGATCTAGCTTTAAAATACTTAGGCACAGCATTTTCTTTTAACATTAATTGACATTCATAATTTGTAATGGGTGATCCTTCCACCACCTGATACTCATTGAACATTTTTACACAATCAAGCTTAGGCCTAGATGCACTACTTGGGGTAATAAGAGGACCTTTAAATTTATCATCACACACATTATCAATTTGTACCCACTGGTATTTCAATTCTTCATCAAAGACCTGCCTGCTAAATTTAAATCATTATCTACAACAAAAAAACTTTTGTCCCTGGACCATTTGGCCTTTAAAGAAACATCACAATTTTATTTCACCGTACACTTGCATTTCAGCTTTATCATAATTTGCTAAGCGTTTCCTTGTTGGTAATGGGGTTAAATTCAATTTATTAGCATCATGCCGTGAAATAGTGGATGCACCACTGCAGTGTCTAATTCAAACTCTAGGGGAAACCCATTTAACCTTAAAATTTCTCTATATGGTTCCTCATAATCATCGACAAAATCAATAGAATTCACATTAACATCAAAAAGTTTCAATAAATCATAAGAATCATGGAAACTTTCATTAACAGGAATATCCTTACTAGTAGACTCCTCTACATCATGCACTGTATTAACATTCCTAGATTTATTTCTAGCCTTTTTATTGGGACACACTGTACTAACATGGGCCTTCCTTGCCACAGGAATAACATTTAGCATTCTTAAATCTACAATTATTAGCTAAATGGTTATCGCGCCACATGAATGCATTTACTTTGAACTTTACAATAATCACTTTTACCTCTCCCTTTAGAGTCTGCACTAGAATTAGGCCTAGGCCTAATTACCTTATGCCTAACCTTGTTAACAGTACCTGCAGGCCTATTATCTATAAAAGAACTTGAAGTAGGACTACATTCAGTAACATAAGCAGTTCTAAATTGGTAACCTTGGCAAGTAATTCACGAGAGGAGATGATTAAACTCAAAAGGATCAGCTAATAAAACCTTAAAATATACTTCATTATCAATACCAACCAATAATTGTTCCTTCAACCTTCGGTCAAATCACTATTAATTCACACTGTTGAGCTAACAATTTTAGTTCTGCATAATATTCCTTCACGGACTCACTACTTTTCTTCTTCCTCTGTAGGAAATCACACAATGCTCTATGATACTTGGTTTTGTTATAAAATGCGACTTTAGTTGATTTACTAGGTCATCAAATGGAACTGCAGACGGCAATTTCGGTGCTGTTAACTTACAGATCGTGGAAACAATGTCTCTACTCCAACTGAAGAAAGCAACAAAGCCCTTTTTGCTGTCGCCTTGTTACTTCATTTACTTCACAATTCATGGAAAATAGATCCAGCCAACAAGATAATTCCAACTTATCTGGGTTAAACTCGGGAATTGTCGGTCTCCTTGCTGCTGCCATCCTTCCTGACAGGGTATGGAACTTCGGTAGTCCCCAACAAATACAGCTGAATCAGGCTACTCGAATACTGGAGTCTGGACGTTGGCCAGGCCTAAAACTGGTATGCTAGGCTAGATACGGCCGGCTGTCGTTGGTACACTAACTGTCCCTTCAATGTGACATAAACCTCTTCGTACACGGATTCTTCCTCGTCGCCACTGTTGCTTTCTTGTCTTTAGTACTTAGGTCCTAAGAAGACAGGGTGGTCATTCACGTACTTTATTATGGTATATCAATTACAAGTAAGGAGACCCATGCTTTTATGCTGGCTTCCCAGTTGTGGATCGCGGGAGATTTTCCAACAACTCCCAGAAGGTTCAACATAGTAGAATGAGAGAGTAGTGTTTCTCAATACATTACACTATATATATATATATATATATATATATATATATATATATATATATATATATATATATATATTAATGAACTATACCACACAAATACCTTGTGTACAATTATGTAGTAAATATTCTGTTATTCCAACATTTAAACATTAAACTAAAAAGACAGAAAAAATATTAATTTGAGATAACAAGAAAATGTACAAAATGAAGCGCACATACACGTGAGGACTACGTGTTATTGAAAAATATTGGCAAAAAACATGCCATGAAGGTGTAAGGACAATGTAAGGACAACGCTTATCCATAATTTTCTCTGTATATAATTCATCATTCGTGTTGTTCTGAGAGAGCGTTCAGCGGGCTTTCCGCCAGTGTATAAAGCTTGTATAACCATATTTTGTGTAATTTTATATTTTGTATTTTATGTCTCTCAAGAAACACAAATCAGGTCTCGCCCACCCACTTTTACTCTCTCGCGGGTCGGTAACCACATTTCCGTCTGCATGCTGTATATTTATATTTCCCTGACTGTAATAAAAATCAGTACACTTCTTACCGCCTCTTTGTCCACCTCTCACAACTGGTGACCTCCCGGTTTGGACGGTGACCCAAGCGGTTTTGGCTCAGCCATTAAGGGATTAACTACCGCCGCTCACCTTCAGAGATCTTTAACTGACTCACACGGCGCCTCAGTATAGATCTCTGAAAGCTCCTACCGTGGAAATAACCAACGCCTCTAACGGGACTAAATACGGCCATACCTACCCAAGGTGTGTTCAGGCGTTTCCTCAAACGGTTTGGCCCGCCATTCACGACTCTGTCGACCGTTTCTGTGAGAGAGGACAATGGGCGCAGACAGTACCACGCAGGAAACCAAGGCCTCCCCCGCCCCAGCGACGGCCTCGGACACAGCGGCCGCTCAAGCTGTCAAATTGCCCCCCTTCACAACGGCTGACCCGACCGCCTGGTTCTTCCGAGCTGAAGGGCAATTCCGGATCGCAGGGCTCACGAACAAAGTACTGCAGGCTGACCTCATTGCAGCGGCTCTCCCGACAGAGGTGTTCGACCGAATATCTAACTGGCTGACCGGTCGAGCACGAACCGGACTTGTCATGCTCGACGAGATAAAAGAAAGGCTCGTGACAGCCTATTCCACGCCCATCGCTGAAATGGCCGCCCACACCCTCGACCTAGTCGCGAACCCCATGTGTGGCGCCGACCCCCAAGATGCCTGGGACACTGTGATGGGCCTCATCCGTCTGCCCGAAATAGGCCCTGACGGAAAAAAGAAAGAGATCTGCCTGAGCCGCGAAATATTCCTGCGGCAACTCGAGCCGGACGTCCGAAAACAGCTGACCGACGCGTACACCCTAGAGGACGACGAACTACTGGAGAAGGCAAAGAAACTGACGTTGTCAAACAATGCCGCAAAGCTCGCCGCCCCCCCGATCCTCCGTGTGCCTGGCCGCAGAGAAGGAAGAAGACGACGACGACCCAACACAAGAGATCGGCGCCGTATCCCAAGGGAAGTCCTCCCACACCCAGCGAGGTGAAAACTCCTGGTGCCGCTTCCACCGGAGGTTCGGGGAGATTCTCCCAAGGGGCGGTGCCCTAAAGCCCTGGACACCTTCCAGCAGTCAAAAACGGCGACGGCAAACAAAACCAAGGCCGCCGTGGCAACGGCCTCGTCAGAGCCACACACCGTAGGGTTCTACGTCCGCAACGCAATCTCCGGCCGGAGGATGTTGGTGGACACGGGGGTGATGCACTCAATATTCCCACCGTCAGGAAAAGACCGTAGCCGTGAGCCCGACAAAACAACCGCCCTCGTCGCCGCAAACGGGACCCCCATCCGTTCCTACGGCACGAAGCCCCTCGAGATATCCATCTTGGGGCAACACTACGTCTGGGAATTCACAATCGTGGACGTCAGGATCCCGCTACTGGGGGCAGATTTCCTGGCGCAGAACGGCCTCCTGGTGGACGTGGGCCGCAAACGCCTCCTCGACACGGGGACATGCCTTTCCCTTCCACTGGCAGCAGGCCCAGGCGCCCCTACAATTTGTACCATCGCCCCCCACAAGTACGGCAACCTCCTGCAGGAATTCCCCGAAGTCTTCAAGCCGGAACTTCGTCAGGCGGCAGGGACGCCGCCCAAGCACGGAATATTCCACCACATAACCACCACAGGCCCCCCGACAAACGCGAAGTTCCGACGACTCCCTCCAGGAGGCGAAGCAGGCGTTCTCGTAGATGGGACAAATGGGCATCTGCAAGAAAGCGTCGAGCCCTTGGGCGTCGCCCCTGCACATGGTACAGAAACCTGACGGCACCTGGAGGCCCTGCGGAGACTACAGGAGACTCAACCTCGCTACAATCCCGACCAATACCCCTTGCCAAACATGCAGGATTTGACAGGGGCCCTCCATGGGGCGAAGGTCTTCACAAAAATGGACCTCTTAAAATCCTATTTCCAAGTTCCAGTGCACCCCGAGGATGTCCCCAAGACTGCCATCATCACGCCTTTTGGCTCCTTCATCTTCCATTACTCAACCTTCGGCCTGAGGAACGCAGGGGCCACCTTCCAGCGCCTGATGGACAGCATCCTGGGGGACCTGCCCTTCTGTGTCTGCTACGTCGATGATATCTTAATTTTTTTTTTTTTTTCCAAAAGTCCTTGGAGGAGCACCTACATCATGTCCGAGCGGTCCTGAAGCGCCTGCAGGAAAATGGGCTGGTCGTCCGTTTCGACAAATGCACCTTCGGCGCCAAGAAGGTGGACTTCCTCGGGCACGAGATCTCCGCGGCAGGCGTGCGCCCCATGGCCTCGAAGGTAGGCGCGGTGCAGAAGTTCCCAACACCAACCACGGTCAAGTCCCTGCAGGAGTTCATCGGAATGGTCAACTACTACCGCTGGTTCATCCCCGCCGCCGCCCGCACCATGTCTCCTCTAACACAGGTCCTGAAGGGGAAACCAAAGGCCCTAACGTGAGAGGCCGAACAAGAGAAGGCTTTCAACGAGATGAAGAGGGCCCTCGGCCAGAGGGCGGGCGAACAATATGCCACCAAGAACCCTACCTGCCCAACCTTTGATGCCTCACCACCGACGCCAGCAACGTGCCTGCGGGGCTGTCCTCGAGCAGAGGTCCAGGGCGAGCCCCAGCCACTCGCCTTCTACAGCAAAAAACTGTCAGCCGCTGAGACGAGGTACAGCACGTTCGACCGCGAACTCCTGGCGGTGTACCAAGTAGTGCGCCATTTCCGCTACCTCCTCGAGGGCTCCCCCTTCACGATCAGGACAGACCCCCTCCCTTTGGTACACGCCTTCACCAAGGCGGGCGACACTTGGTCAGCGAGACAGCAGAGGCACCTGGCAGCCATCACGGAGTTCGGTTGCACCATCCAGTACGTGCCTGGCGAGAAGAACCCTGTGGCAGATGCCCTATCGAGGATAGAAATCAACGCCGTGCATCTCGGGGTCGACTACGAAGACCTCGCCCGGGAACAGGCCGCCGACCCGGAGACCGCCGCATACCGCACAGCTATCACCGCCCTCAAGTGGGAAGACGTGCCCTTCGGATCCGCATGCACGACGCTCCTCTGCAACATCAGCATGGGCCGCCCGCGCCCGCTGATCCCAGCCTCCCGAAGGAAAGCCGTGTTCGACGTCATACACGGACTCTCGCACCCCACGGGCCGGACGACGATTCCCCTCCTGACGGAGAAGTTCGTCTGGCATGGAATTCGGAAGGACTCCCTCGAGTGGGCCAGGACCTGCGTGCCTTGCCAAACTAGCAAAATCAGTCGGCACACAGAATCAGGCGGTAATCGATCGCTCCACCAGATGGCCCGAGGCAACGCCGATGTCGGAGGCAACCACGAAAGCATGTGCTGAAGCACTCCTCGCCAGCTGGGTCAGTCGATTCGGAGTGCCAGACGAAATCACGACAGATCACAGACCAGTTTTCCTGTCGGAGTTGTGGACTGTCCTGGCCCGCCTAATGGGGACGTCGCTACACGCCACCACCGGCCTACAACCACAGCAGGCTAACGGCATGGTGGAGAGAGTCACGTTCGATCAAGGCTTCCCTGATGGCGCGCTGCACCGACGAAAATTGGAAGAGCCAACTACCGTGGGTCCTCCTCGGTCTCAGGACTGCCCCGCGGGCGAACGGCGAGGCATCACCCGCGAAGAAGGTATACGGGGAGCCATTAACAGTCCCTGGCGAGTTCTTCCGACCAATGCCGACGACGCTGACGTCTCCATCGCCAGGCTTCGGGAATCCGCCGGGGAAGTTCACGCCCTGCTTCAAAACCTTCTCTGACAGAACCAAACGTTTCCTCCCGAAGGCCCTATCATCGTGCAAGCACGTCTTCGTCAGGGACGACGCCCGCCGCCCGCCTCTAACGAGACCCTACCATGGTCCCTTCCACGTCCTACGACGCACTGACAAGGCATATCTCTTATCCATCAACGGTCGCGAGGACTGGGTCACAATCGATCGTCTGAAACCAGCCTTCATCATGGACGAGGACCTCGCAGATGCATATTCCACAGGGCGCCTCAATCTTCCTCGGAAAGAAGCGACTCCTTCGATCGCCAAACCTCCCGGCCGTAGCCGCGGCCGCCCTCGGAAGACGGTCGAACCCCCCGAGGATCACCTCAGGGGAGGCATCCCGTCCCCGGAAACTCCCGAGGATCTACCACAGCAACTGATATCGCGCACCCGAGGGCGCCTCCGCCGCCCAGCTCGCTTCCGCGAGTAACAACCCGAAGTACAAAGAAGTCAGCCAACAATTATACCTAATTATTGTCTCAGGGGGGGAGTATTTGTAAGGACAACGCTTATCCATAATTTTCCCTGTATATAATTCATCATTCGCGTTGTTCTTACTTCCCTCCGAGAGAGCGTTCAGCGGGCTTTCCGCCAGTGTATAAAGCTTGTATAACCATATTTTGTGTACTTTTATATTTTGTACTTTATGTCTCTCAAGAAACACAAATTGGGTCTCGCCCACCCACTTTTACTCTCTCGCGGGTCGGTAACCACATTTCTTTCCGCATGCTTTATATTTATATTTCCCTTGACTGTAATAAAAATCAGTACACTTCTACCTGCCTCTTTGTCCACCTCTCACAACGACATTCGGGTGAATGTTCGCCCTTCCATAGTAAAAATTTGTATATCCATATGTCCTCTTTTCTTCCAGGAACTAAAATGTAAAGCATTTTACGCCTTTCTTTTGATGTTTATATGTCGGGAATCCGTTCCCCCTATGTAACATTATTAATGTATTTTCGTCTGTGAAGAAACACATTCACAGCAGGGGCCCTGTCCCTTTTTGTTTATGTTTGTTTGTGCATGCGTGAGACGGACACTATGCTTCCGTCCGCGCGCCGCCTTGTGTACTTCGTGCGTGCATGACGGACAATATGCTTCCGTCCACACACCGCCTTGTGTACTTTGTGTGTGTGTGACGGACACTACGCTTCCGTCCGCACGCCCCCTTGTGTACTACGTGTGTGCGTGATGGACACTACATTTCCGGCGCACGCCGCCTTGTGTACTTCATGCGTGCATGGCGGACACTACGCTTCCATCGCATGCTGCCTTGTGTACTTTGTGTGTGCGTGACAGACACTACACTTCCGTCTGCATGCGTGGCCACTGAGCACCACCTTGTGTACTTCGTGCATGCATGACGGACACTACGCTTCCATCGCATGCCGCCTTGTGTACTTTGTGTGTGCATGACAGACACTACACTTCCGTCCACACTCGTGGCCACTGAGCGCCGCCTTGTGTACTTCGTGCATGCGTGACGGACACTATGATTCCGTCGCACGCCGCCTTGTGTACTTTGTCCGTATGTGACGGACACTACACTTCCATTCACACGTCGCCTTGTGTACTTTGTGCATGCGTGATGGGCACTATGCTTCCGTCACACGCCGCCTTGTGTATTTCGTCCGTGCGTGACAGACACTACGCTTCCGTCGCATACCACCTTGTGTACTTTGTGCGTGCGTGACGGACACTGCGCTTCCGTCTTTACGCCGCCTTGTGTACTTCGTGCATGCGTGACGGACACTACACTTCCGTCGCACGCCGCCTTGTGTACTTTGTGCATGCGTGACGGACACTACACTTCCGTTGCACGCCGCCTTGCGTACTTTGTGCGTGCGTGACAGACACTACACTTCTGTCCTCACTCGTGGCCACTGAGCGCCGCCTTCTGTACTTCGTGCGTGCGTGACGGACACTATGCTTCTGTCGCACGCCGCCTTGTGTACTTTGTGCGTGCGTGACGGACACTACACTTCCGGCCTCACTCGTGGCCACTGAGCACCGCCTTGTATACTTTGTGCGTGCGTGACGGACACTATGCTTCTGTCGCACGCCGCCTTGTGTACTTCATGCGTGTGACGGACACTATGCTTCCGTTGCATGCCGCCTTGTGTGCTTCGTGCATGTGTGACGGACACTACGCTTCCGTCCGCACGCCGCCTTGTGTACTGACTCATTTCCTACGGGCTGCTCTTGAGCAAGAGCCCGTGCTGAGAGTGATCAATATTAATCAATTCAAATTTTGAACCAGAGGTAAATACCACACAAACTGAGCATACATGCATGCTTCAAGTAAATTTCATATCATCTCGTTATCCAATTCATCTTCCTCAAACAGTTGTGAATTTTCACATCCATATATTAAATGACTTCTTTTTCCCCTTCCCATACATAGCTGATGTTGTGTCACAATCTTTGACTATATGGAGGAACAACAAATGTTGACAAATGTGTCCCAGATTTTCTTGATGTTTGCCAATATCATATGCCTTGTTGGGATTGTGGGCTTTACCAGTTTAATGAAAAGTATTTTCGTGGAGGGATTAGAAAGGAATACAAGACAGTTTGCATGGCTTGACCATGACAACGATGAGCAACAAGTAGTTGTCGCCAACACTCGGTGGACGTTGAGAAACTCGATGACTATGCAAAGAAACATGGAGACTTGAGTGTAATAACGTTGCAATTCAGTCATAATATGGATGTTACAACAAGCGCAAGTTTGAATCTGTGATGTGGGAGTCGGGCTTTAGGCTATACTACAGGTCTCTAGACAGCATTTGACTCTCATTTAGAGTGCATATGCCCTTGTGAGATTTATCAGACAAAGATTTGTTTCTCAAGGCCGCATCTGGTCTCTCTCCAGGATCGGTGAAGAGGATAGACAATTTGCATGAATCTTCTTTATATCAATCACCCTTCAAAAGGTGGGTATTAATGTCTCGACGCCGTCTCAGATGTTGTAATAAACTCTGAATCATTCAGCATTTTTTGCCAGGTTCAAGTCCTTCATGATCCCCTGTGCCTTGGACTTTGTGATTGATAATCCAGCTCAATCATTACTTTGTCCTATTAGCGTGATGCGGTACTTTCAGAAAGACTCTACATCCTTGACATGGATGTCAATAACCTTTCACTAGTAACAGGAACCAAAGGTTTCGATGAGGCTGCCATGGTCTTCACTGGCTGAGGGCATGCTCGACCAAGTAAATGATCTTGTCACAGGACAAAAGTATTCACTTAAGGCAGGCTGATCAGTCGAGATCAGGAATGAAGCTCTGTGGGAGTTGTTGTATGCTGATGATCTGGTGAGTGGCAGGAGTCTTTAGAGAGGGGTGATTTAAAGGTGAATGTGAATAAAACAGCGGTTTTGGTTAGTAGAGAAGATAGAGACAGAATAGTAATACAAGAATGAAGAGGCTTGATTGTAAAATAGGCAGAAAAGTGTAAATACTTAGGATCTACTTTCCAAGAGGGAGGATGTGAGGCTGAAGTTAACAGTAAGATAAAAGTGGCGTGGGGGAAGTGGAGAGATGTAGTTGGAGTAGTATGTGATAAAAAATGCCAATCAAGCTAAAAGTCAAGATCTATAGTACAGTAATAAGACCAGTGTTAATGTATTGATAGAAAACATGGGCTTGAAGGAGAAAAGAAGTCGAGCTTGAGAGAACAGAGATGCGATGGAATATGGGAATCACCACTTGAGAGATTGGAAAATTATAAAATAAGAAGAGCAGGCTTAGTAAAGATTTCAGGTGATAAGAGAGTCACGATTGAGAGGGTATAGACATGTATTAAAGATGGATGACGAGGAGGGAGTGAAGAGGGTTTGGGAAGAACCTATTAGAGGAAGAAGATCGAGAGAGAGACAGAGAATTAGATAGTGAGATAAAGTGAAGGCGGATATGGAGAGAAGAGGTTTGTTGGAGGGTGATGCTTTCGATAGAAGGCAGTGGAGAAGGTGCATCAGGCAACTGAGCCTTTAATGTAGTGACACCAGTGGGAAAGAAGATTGACTAAGATTCTTCCTCCTCATCTGGCTCATCAGAAGCATTGCTATACGCCCTCAGAGGGGTCATTGCCAACCAAACAGGTTGACCCGGACTTAGTGCGACTAGGTTGCAGTCTCAAGTTGCAGCATTTACTGTGGAGGACATCTCGCTTTTGCAGTGAGCCTGGAAGCTACTGCTATGGTGGCTTTTAAGGGTGTCTCCTGGCTGGATCTGTGGTCTTTCACACCAACCAGGGTTGCTGCCTCCTCAGGTGCTATCATCCCTGGGGAGGACTTAGCCTTCAGGACACTATGTCAGTCTGGAGGTAAAGTGAACTCCTACCTAGCCCACCAGACCACAAACCTGTGGGAGAACCTGGTGTTGAAGAGGAGGGATGCATTTCTGAATTGCATCACCAGGTCTGTAGGTCCTGAGTCGACTTTGACTTTGTGCAATGGACCTCTGCTGGGTTCTACCTCTCTCTTTCCTAGAGGAATGGTAGATGCTGCAGTGGAAAAGCAACAGTCTGAAGACATTAACTGTCTTGTTCACCAAGAAGTAGCGAAGACCTCTGGGTCTTCACGTTCAACTGTGGCGAGACTCTTGAGTCAAACTACCACTTCCTCTGTCCCTAAGAAGTCCCAGATGTCGAAGTCTACTTTCCTTCAAGTCTCAGCCACCCCTCACCAATCTTCTGGTCTGTCTTCAGACTTAGTATATCCCTGGTTCGACCAAGGATCTTGCACTGAGACAAAAAGTGCAATCCATGCTGAGTAAGGGCACTGTAGAGGTTGTTTGTCATGTCTCCAGGTTTTTACAACCCGGTCTTTCTCATAGAGAAGACCTCAGGCGGCTGGAGACCAGTGATAGATCTCTCTCCCTTGGACGATTTCGTTTGCCAGACTCGGTTCATGATGGAAACGGTACACTCGGTGCTAACTTCTATCAGGGAGAGCGACTTCATGCTTACAGTGGACGTCATGGATACATATTTTCAGATAACAATCCATCTGTCCTCCCATAAGTACCTTCACCTTATCCTCGGGGAGACAGTGTACCAATTCAGGGCACTCTGTTTCCAGCTCTCAACTGCTCCTCAGGTGTTCACGCGAGTGTTCACCCTCGTGTCAGCTTGGGCCCATTTGCAAGGGATATGTCTCTTAAGGTATCTCAGTCCTGGCGAGCTCCCGCTCACAGTTACTACAGGACAGGGATTGCCTCCTCGATTTTTGTCACAATCTGGGGATTGTGATAAATTTCAAGAAGTGCGATCTCAAACCAAAGCAGAGGATAAAGTAACTGGGTATGTTGATAGATACGGTAGCAACAAGAATCTTCTCCTCAAACTCTCGTATATGCAGGTTCAGGAAGGCAGCACAGCTGATCCTGTTTCGGCAGGAGCAACCAGCTTGGTAATGGCAAGTCGTGATCGGTCATCTGTTGCCCTAGGAGAAGCTGGTCCCTCATGGATGGTTTCACCTACAGTCTCTACAATGGAGACTGAAGGAGTCCCATCACCCTCTCGGAGGAGGTGAGAGAGGATTTAGGTTGGTGGCTGGATGACAGGAACCTCTTAATAGGAGTAGAGTTGCATACTCCCCCTCTGGACATGCTTCTGTTCTCAGACACAATGAATGAGGGTTGGGACGTACATCTGGAGGAGTTGCTGTCTCTGGGAGTGTGGAACCATCACAACCATATCCTGGAACTAAAGGCAGCCATTCTTTGGTCCCTCCAAGAATTCCAGGAATCAAAGTGATGGGACACTCCATAGTGTTGATGAGCTACATTACCTCGGTAGTGGGTTATGTCAACAAGTACGGGGTCTTGTATCCCTTCCACTTCATCAGTTGGCAATACAGGTACTTGAGTGGGCAGTGGGTCACCTGGTAGAGCTATCGGCCATGTACAATTGGGCAAGAGGAATGTAGTGGCCGACATGCTCAGCTGCCAAAATCAAGTGATAGGAACAGAATGGCCCCTTCACTCATATGTAGCAAAAAGCTGTTCAACCTGTGGGGACGACTGGTTGTAGATCTGTTTGCCACCCAGCACAACAAGAAGCTACAGATATTCTATTCGTTGTGCTGGACCCATAGGCTATTGCAGAAGATGCATTCCAACATCTGTTGAGGACAAACCTAGACATGTAGGCCTTTCCCCCATTCTGTCTGATTCACAAGGTAATCAGTAGGGCACTGATCACCCCAAATCTGAGGCTGATTCTGGTGGCTCCTAAATGGTCTGCCATTTGGTGTTCTAATCTGCTAGCTCTTCTCTTCAAGGCGTCAGGAGAGATCCCTCCCTGCCACCGCCTTCTAATTCTCCCTGTGTCTTCATGGCTGGAGGTTATCCACCATCTCTTGTGAGCGAGAGGCTTTTCTTGCCGAGCAGCAACAGAGATGGCAGGATACCTCACTGTGTCCTCTGCAGCAGTCTACCATGGAAACGGGCCGTCTTCTGTGGCTGGTGTCATAGACAGGGTCTCTCTCCAGTTAGAGCTACTATTCAGCAGGTCACAGACTTCATAGTCTTTCTTCACCGAAAGAAGCTTTTCTCAGTTTCAGCTGTTGAAGTTTACAGGTCAGCGCTAGGCCTAGTCTTTAAATTGAAGGTCATAGATATTTCTTCCTCTTTGGAAATTTCTATGCTCATGAGAAGCTTCAAACAGTCTTGCCCACCAAGGGATCTCAGGCCTCCTGAGTGAGATGTGACTCTCATCTTAAAGAGCCTAACTCGTGAACTCTCTATGAGCCTTTACAAGAGTTATAAGACAGGGATCTGACCCTAACTACCTCATTCATTCTCTCTTTCAGTCATCATTCGTAACAGTTTACTCAAAGTTCTAGGCATGTTGGGAGTCGTCAGTACATGCTCTGTCCACCACTCTCAACACTTGTTCAAATGGTCTACTAACAAATTCTGGTTCAATGTCAGTCAACATTCACACAAGCCTTTTCACACACACAAGAAACACTTTTGTACTGACCAGCCTTGCTACATTCCCATTCGTCTTATTCTTCACAGGTACACGACTTACAAACTTATTCTTGTGATTGATTCACCATCACTGCTGCTCCTACATTCCCTCTTGTGATTAATGGAAAAGAAATGCAAAACAATCGCCACTACCTCAAACAGCTCTTTCATACTTAACCTCAGTACGGGCGGGCTTGCATATACCCTCCATACTTTCCTCTCTGACACTCTTTACACGAAGTAACCACATCTGCACAAAATCTCCTCAAATACGGCAAAAACATTCTCTCTTTCATACACTCCACCAACTTAAACCTCCCCATATGGCCATACCTTTCGAGCATTAGCTTATACATTCATATGGCACTGCTTTCTGAAAACACAGGCACATACACCAACTCACCCAACCATTCTCTTGAAAAGTAGAGTACACCTTCGTACAAGACAAACCTATCAGCAAACTTCATGTAGTCTCTCATGACTGAAGGCCATTGACCTTAACTGTCTCTCTCTCTAACACACAGGTCTCAAACTTACTAACAGAAAAACATTCTTGCTGCATTGTTTCTACATCTTGCAAAGTCAGCAACTTGCTATCACTCCTACTGACTTCTAGCACATCCTCATTTTCACTCCCACTCATACTAATTAACCCGACAAACTTAGCCATACAGACCAACTCTATGCTCTATCTCCAACTTTAACATTCATCTTACCTCTTCCCATCCCTAAATCTTCCTGTGTGCCTTTTATTGGGATATAAAATTTCTTTTCAAAGCCTTCAGCTCATTCTCTTTATATCTCTAACAACATGTGCATTTACTAAGGAAATCTGTGGCCCTGTATCTACTAATCCACAATACTGACCATGGTTTATGCTAACTCTACAGTCATTTTATCACTTCTATCGTGTTCACACTGATACACCTGAGTCTCACCTACCAAACAAACTTCTTTTTCATCTTCTTCCTGGTTATTTGCTACTAATGGCACAGAAGGTTCTGCTTCCCTAATGCTTTCTTCCTCCAAACACTTCCTTCACAATTCTTCCCTCAACAACCCACTTAAACACTTCAAGTGCAACACACAATCATCCCTTTTCATTCCTTCTTTATGGTACACTATGGGTTTGTCACCACCAAATTGCACACACACCACCACTTCATACTTCTTCCTTACCGCAATTAGCACCTCTTGGAACGGAACCACTCCTGAACACACCATCGCTTTCAACTCCTCTTTATACTGGCTCACATTCTTCAACCTCAAACATCCAGGCCTCTTACAGACTTCATCTATCACTTCTCTTCAGAGATCCTTTATACTAGCAGGCACTCTCGCTTTATATCTTCTATCTTTTCGACAGTTAGCTCCCCAGGTAATCTGGACATAATATCTGCCATGAAATTTCTTTTCCCCAGGATATACTCCACTAAAGAATCAAAATCACTCAAATCTTCCAATGTTCTTGCCATCCTTCCATCCACATCTTTCATTCTTTGCAAATACACAAGAGGCTAATGATCCATTCTTACCACAAATTTCACCCCATACAAGAATGATCTCACAGCTTCTACACAAAACCTTAATGCTGCCACTCTTTTATAGTCACCGAATACTCTTTTCTTTTGGCCACACTACAGGCCTTAGACACATAAGGTAATACTCTCTTTTTCTCAACTCCATTCACCACTTGCTCTTGCATCAGAATACCACCCATTGATGTACCACTAGCGTCAGTATAGTATAGTCTGGATATGCCATCTTTTACTAACTCTTCTTTCAATCTTACAAATGCTCTCGTCCTACTTCAGCACAGTGCTCTTTTTACATCCAGTCCACTCCGTCAACAGCTTAGATATGCCCAAACAGTCTTTTAACAAATTTCCTGCCAAACTCAACCAATCCCAGAAAACACATGCACTCACACGCGGTCCTTGGGTCGCGGAAAATCTTTTGCCTACCCTACAAACTCTCTGATTTTCGCAAGCCACATGCACTCACTGTGTGCCCCAAAAATTACTTCTGTAAACCACTCACACATTACCACTATTACTTTCACAGCTTCTTCCAACTTTCGTAACACTGCATTCACCAACCTTTTAAGTTCTTCTACTGTCTTACCACCAAAATAGTATCCAGGAAGACCATCACATTTTCACAATGAAAATCACTCAATATCACATTCATAGGTCTTTGCAAAGCAGCAGGTGCATTTACTAAACAAATCCAAAATTCCTAAACTGGTAGTGTTTTTTAGACGTAGAAAAGGCAATTATTGGGCAGGAATCTTTGTGACCAGCATCTGGTAATAACCCTTTAACAAATCATCTTGGTAAATACCTTTATCCATGCATACTATACACACACTCTGACACTACACACATGGGGAATCTATCTTTTTCTGTGACCTCATTTACTCTCCGATAATCTGTACACATTCTCAATTTTCGGTCTGGTTTCCTTGATTAAATATTTCTTCTTGCTATTCAGTTCCAAGAAATGCAACTGATGATGTATGCAGATCATGAGTCAAAGCTTCAGTCAAAAACTTTCCTGCAAAAATAATCTTACTCTAAAAGAGAAATGCAAAAAAGGATAAATAAAAGAAAAGCTTGACAAGACGGGAGAGGCGGTAACCAAGAAATGCTAAATTTTGTTGTAAGTGTCTACTTTTTGTCAGTTTCATGCATTTGAATATCTTGACGCCTTTTGTTTGTGTTTTTGTGACTTACAAAGAAAGGCGGTTTCCCAGACATGACCTGTGAATACCAAAGTAAGAATCTGCAGACAAAGTGAGACACCATAAAATGACAAATTTTCTAAGACAATTTGTATTTTTCATAGCTACAAACCTGAGGTCTTAACAATAGGATAATTTCTAGCGCCTAGCTGGATCCGGTTAAATCACAGATGAAAGCAAGGAATCTTGTGAGATCTAGCAACGCATGCGCATATCGGGTGAAGAGTGGTCAGTCTCTCCTCCCTCCCTCCTCACTCACAAACATGCAGCAACATAGGTCTTATGATTGACCAGGAAGGAAATCAAAGGCTAGACCTCTTATTGGTGAAACAATATACTTTACCAAATTGCCATAAAGGCTGCAGGTGCCATTGTCCTCAATGGACTGGTTCATCAGCTGTTTAGGGATTATCCTTCATCCCAACAGAGGTTCATAACCCTGTACTAGAAGCTCCTCTGCTCTGGGATATGGTGCATTATAATCCAAAGCCACTAGCACTTCCTAAGGCAGCAGCCGCATGTAGTACCAGTTATACTAGCAATGGTAATATTACACTACACACACACAATTATATAATACACATGACAGTTACCATTTTTATTTGTACTACTGCCTCGTTTTCATATTCTTAGGCCCTGTCCACAAGGTAGAGCTTTGCTCAACGAACTTTGTCAGTGTGACATCAGAAGCAGATACAGCGGGAAAAGTTCTTGACTTTCCCTGCTTCTGACTTCACATCGATCACAGTTCGTCGAGCAAAGCTTGGACGGGCTTTACAAAACTGATACCTTTTACCAAAGGAAAGAAAAGAAAACAACTTACTGAAATGTCCAAACTTTACTTTTATTTAAAGGAGCTTTAATCAGCTTACCATAATCCGGGTGACAGGAAAATCACAACAGTTGCAGCACAAAAATATTGACCGGGTTGACATCTTAATTAAATGTAAGTCAAAACCTACTGGGGAAAAAAAGTCCCACGCTCTCTGTCTAAAACAGGAGGGGGACATTTTTTAAAAACTTGGACATGACTGGCAGCAATAACTTTTTAAAAATCCTTAAGAAGTAAAAAATCAATAAAAAAAAACAAAAAAATACAGTAAAATCAACATAGTAACTATTAATCATACTTAATTTTTGAAGGAAATACTTTTGGTTTTGTATTCATTACATCTACCAATTGGTCACTTTGATAGACAACATCGTTATAAGCTTACAGTCGCCCCATACCAGAGTAGCAAGGAATCGCGCTGTCCTGTAAGAATGATTATCCGAGGCATTGCAGGTCGGTCTGTTTGCTGACGAAACAAGCTTTTCAAAATTTGAAAATTCGAATGACAACTGTTTTCGAAACACCGAAACACACACTGGACGCTTCGTTGGAATCTATTCTTTAGAGATTTGACAACGGCGATTCCGTGAGAGAAATAATTGTTGGTAAGGAAAGTTGCAAACAGACTGGTGTGGTATGTTACAGGAAAAGGGGCAGTTACAGACTAATTATAAGTTAACTTTCTTGACAATTGCAGAAACACTAGTTTAGGATATCATAATGGTGAATGACTTATTTCTAAGGCATATTTGTGCTGTAGAACACCGATATATCCACATTTATCATATCTTCTTCCAACCGGACGGTTGGCAAATGTAACCAGTTCAATAGGTAGAGAACACGTGAAAGGAACGCCAACGCCCCCAGTTGGACAAGTGTAGGGGAGAGAGAGAGAGCGTGAGAATGTTGCACAAGAGTGGCAAAGTAACAAAGCTGAGATGAAAGTGCGCTGTGACTAACGATAATAAGAATGATCTATGCTCGAGAATACACGTTCTAATTAATCTAGACGTTGTGCTATGCATACTGTAGTCGTAAACGGCAATGAGATGTCTATTCATCATGCTCACTTTAAAAAGGTGCGCTTAATACTGACTATCAGAAATAACAATATTCTTTGCTATGCAAATACATAAAAATATCTTATCATTATCTTACACAAAGTTTTATATTATCATTGATGGTTTTTCGTCAGCTTCTTGTCATGGATTCACCCTCATAAACCTGACCTTTTCTTTTCAAATGCAAGCATCATTTCCTCATCATTTAAGCCTACCTTCAATTAGCCATCCAAATCAATTGTACTGCTAAATTCGTAACTTGAAAACGTTATTAAAAGCGACTAGTAAAAAAAATACAGGAATATTAGCCTGACTCTTTATCAAACTGTGGAGTATAAGACAGCCTGATCTAATCTTATCTGACATTCTCTTATGAACGAGTCATTTCATAACAGAACTCCAATAAACAGAGACACCTTTGTGATATATGTCATGGGTACACTGTGAAAACTTATGACGTGTCTCTTAGCAAATGGATGAAGAAATAGCATCTTCTACCTTCAGACGATGCCTGATCGCTTAGGTATCAATAATGTAGTGTGGATCTCTCTCCCCTACGAAAATAGAAGCATCTTGTAACTGTTATGATTTCCTGATCAGATTATCTCTATCCTTACCTTGCCTCTGGTCATGCCGCGTTCGTTTCATATAAACTATGAATACTTTGGTACAAACATTGGATTCTAATTTGTTTGAAATTTGTGCGCTGATTGTCCGTATTTCCGGGACAGTCCTTAATTGTCTTTACGGTCGTCTGTTACTCATGAACGTAATGATCTCCGTTAGCCATTTTCTAAATGTGGAAAAAAGGAAAAACAGTAACACTTCTGATGGTGGGGACGCGTTACCAATCCGTGATTTTTCATCATGGTCGCCGAACTGAAAGAGCCTGACACAAAGAGCAAATGATTTAGTTGGTCGAGACTAAATTTATTAGTTTTACCACATTATGTTGTTAATTAGAACTGTAAAATTAATAATATCCAACTTACCTCAATGGATAATACATTTTTTCTTCCGGAAAACAGTTACTTTAGGTGACAAAAAGTCGAGAGCAAGGCTCGCATTTTAGAAAAAATGATTTCGTTTGCAAACAACGCACTTGTACCCACAGTTCGATTTTCTGTTGATATTTCTAGTACTTTTCCATTTTTTAGAGCCAAGATAACAGATATTCAAACTGAAGGTCTTATAAGGAACAAGTGTATTGTTTGAGGTTTGCCAAGGACATTTTAGCATGATTTAGAGTTAAAAAAAGTCATCACGATTGACCTAGCATTAACTGGATCACCAAGTAACTCTCTTCCTTCTTGTTTTGTATTGGAACTTCAGTTTTCCTTAGCACGAACAGAGTTTTGAAAATAAATATCGTGATTTAAAATAAAAATATCGCTGGCTTCTTTACTGCATGCCCAAGACATAAGACATTTTAATACGATGAAGCTGAAACAAAAACTTCTGTATTTATAGAGCATTGCACTCTACTAAACAACCATCCATACTGCAAGGCCCCAGCACCTTTGCTAATATCAGTGTAATTGCTTCAGACAGTCTGCAGTATATGACTTGACGCAAGTCTGTTGCAATCACTGAAAATAAAAATAAGCTTAACATTCCTCGACCTCCCACCATTCATCTTCAGAAACTATACATCAGCCTGAGTATTATTTCTAAGAAATTTCTGTGATGAGAAAAAGTACAGTAATTATGACTGAAGTTTTCGTGGGATACTGATGTCGTCATAATTTTATTGATACAAATGACCATTTGTTTATTTACACTGAAGGTAAAAGTGGATCTTCAGCATTACATCTTCTGTATTTGCACTTTTCACACTTCTATGTATGTCATAATTATTTAATGTTTTTTTTACTTTCCCAATACCCACTATTGAGGTAAAACAAGTGGATTCTATCAACTCTCATTCTGGATATTCTGTACAAATCATTTCACAGCTGAGGTCAGAATCCTTACATTATTTTTAAAGAGGCATTCCAGAAAAGTTGATAGGTATTATAAAATAAACATTCTTCTTTATGATAAGTAGATGTGCTTCTATCTATTCTATTCTTATTAAAAAGCTGTTACATCCATCAGCGACATTTCTGGTACACATTTTTATTCGTTTTCTGTAAAACAAGACTATTCAGATGGCTATTTTCTGACGTCCACACTTTCTGTCTGCCCTCAGATCTTAAAAAAGTACTGAGGTTAGGGGCAGCAAATTGGTATGTTGGTCATCCACCCTCCAATCATC
>NC_087201.1:61407615-61491305 GCF_015104395.2 Macrobrachium nipponense | reverse complement strand
CCGAGTCATCTTCTGGGTTTCATAGGCTCGGAAGGAGAAGGCTCCCTTCTTTCTTCTGACTCTTCCCTTACTCTCTTTCGAACGTCAGGCTCTTCATACGAGGAATGCGCCTGGTGCACAGCAGGAGTATCTCGCCTGGTAGGAGTAACGTGTTTGGAATACTCCTGGCGCTTGGCAGGCGCAGAGCGCCTCGAATACTCCTGGCTTCTAGTAGGCGCATCTTGTTCAGAATACTCCTGGCGCCTGGGAGGAGTATTAAGTTCTGCATACTCCTGGCGCCTGGGAGGAGTATTAAGTTCAGCATACTCCTGGCGCCTGGAGGCCGTATAAGCTTCGGAATACTCCTGGCACCTGGGAGGAGTATAAGCTTCGGAATACTCCTGGCGCCTGGGAGGGGATAAGCTTCGAATACTCCTGGCGCCTGGGAGGAGTATTAAGTTCAGAATACTCCTGGCGCCTGAGAGGAGTATCGAGGCCCGACGACTCCTGGCGCCTGGTAGGAGTACGTCGCTCCAAATACTCCTGATCCTTAGAATGCGTCTGATGTTTAGTAGGAGTATTGATTCCGGTAGGCGCTTTCCGTCTCACAAGCGCTCTACTCCTAACAGGATCTTCCTCTTCAGCTAACTCCTGACGCTTGGTTGAAGGTCTTGCATGTTGTACTGCATACTGTGGCTCTCTGCGCCTACTCGGAGCCTGGCTCCTGGTTGGCGCCCTACTCTTGACAGGAGTAACTTCCTTTCTTACTTCTCTCCTGTCTAGCGCATTGCTCCCCCAGAGATGGCCGCCTGTGCGACAATCTCCCTGAAGGGTGCGTCGCGCCGACAGGAGATTGTATTTAGATCTTTTTATATGAAGCCTATCATCAATCTTACGAGTAGGCTCCTTATATAGAGTTCCTACTAACGAGGCTAATTGCTCTTGCATATTCCTCAATATTTTCCTGGTTGAGGAATCTTTCGAATCAGGAGAGGGAGATCTGGAAGGCGCTCTAGGATCCCTTCCAGACCCAGAGTCTGAATGTATTCTCGCCTTCTTTATTACCGAAGGCGCTCCTTCTTCAGAGAAGCGCTCGGGACTAGAATTGAGCTCATGCTCTTTCATACTCCTCTTCAAAGGACGGGAAAGATTCGACTCCTTCCATCCTCTTCAACATTCAACAATAAATCACTGCCAACAAGAAAGGAAATACTTAGACCTAGTATTGTGAACGAGATGAATTATGTTAAAGAAATAATAGTTTATAATGCGAGTATTTCAGACCATAATGTCATAGAATTAACAGTTCATTCCAAAGCAAGTGAAAATAGAGATAAGCAAGAAATGAAAAAGTGTGGGGAAGGATATGGAAAAATACAACTTCTACAGTAAAAATATAAAATGGTCAGAAATTAATGAAGAATTAAACAAAGATTGGGATAACATTTTCGTAAGTGATGACATAAGGGTAAATACGGAGATATTAATAAATAAAATTTGGAGATAATAGTGGAAAAATATATACCGAAGAAGAAAAGTAAACATCAGTTCATGCATACCAAGAGACAGAAGAATCTTGTTCCAGAAAACTCAGAAAGTGGAAAAAAAAGGTCTTGCAAAAGAAAAAAAATGCATGGAAAGTTATAGAACTAAAAAGTAAGATAGAAAATGCAGAAAAAAAAGATTATACAATCAAAAGAAAATGAAAAAAACGGGAACGGGTTTGGAAAGAAAAAAACCCCTATTAATATCAAGCAAAAACCCCAAACTATTATACTCATATGCGAAGAAGATGAATAAAAGAAGAATAGAAAATAGGCCCTCTGAGAATTGAAGGGAGATTAACGAATGAAAAAAAGGAAATTTTGCACATACTGGCAGAACGATTATAAGAGAGATTCACCCCTAGAATAGATAATGAAGATAATGATATAGAAGTAAGGATGAAAATAGTGAATATTTTAGCTGACATAGATATTAATGAAGCTGATATTGTGCAGGCTATTAATGAAATTAAAAATGGAGCTGCTGCAGGGCCTGATGGAATTCCTGCTATTTTGTTAAAGAAAGTAGTTCATTCTATCGCAAAGCCACTTGCAATATTATTAAGACAAAGTGTAGATACAGGCAAGATTTATGATGAGCACAAATTAGCGTATATTACCCCTACTTTCAAAAGTGGATCAAGACTAGAGGCAAGTAATTATAGGCCTGTGAGTCTAACATCACATATAATGAAAGTGTATGAAAGGGTAATGAAGAAAAAATATTATGAAACATTTAATAAAAAATAATTTGTTAATAAAGGACAACATGGTTTCGTACCCGGAAAAAGTACACAAACCCAACTGTTAGTCCACCGTGAAAACATATTCAAAAATATGAAAAGCGGAATGAAACAGATGTGGTTTATTTAGACTTTGCAAAAGCTTTTGATAAAGTAGACCATAATATATTAGCGAAGAAAATTAGAAAACATAATATCGTGGATAAAGTAGGAAGATGGTTAAAATGAATTTTTACACAACAGAAAACAGATAGTTATTGCAAACGACGAGAAATCGGATGAAGCCAAGGTAATATCCGGTGTGCCGCAAGGTACGGTGTTAGCTGCAATACTGTTTGTTATTATGATTGAAGACATAGACAATAATGTTAAGGATTCGGTAGTGAGTAGTTTCGCAGATGACACAAGAATAAGTAGAGAAATTACTTGTGATGAAGATAGGAATGCTCTACAAAGAGACCTTAACAAAGTATATGATTGGGCAGAGGTAAATAGGATGGTATTTAACTCTGATAAATTTGAATCAATAAATTATGGAGACAGAGAAAGAAAGCTATATGCATATAAGGGACCTAATAATGAGACCATCACAAATAAGGAAGCAGTTAAAGACCTTGGTGTGATGATGAATAGGAACATGTTTATGCAATGATCAAATAGCAACTCTGTTGGCAAAATGTAAAGCAAAAATGGGAATGTTGTTACGGCACTTCAAAACAAGAAAAGCTGAACACATGATTATGCTTTATAAAACATATGTTCGTAGTCCACTTGAATATTGCAATATGATATGGTACCCACACTATCAAAAGGATATTGCACAAATAGAGAGTGTACAAAGGTCCTTTACAGCTAGAATAGAAGAAGTTAAGGACCTAGACTACTGGGAAAAGACTACATTCAAAATTATTATTCGTCTGGAAAGGAGAAAGAACGCTACATGATAAATTCAGGCATGGAAACAGATAGAGGAATAGCGAAAATATCATGGAACGAAAAAATATCAGAAAGAGCAAGCAGAGGTAGATTAATAGTGCCCAAAAAATATACCAGGTTGGAAAAATAAGGAAAGCACACAGACATTAACCACCCTACGCACCAGCATCGATAATGCAGCGTCTATTCAATGCGTTGCCAGCTCATCTGAGGAATATATCAGGAGTGAGCGTAGATGTGTTTAAGAATAAGCTCGACAAATATCTAAACTGCATCCCAGACCATCCAAGATTGGAAGATGCAAAATATACCGGAAGATGTACTAGCAACTCTCTGGTAGACATTAGAGGTGCCTCACACTGAGGGACCTGGGGCAACCCGAACAAGATGTAAGGTCTGTAAGGTCTGTAAGGTCTCGGAGAAGGCGAACTAGACGACGAAAAGCACTCTCGAAGGACGCTTTCCTATAGCGGTCCTTGGCAGTATGTGTACGATCGATTCTGCCGAAGGGACGCCTGATCGTTGGGGATTCTCCACAACCCGTACGGCTTTTCGACTACCTTCTCCTCCGGGCCAGGGAGCTTGGAAGAGGTTCTAGGCCTGGGAGCGTCGCAGAGACGACCAGACGCCCCCTCCACTACACGGGGACACTATATCACTAGCGAAACCACATTCACTTTCCTTACCTTCCAATGCTGCGACTTTTTCCTGCATTTTCTGAAGGGAAGCTCTAAGTTCTGCTATTTCCGAAGCAGAACTAGAGGGATTAGCAATTTGTGAACGGGCTGAAACAGAATGGGCATGATTATCAGAGGAAGAAGCTACAGAGCTAGATAGTAAAATCATGGAGAAGCAGACATTCTGCGGGTTTATAAGCCGCCTTCCTCTCTCTATCTTTCTCTAACCTTCTTCAAGTAAGAAGTTAGATTCTTTCCACTCTTGTGCACTCAGTTTCTCACACTCGTTACACGTATTCTCAATCGAGCATTCAACATTCTACACCCACTACAAATAGTGTGAGGATCTACCGAAGCTTTCGGAATCCTCACCTTACAGCCCTCATTCACACACACTCTGAAACTAACACTAGAGTCAGACATATTCACGAATTCCAAAAACCAAGTCCAAAAAACAGTCCACGATAGCGAATGCCAAACAACGATCCAAGTACGTCACCAAATATCAGCGAGAGATGATCAAAAGCTTTGCGAAAAACGAATTAGTCAGGAGGAAGTAACAAAAATGTTGATACCGCCGGCGCAGAGAGAATCTGATTAGAAAACGGGAATAGTTCCTAGTCCTGCCACCCAGAGCAGGGCGTAGATCACCTGACCTACCTGTAGCGAGTGCCGCGAAATTTGAAATTCTGTCGGGAACGACGGAGTCGATAGCTATGTATATATCTGACAGGTAAGTTGAATGTATGAAAACATAACTTAAATAGAGAGAGAGAGAGAGAGAGAGAGAGAGAGAGAGAGAGAGAGAGAGAGAGAGAGAGAGAGATAGAGAGAGAGAGAGAGAGAGAGAGAGAGAGAGAGAAACTTGTAGTAGTAATATTTGTATATAGCAGTAATAAAGATAATTCAATATGACTACACCGGATTTGACAATCCCCTTTGGCACGTTGCTTGCCAGTTTCAGCAACATTGAGAAATCCTTAATAAGGAAAATAGAGAAGACTTTATACAAAATTAATGGAGCTGATGCAGCTATCCTTTTAAACAAGACTTGCTTGTCTTCCAAACGCCTGAAGCGATGAGGCCACCTGCAAGGGAGGTGTCTGAGAAAAGAAAGAAGTCCAGTGAAAGAGAACGCAGAGGGACACCTTCGAAAGATTCTGGTCATCCAACCACCATCTTCTCTACTTCCAGAGAGAGGAACCATTAACGGGCGAGTCCCCTGCCGGAGACCAGAATCCTCCCAGTCTCCATTGCAGAGATCGAAGATGGAAGACGCCCATGAGGGACCAGCTTCTCCAGGGATGACAACATTCCCAGAAGAACATGCCACTGATGAGCTGATTGATGTGGTTCCGACAGGAAGTTGTGCACCACCACTCGCAAATTCTCCAATCGATGACCATGCCCAGGTAGAGAATCCTTTGACTGGATACGGGGTTTGACTTTTCCTGGTTGACTACGATGCCCAGTTCCAGACAGAACCGAAGTAGACGATCCCTGTCCTGTAGCAGCTTTTCCCTGGAAACTGCCAAGACCAACTAATCATCGAGGTACCTCAGCAAACAGATCCCGTGAGCATGGGCCAAACTTGACACGAGAGAGAAGACCATTGTGAACACTTGAGGGGTTGTTGTCAGCCCGAAGCATAGGACTTTGAACTCAAAGACCTTGTCCCCACGAAAGAAGCGAAGGAACTTCCTGGACATCGAATGAAAAGGGATTTGAAAGTATGTGTCCCTTGTCTATCGACAGCATGAAGTCGCCTTCTTTCACAGCTGCCTGCACCGAATAAGGGGTCTCCATCTTGAACCGTGTCTTCCTAATGAAGTGATTCAAGGTGGATAAGTCGATCACAGGTCTCCATCCTCCCGATGCCTTGATCACCAAGATGTGACTGTAAAACCCCGGAGACGGACGCACCACTTCCTCTATCGCATCTTTGTCCAGCATCTTCTGCACCTCCTCCCAAAGAGCCAAGAACTTCAGATAATCTGGAGGATATGCCTTCCCGAGCTGCGGTTTGTCCGACAGAGGAGGAGACAAATCAAATGGCAGTAGGTACCCCACCCGAAGGATATCTACCACCCACTTCTCCACCCCATAACTCTGCCACTTGGCCCAATGGCCCGCCAGGCAACCCCCCACCCGTGGCACAGGAGAGGGAGAGTTGCCTAACCTACCGACGGCCCCCTTTACCTCTGCCCCTTGGGCCCCTTCTTGGCTTAAAGGAACGAGAGCGAAAGGGGCGTTGATCCTCTGACTTAGGCTGAGTCGAACAGGAAGGCCCTGCCGAACTCAAATTCCTCGACGGCCTACCAGGCGACGATCTCCTTGACTGCTGCTGGACAGGGAGAGGAAGAGGAGCCGGACGTCTCCGAGGACGAGACTCCGACTTAGACATGGCCTGGTGCACCCATCTGTCTTTGGTGTCGGCCCGACGCTGTCCTATCGCATTCTAATCAGCAAAGGTTAGCCCATAAATCAACACTGAGGTTAGCCATATACGAAAACGCCTTGCCTCCAGACTGCAACAGATTGGCAACAGAGGATGCACTCACAAACTCTTCAGGGGACCTGCCAGAAGCTATCTTGGCAATGACCACAGACCAGAAGTCCAGCCAAGAAACCATGCAACATGGAGGCTGCCGTAGATTCCAATGCTGAGGCATCTTGTGGAGACAAGGACGGAGCCACCGACCTCACATGCTCCAAAGTCAATCCCAGCTTCAGGCAAATGACGTCTGGGTTAAGATGGCACGACATAAAAAAAGTAGAGTTCGTAGCATAGTAGTTCCTATGCCCCGTGAGAGGCAGGAGTAGTAGCTTGGGAGGGCCCCTAGAGTGAAGCGAACCGTCCCGGTCTGAAACAGAGGCATTAACCTTAAGCAAGACCAATTGAACATGCCCGACAAGGGAAGCTGAAGAGATAATTTGGGATCCTGCGTAGCTCCCACCAAGGCTTACAAGCAAGAAGGAGGGAAGACGACCAAGACAGACCTACTTTCCAAATTGTTGAACCCACGAATGAGATCAACAACTTCCGAAAAGGAAGACAAAAACTCTTGTGTGTCTCCCTCCTCCTGTTCCAGCAACGGAGACCGACGACAAGAAGGATGTGTAGGCTCCTCTAAGGCACCTTCTTCATTAAAATGATATTGTAATGATACAATTAAGTTTGTTCATACTTACCTGGCAGATATATATATAGCTGTATTTTCCGAAGTCCGACAGAAATTAAAAAACTTACGACACACGTAGTGGGAGTCAGGTGGTTAGTACCCATTCCCCCCCGCCGCTGGGAGGCGGTATCAGGAATCATTCCCATTTTCTATTCATAATTTTTATTTCCACTGTCTCCTGAGGGGAGGTGGGTGGGTACCTAATTATATATATTCTGCCAGTAGAGTATGAACAAACTTAATTGTATCATTACAATATCATTTTGTTCATGAAACTTACCTGTCAGATATATATAGCTGAATCCCACCTTTGGTGGTGGGAGTAGACAGAATAGAAGATTTAGGAAACATATATGCAGATAAATGATATCTTGATTCCTTACCTGTTAGCATAGCTGACTTCGTGGTTACTGCCGCGTAAGTCTGCTTGTGCTATTAGAGTTGCCTGCGAGGTAGAGACCTATATAGCTGGTGCCACTCAAGATGATCTGTCAACGGGGGCGTGACCACGATGTGACTAGACCATTGACCATACAATGAGGGCAACGAAGTAAAAAACCACCTGGCCTAGTCTACCAAAGGTATACCACTAAACTAGACTAAAGAAGGAGATCCGCCTCGGGCGGTCAACCCCCACAACCAAAAAACACACACGATTAAAAGCTCACCTAACCACTAAGGAAAGGATGAGTGCTACCTCCTGCCCCCAAAACAGTGTCTGCAGCGACGTATGGTCCAAGCGACGAGCAATGTTCGTATGTCGCTTTCACCTCCCGCAGTAGTGTGAAGCGAACACCGAGTTGCTCCGCCAATATGTGGCACTCAAAATGTCACTGAGTGCCATATTCCTGTGAAAGGCTATCGAGGTCGAAATAGCCCTCACCTCGTGGGCATTCACTTTTAACAGCTTCATGTCACTATCACTACATGTGGAATGAGCTTCCTTAATGGTGTCTCTCAAGAAGAAAGAAAGCGCGTTCTTTGACATGGGAAGATCGGGCTTCTTAACCGAGCACCACAAGTTGCCCGAAGGTCCTCTACAGTCCTTCGTTCTGTCTAGATAGAATTTGAGAGCCCTGACAGGGCACAGGACTCTCTCTGGCTCATTACCCACGATCTCTGTCAAACCCTTGATTTCAAATGTCTTGGGCCAAGGGTTGACGGGTTTTCGTTCTTTGCTAAGAACATAGGGCTTAAAGAACAAACAGCATCAGAGTTCTTAAACCCAACATGCTTGCTTATAGCCTGGATCACTAACTCTCTTCGCCGTCGCCAGAGCAGTTAGAAAAGTGTCTTCCTTGTAAGGTTTCTAAGCGAAGCTAAGTTGAGCGGTTCAAAAATACTGGACGTCAAAAACTTTAGAACAATGTCTAAGTTCCAAGAAGGGACTCTTGGTTGAGGTACCTTCGAAGTCTCGAAAGACTTAAGAAGATCATGAAGGTCTCTGTTGTTGGCTAAGTCCAGTCCTCTATGCCTAAAGACTACAGAAAGCACACTTCTGTAGCCTTTTATCGTAGGCACCGCTAAGCGAACTTCATTTCTCAAGTAGAGAAGGAAGTCTGCGATCTGGCTCACAGAGGTAGAGGTGGAGGAAATGTCTTTCTTCCTGCACCAGCTCCGGAAACAGCCCACTTGGATTGGTATACGGCAATAGAAGAAGGTCTTCTTGCCGTTGCGATTGCTTTCGCCACAGGTCTTGAAAAACCCCTCGCTCTGGCCAACTTCTGGATAGTCTGAACGCAGTCGACTCAGAGCAGGGAGGTTTTTGTGATACCTCTCGAAGTGGGGCTGTTTGAGTAGATCTATCCTTGGAGGCAGAGTCCTCGGAAAGTCTACAAGAAGGACATGACCTCTCTGTGAACCATCGGTCGCTGCCAGAAGGGGCATGAGAGTCATCCTCGTTCCCTCTTTCTTATCACCTCCCCTAGGACCTTGAACGGGGGAAAGGCATATACGTCTAGTCCCGTCCAGTCCCAAAGAAGGGCGTCTACTGCTACTGCTCCTGGGTCTAGAACTGGTGAGCAGTACAGCGGGAGTCTCGTTGTCCTGGAAGTTGCGAAGATGTCTACGAGAGGACATCCCCATAACTTCCCCACAACCTCTGGCATATTTCCTGATGAAGAGTCCACTCCGTCGGCAGAAGTTGACCTTGTCGACTGAGCAGATCTGCACGGACGTTTTCTACCCCTGATATGAATCTTGTCAGTATAGAGACGTCGTGTGCCTTCGCCATAACAGGATCTCCTTCGCAAGGAAGAACAGGGATCGAGAGTGGGTTCCTCCCTGTTTCTTGAGATATGCCAGGGCTGTGGTGTTGTCCGAGTTGATCTGCACCACATTGCCGGAGACTTCGTTCTGAAAGAACTGGAGCGCCAGATGAACTGCTGCCAGCATCCTTGAGGTTTATGTGCCAGGACATTCTGTTCCCCTCTCCAGGTGCCTGACACTTCCTCCCCCCCCAGTGTTGCTCCCCACCCACCCCGTGGAAGACGCGTCGGAAAACACACTAGGTCGGGGTTCTGAAGCTTGAGGGAAAGACCCTCTGCGAGCTTCAAAGGTCGGTCCACCATCTTAGTGTTCCTTTACCTCTTCTGATAACACCAGAATCGAATCCAAAGTGTTTTGGTGCTTCCAATTGTCGGCAAGGAAGAATTGAAGAGGTCTGAGGTGCAACCTCCCTAGGGAAACAAACTTCTCCAGTGAGGAAATGGTCCCCAGCAGACTCATCCATTCCCTCACCGAGCATGAATCCTTCCCCAGAAAGGTTGACACTTTGCTTAGGCAATCTAGATTGTAGCCCCTGGGACGGAACAAAAGCCCGAAAAGCCACTGAGTCCATCTGAATCCCCAGAGTAGACTACAAAGACTGAGAAGGGGTCAGATGTGACTTTTTCGAGTTCACCAGAAGCCCCAGGGACTTCGTTAACGTCAACGTTCTTGTGAAGGTACCTTCCAGAACACCGGTCTTTCGAGGAGGCTCGTACGAGCCAGTCGTCCAGGTAGAGAGAGATCCTGACATTGGAAAGATGAAGCCACCTCGCAATGTTCTTCATCAGTAGGGTGAATACCATGGGAGCAGTGCTGAGTCCAAAGCAGAGAGCCCTGAATTGGAACACTTTTCCTTTCAGGACAAACCGCAGGTATTTCCTGGACTGGGGGTGGATGGGGACGTGGAAATACGCGTCCTGGAGATCTAGTGAAGCCATCCAATCCCCCGGTCTCAAGGCTCCCATCACTGACTGAGGTGTCTCCATCTTGAACCTCTGTTTGATGACAAAGAGGTTCAGGTTGCTGACATCGAGTTACCGGGCCGCCATTCCCCCGACTGCTTTGGCACCAGGAACAGTCGTTGTAAAATCCGGGGGAATTCAAGTCGGAGACTTGTTCTACGGCGTGTTTCACGATCATCTGATCTAACAGATCGTAAAGCACTTGTTGCTTTTCTCCCCGATAGGAAGGAGACATGTCCCTGGGTGTCGAAGACAGCGGGGGTGGTTTCAGGAACGGGATCCGGTAACCCTTCTTTAAGATGTCCAAGGACCATTTGTCCGCACCTCTCTCTTCCCAGGCTTGCGCAAAAAGCTGAAGCCTGGCTCCAACCGGTGACTGAAGGACTTCTGCTTCACTTCTTGTTCTTGGCCAGCGCAGTGGCTCTGCCTCTGGAAGTGCCTCTTCCTCGAGGGGCTGGTCTCGAGGAAGAACTACCTCGAAAGGGCTTCGATTTCTTGAGAATCGAAACTCCCGAGGACGAAGGAACCGCAGGTCTCCTTGAAGATTGTGCGAGGAGATCTTGCGTGGCCTTCTCCTGTAGGCTGGTCGCAATGTCTTTTACCATAGCCTGGGGGAAGAGATGATCCGAAAAAGGAGCGAAGAGCAAATCTGCTTTCTGTGACGGAGAAACAGATTTAGCTGTAAAATTGCAAAACAGGGATCTCTTCTTCAAGAGCCCTGTGCAAAAGTGAGCTGTAAGCTCCTCCGAACCATCTCTGACGGCCTTGTCCATACACGACATTACGCTGGACAGCTCCCCCAGACTAATCGAGTCGGAACTCCTAGACTTGGCATCCAGAACTCCCAAACACCAATCAAGAAAGTTGAAGACCTCTAACGTCCGAAAGAGGCCTTTAAGGTGGTAGTCCATTTCCGTAGTCGACCAGGAAACTTTCGAAGAGGACAGGTGAGACCTCCTCGAGGCATCCACAATGCTGGCGAAGTCTCCTTGAGCTGACGAGGGAAGTCTAATACCTACGTCTTCTCCCGTCTCATACCAAATGCCAGCCTTCCCACTAAGTCTCGAAGGTGGCAGGGCAAAAGAAGTCTTTCCCTGAGACTTCCTTTTCTCCATCCAGTCATGGACCTTACGAAGAGCCCTCTTAGTTGAAAGGGACTTCTTCATTCTGACGAATGCCGAGACCTTGTTGATCTTGGAAGAAGAAAGTTGTGAAGGAGGAGAGCGAGGAGCTTCCGGGTGAAACGTCTCTCCAAACTCTGATTGAAGAAGGCGGGTCAAAACCTGGTAGTCGGAAGAGACTGCCGCCAAAGGTTTCTCATCATCCACTTCAACCGAAGCGTCGCTAACCTCTGCTTCCGACACAGGTGAAGTTGGAGGCAAATAGGCTGGACCAAGACTATCTGGTCTAAGTCTCCACGAGGCGCGTTGCTGTGAAGTGGAAGGCAAAGCTGACTCATTGATAGAAACTCCGGTCGTATCTCTAAGACCCGAAGTAACTTGTAAAGTCTCATCACAAACAGGTGGGACGCGACGAAACTCCACATCTTCGTCCACCCGAGCGTCCGCTGGCGCACACCTGGCGTCCACTGGCGCCACACCTGGCGTCCACTGCGCATACCTGGGTCGCCACTGGGCACGCCTGGCTGCAACTAGCGCGGGGGGATTGGCGTCACTCGTGCGCTGCTGGCGTCCGCTGGCGCACGCTTGGCGTCCACTGGCGTGCGAAAGACATTTACTAAGGCGCGCTTAACATCTCGTGCGCGCTCTGCTTCCGCTGGTGCACTCTTAGATGCACTGGCGTTCGCTTGGCTTCCGACCGAGCGTCAGGAACGTGAACTTGCCACCGAAGCGCTCACGCAAGTATCGAGCTCTCGCACCGCAAGCTTACGAGCGGGTAATACCGCTTCAATGCGTCCCGAGCGAGCAAAATCACCTCTTCACGTATCCTCCATGAGAGCCGCTGGGGAGTCGCACGAACTCTAGCAGGCGAAGAAAGTGGAGAGATAGACGAGCGAGGAGAGGGAGAAGGGAGACCTTCTAGACCTCTTTACAGGCAGACGGTCATCCTTTCTCCTGGACGTGTTGCGTCCCTTTCTTAGCAAGAGCATCAGCAAGCTGTTGCTGCAAAGAGCGCAGGATCTTCTCAGTAGGAGAGGATTCCTTGTCAGGTGACGGGCTGATCCTGTGAGAAGGCGAGGGGCGAGGGGACGTCTTCTTCCTTCTCCCAGAAACTGCCGTAGCACGCGCTCGAGAGCGACTGGGGCGCTCAACAAAGTCATCATCCGATGACTCCTTACGCTTCTTCTGTGGCGGGAAGGCTGCAAACATACTCTCAGGCGATGATCGCCTCTCGAGAGCCAAAACTGGACGTGAAGCGTCACGATCACCAACGCTCCTTTTCAGCGGGCGTGAAATAGAATGAGAGCTCCACCCCTTGTGCGGGGAGGAAGCCTCTGAAGAAGAGAAACACTCTTTCAGGAGGCGTGCACGCGCACGCTCCTTGGCAGTCTGTGTAACGTCAACAGATACTGCCGAAGGCACGTCAGATCGGTGGGCGTTCCCCGTAACCTCCTGCGGCTTTCGACATGCCCTCTCCCTGAAACCTGGGAGTCCGGCAGCGGCCTAGGCCTAGAGGCGAAATGGGGCCGATCTGACGCACCCTCCACCAACGAAGGAGCACGTCACTGCACTTTGCACCTTCACTTTTGCCTTCTAAGGCGAGCACTTTAGATTCTAAATTACGAATCGACTCTAAGATAAGTGTAAGGGTATTACCCTCCACAGGCACTGTTCCAGGGCCCGAAGGCAACACTACAGGGTTAGGAGTAGTGATTAAAGGAGGGTTAGTAGGAGAAACATGAACTTCCTGACGTTTACCTGAAACGCTCCTGGAGGAAGACCTCCTTAACCTATCCCGTTCAAGCTTACGCAGATAGGACTCATACGCTCTCCATCCAGAATCAGAAAGACACTCACATTCCTTGCAGCGACTTTCATACATACAATCATGCTCTCTGCAACTCTTACACAAAGTATGAGGGTCTACTGATGCTTTCAGTAGCCTACCTCGACAATCACTCTTGGTACAAAACCTGGCGCTAGCCGAACTAGAACCAGACATCTTATTTAAAGAGAAATCAAGCCAAAATCAATCAAATCCACAATTAACGTGTGCCTAGCCACCGATCCAAAAGTCAAGATACCAAAAAATCAAAAAGGGGTACTTATAGTAGCCAAGTTTCCTAAATTCAAGACGGAGGTGCTGAAAACTGTGTTTACAACACCGGCGACAGAAAAATTATGAATAGAAAATGGGAATGATTCCTGATACCCGCCTCCCAGCGGCGGGAATGGGTACTAACTACCTGACTCCCACTACGTGTGTCGTAAGTTTTTTAATTTCTGTCGGACTTCGGAAAATACAGCTATATATATATCTGACAGGTATGTTTCATGAACAAAATTAACAGTAGGATCAGCAGCCAAACAGCCCGAAACACCAACTAAACTGTCTGGGCTGGGTCCACGTGTCGGCTCCCGAGATGAACCCACTATAACACTAGGAACATCACTACGTTCTCCTCCAACAGATGATTCATTAACATGTCCGTGAATGGTCACAGCCGTGGCAGACTTATGAATGTGAATTGGAAAGGAATCCCGAACACTCGAGATCGAAGGAGAATCCTCGCGAATCAAACTCTTAAAAGCATCAGTGAGAGGGGCAGGCAAACACTCCTGCTGCAGCAACTTAGCGCTCACCACTTTCGACCTCTTGACAGGTGCCTTGAGATTCTTACGGCAACGAATAGGCCTTGGAGAAGAAGGAGCACTTGCATCATGTACACGGACAGGGGAGGTTGCAACACGCTCGCGATGTCATGGACGAGGGAGGTTGCACACACTCGAGATGTGCTCCGACAGGGGAGGTTGCTACACGCCCACGATTCGATGTAGAGGACAAAGCAGCCGCTGCAGATTACACAAGGGAAGATGCAGTAACACTCTCCGAAACACCAACACTCTCAAGACCATGTCCACGTTGAAAACATTTGTATTAACATTAATGTTTCACTTATCTTTCATTTTATCTACTTACACATTTCCTGGGAACGTAGTAATGTTTTAATCTTTCAGAATTTGTGTTCAGGATGTTCGAGACGCAGGGGTTCATGTTGCAGACAAGGTTTTTATGCTAGGATTCAGCTGTCTAGCATAGTAGTACATTCCTACACTTCACAAAATTTTTATGGCGTACGATTGTGATCTTCCTGTCTGCTTGCATGGCCAGTCGTGACTGTCGTATTAAGAATAAATTGCCTGTGATGTGGAAGGCAAACAAAAAGGCATGGGTGACAAGGCAAATTTTCATTGAGTGGATCAATGAAGTGTTTGGCCCTATGGTTAAAAAATACCTCCAGGAAAACCAGTTGCCCCTCTAGTGCTTCCTGGTAATGGACAATGCTCCTGCACATACCTTCTGACTTAGAAGACCAGTTGTTGAATGAATTTGAATTCATCCCTGTGAAGTTCTTGCCCCTAATACCACTCCTCTCACCCAGCCCACGGACCAGCAAATCATCTTGAACTTCAAGAAACTGTACACAAAGGCACTGTTTCAAAGGTGTTTTGAAGTGACCTCATACACTGAATTGACCCTAACTATCTGCCGCAAACACATGGGAGGGGGGGTCCACGGTACTAATAACTATTACTATTGCAGAGCTTTCCCTTAAAATTAAAGAAAAATTGCCCATATGTGAATATAAACCTCTGAATTAGCCATTTCCATTTATTTTTGAGGCCATACCAGTTTTAGAGGGTTTTAGAGGCTGCCTATTTATCCTGCGGTTTATGTATGCAATTCACCTGAAATTGGGCTCTCCCCACTCAAAAACCCCTGGTTCCCATTAGTGCAGAATGATGGAATCAGGCTCTAGTCCATTGTTTCCAATGTTTAGTGTTACTAGGGAGGTTTGGGGGGTGCCCAAAATCGGGTCAGGGTATGGCGCCCTAGGCGAGGTTAAGTAGGCCAGGTCTGATTAGATCAGGAAATAGCAAACTTTCCATTTCCTGTGCTAAATCTGCACACCACTCGTACCCATTGATGCTGGGGCATTTTTTTCAAAACAATCTTAAACGCCAATGGTGTTCACGTTTGCGACCGAGCCAACATGTCACTTGTTCGGGAAGAAGAAGAAAAGTGCACTACATAACATTCAAGTAATTAGTTGTTGTAAAAATAACCAGGTTCCTGACACAAATTTCATTGGTTTTGCTGTGAACATTAGCTATGGTTCGCACTTCCCTATTTCTTTTATCGCTTTTGCCAATTTGCTTATGTTTACCCTCCAAACTTAGGGTCAGGCTTACACAAAACTGTGGAAAAAAGTGAATTTACCATATCTATTTGTAATATATATACAAACAATGGAGCAATTTTATCATTATTGCATTACTAAGACATCTAGACTTCAAGGAAACAGTTTATGAAGGCATCGGCGTATGTATCAAGTTCCACTGAACTGACAAAGACGACTTGCATGCATTAAAGGTTATATTTGTTTCAGCAGTAACATTATTAAAAATTAAAAACAAATTATTTCAGGCGCGACTGTATAACCAAATTGCACTCACAACCATGGGGTAACCAACCGAGTGGACTAGCTGCGGCCACCTTAACCATGTTCGGACCCACCTCCATAAAAAGTACCTTAACACATCCTGAGAAATTTCAGTTATTTTCCTGAAGAAATGCCCATGGAAGGTTTCTAGCATTACTACGCCTGTTTGACAAAGCTTCTGATTTACTAGGTTGAAGTAGCCCGAGCTAAGCAAAACAGGTAGGGCAAAACATCGCTGTGTGGCCATTGGATCGGAAAATGGGCCACTTTTTCACTCTATTTTTAATTGGTGACACAACAATACAATTCAGTATTTAAGAAAAATAAGCATGTGTTCAAGGCAGTTTTGAGATCCAATATGGCATGGTAGGGTAAACAACCAAGTTGACTAGCTGCAGCCACCCTAAGTGTTCGGACCATTTTCAGAAAAAGTGCTTAACATGTCCTGACACCAGAGATGGGCACCAGTCACGAATCTCATGTCTCGAGTTGTTACTCCCATGACCTACCTATGACTCGTGACTGATGCCCATCTCCGGTGTCAAGACGTGTTAATGTACTTTTTCTGAAGGTGGTCCGAACACGATTAGGGTGGCCGCAGCTAGTCCACTCTGTTGTTTGCCCTACCACGGCATATTAGTTTGTTTGTATGGTTTTTACATTGCATGGAACCAGTGGTTATTCAGCAACGGGACCAACGGCTTTACGTGACTTCCAAACCACGTCGAGAGTGAACTTCCATCACCAGAAATACACATCTCTCACTCCTCAATGGAATGGCCGTCAATCGAACCCGCGACCACCGAGGAGGGATGCAAACACCATACCAACCACGCCACTGAGGCGTTTCCACTCCATAGCTACCTAGGTAGTAGCCTAAGTAGGTAGGTAGTATTGGATCTAAAAAAACTGCCTTGAACACATGCTTAGGTATTTTACTTTGCATGACGGTTTCATTTACCTAGTAGACGAAACCTCAATCTTTTAAATGGTATTCTTAAATACCGAATTGTATCGTTGTGTCACCAATTAAATATAGAGTAAAAAAGTGGCCCATTTTTCCGATCCAATGGCCCCACAGCGATGTTTTGCCCTACCCGTTTTGCTGAGCTCGGGCTACTTCAGCCCATAAATCAGAAGCTTTGTCAAACAGGCGTAGTAATGCTAGCAACCTCCCATGGGCATTTCTTCAGGGAAATAACCGAAATTTCTAGTTTTACTTAATTATGACGCAATGAAATGCCTAGCCTAGGCTAGATATTGCCTAACGCAGCCTGACCTCCATCTCCCAAACAATCAAGTGTAGCCGCTGGTACTCGTAGACTAAACACTTTTCTCTTACCATTTCGATATCTATCGCCTTTTCCGCGCATAAATCTTCGATTACCACCTCCTCTGTACGACATTTTTTATACAGGAAACACAAACTTTGATTCGCCGACACTGTAAGGATTGGCTTTTAATAGTTTGTGCTTGCTGAACTAAAGTCTACGTCATGGAATGTTATTGTTTGACTATAAAACTTCCACCGAGTTGTACCATTTGGTGTTGCTTCTATTTAAATCATGTGGTACCTGGAAAAATCAACTTAATTCTATATTTTCATAAATCTTAGTGAACAATTCAGTATAAACATCCCTAATACTTGTAAAATTTATATTCTAAATCAACACGGATAACAATCAAATAAAATTAACATTACCTTTGGAGTTTGTATGACCGATAGTATTGATTCACATAGCCTGTGTAAGACATATACTACTGTAAAGTTTTGGCGCTCTTTCGATTTAATATTAATGAATTAGGATTAATGAATTAATAAGTGTTTATTTTGAAGTAATGTGGCCATCGACGAAAAAGTAATGAAACAGATACAGTACAGTTATAATTCTCCAGACAACATTTCAATGATTTACGCTAATAGCCCAGAAACTTTAGAGTTTTGTGTGAAATAATTAGATAAAAGCTGAAACTTTGCTCAAATATAGATATAGTGACAGTGAACAACTTTTCAAAAGTCCCATGGCCTCCCACGCTTGCGTTAGCCGCCATATTGGAATTCGCTTAAAATTGAAATATCTTGTAAATAGTTTTATCGAAAACTATCACCGAATAGTTGTTCAGAACTTGTGTTTTATAGGAATCAGTAGTTTGTTTTGCAAAATTGAGGCTTTTTATATGAAATACGAATAAAAACGGTGAAACTAATCCTATAATTTTATTTTCAAACACAATTTCCACAGAATTAATGATCTGTAAAACCAAATGTTTCAAAACACGAATTGTAGAAAAAATCTGCTTCTTTTCAAATATACGTACAAGTTTGTACATATCTAGAAAAATAAAGTAGTTATCACTGTAAATAAACAGAAAATCAACATGGGAAATGGCCAGACAAACAAATCAAAGGGTAACTTCTAATTAATAGATACTTTGCTAGCGTTCCATTCAATTACATTACTGAACACCAATGTCTTTTTATACATTGCTGCATTAAGTTTGCAAATAAGCCCAGGAATTACAGTGAGAGAAACGTAATTTTTTATATAAACGCACGTAGGATGCATGCAAAGTATGAGTTTATATATAGAATAAATATATATATATATATATAATATAATATTATATATATATATAAGTATATCTATATATATAATATATATTAATGAACTATACCACACAAATACCTTGTGTACAATTATGTAGTAAATATTCTGTTATTCCAACATTTAAACATTAAACTAAAAAGACAGAAAAAATATTTTAATTGAGATAACAAAGAAAATGTACAAAATGAAACGCACATACACGTGAAGGGCTACGTTTATTTGAAAAACATTGGCAAAAAACATGCCATGAAGGTGTAAGGACGACATTCGGGTGAATGTTCGCCCTTCCATAGTAAAATTTTGTATATCCATATGTCCTCTCTTTTCTTCCAGGAACTAAAATGTAAAGCATTTTACGCCTTTCTTTTGATGTTTATATGTCGGGAATCCGTTCCCGCTATGTAACATTATTCATGTATTTTCGTCTGTGAAGAAACACATTCACAGCAGGGGCCCTGTCCCTTTCTGTTAATGTTTGTTTGTGCGTGCGTGAGACGAACACTATGCTTCTGTACGCACGCCGCCTTGTGTACTTCATGCGTGCGTGACGGACACTACGCTTCTGTCCGCACGCCGCCTTGTGTACTTCGTGCGTGCATGACGGACACTACGCTTCCATCCGCATGCCGCCTTGTGTACTTCGTGCGTGCATGACGGACACTACGCTTCCATCCGCACGCCGCCTTGTGTACTTCGTGCGTGCGTGCCGGACACTACACTTCCATCGCACGCCACCTTGTGTACTTCATACGTGCGTGACGGACACTACGCTTCCGTTGCACGCCACTTTGTGTACTTCATGCATGCGTGACAGACACTACACTTCCGTCTGCACGCGTGGCCACTGAGCGCTGCCTTGTGTACTTTGTGTGTGCGTGACGGACACTACGCTTCCATCGCATGCTGCCTTGTGAGCTTTGTGTGCGCGTGATAGACACTACATTTCCGTCCACACGTGTGGCCACTGAGCGCCACCTTGTGTACTTCGTGCGTGCGTGACGGACACTATGCTTCCGTCGCACGCCGCCTTGTGTACTTTGTGCGTGCGTGATGGACACTATGCTTCCATCCGCACACCGCCTTGTGTACTTTGTGCGTGCGTGACGGGCACTACGCTTCCGTCGCATGCCGCCTTGTGTATTTTGTGCATGCATGACAGACACTATGCTTCCGTCGCATGCCACCTTGTGTACTTTGTGCGTGCGTGACGGACACTATGCTTCCATCCTTACGCTGCCTTGTGTAATTCATGCGTGCGTGACGGACACTACACTTCCGTCGCACGCCGCCTTGTGTACTTAGTGCGTGCGTGACGGACACTACGCTTCCGTTGCACGTCGCCTTGCGCACTTCGTGCTTGCGTGACGGACACTACACTTCCGTCCTCACTCGTGGCCACTGAGCGCCGCCTTGTGTACTTCGTGCGTGCATGACGGACACTATGCTTCTGTCGCACACCGCCTTGTGTATTTTGTGCGTGCGTGACGGACACTACGCTTCCGTCACACGCCGCCTTGTGTACTTTGTGCGTGCGTGACGGACACTACGCTTCCATTACACGCAGCCTTGCGTACTTCGTACGTGCGTGACGGACACTACACTTCCGTCCTCACTCGTGGCCACTGAGCGCCACCTTGTGTACTTCGTGCGTGCGTGATGGACACTATGCTTCTGTCGCACGCCGCCTTGTGTACTTCTTGCGTGCGTGACGGACACTACACTTCCGTTGCAGGCCGCCTTGTGTACTTTGTGCGTGCGTGACAGACACTACGCTTCTGTCCGCACGCCGCCTTGTGTACTGACTCATTTCCTACGGGCTGCTCTTGAGCAAGAGCCCGTGCTGAGAGCGATCAATATTAATCAATTTAAATTTTGAACCAGAGGTAAAAAATGAGCATACATGCATGCTTCAAGTAAATTTCATATCATCTCGTTATGCAATTCATCTTCTTCCTCAAACAGTTGTGAATTTTCACATCGTATATTAAATGACTTCTTTTTCCCCTTCCCAAACATAGCTGATGTTGTGTCACAACCTTTGACTACATGGAGGAACAACAAATGTTGACAAATGTGTCCCAGATTTTCTTGAAGTTTGCCAATATCATATGCCTTGTTGGGATTGTGGGCTTTACCAGTTTAATGAAAAGTATTTTCGTGGAGGGATTAGAAAGGAATACAAGACAGTTTGCACGGCTTGACCATGACAACGACGAGCAACAAGTAGTTGTCGTTAACACTCGGTGGACGTTGAGAAACTCGATGACTGTGCAAAGAAACATGGAGACTTGAGCGTAATAACGTCGTAATTCAGTCATAATCTGGATGTTACAACAAGCGCAAGTTTGAATCTGCGATGTGGGAGTCGGGCTTTAGGCTATACTACAGGTCTCTAGACAGCATTTGACTCTCATTTAGAGTGCATATGCCCTTGTGAGATTTATCAGACAAAGATTTGTTTCTCAAGACCGCATCTGGTCTCTCTCCAGGATCGGCGAAGAGGATAGACAATTTGCATGAATCTTCTTTATATCAATCACCCTTCAAAAGGTGGATATGAATGTCTCGACGCCATCTCAGATGTTGTAATAAACTCTGAATCATTCAGCATTTTTTGCCAGGTTCAAGTCCTTCATGATCCCCTGTGCCTTGGACTTTGTGATTGATAATCCAGCTCAATCATTACTTTGTCCTATTAGCGTGTTGCGGTACTTTCAGAAAGACTCTACATCCTTGACATGGATGTCAATAACCTTTCACCAGTAACAGGAACCAAAGGTTTCGATGAGGCTGCCATGGTCTTCACTGGCTGAGGGCGTGCTCGACCAAGTAAATGATCTTGTCACAGGACAAGAGTATTCACTTAAGGCAGGCTGATCAGTCGAGATCAGGAATGAAGCGCTGTGGGAGTTGTTGTATGCTGATGATCTGGAGAGTGGCAGGAGTCTTTAGAGAGGGGTGATTTAAAGGTGGATGAGAATAAAACAGCGGTTTTGGTTAGTAGAGAAGATAGAGACAGAATAGTATTACAAGAATGAAGAGGCTTGATTGTAAAACAGGCAGAAAAGTGTAAATACTTAGGATCTACTTTCCAAGAGGGAGGACGTGAGGCTGAAGTTGACAGTAAGATAAAAGCGGCGTGAGGGAAGTGGAGAGATGTAGTTGGAGTAGTATGTGATAGAAAATGCCAATCAAGCTAAAAGTCAAGATCTATAGTACAGTAATAAGACCAGTGTTAATGTATTGATAGAAAACATGGGCTTGAAGGAGAAAAGAAGTCGAGCTTGAGAGAACAGAGATGCGGTGGAATATGGGAATCACCACTTGAGAGATTGGAAAATTATAAAATAAGAAGAGCAGGCTTAGTAAAGATTTCAGGTGATAAAAGAGTCACGATCTTACAGACCTTACAGACCTTACATCTTGTTCGGGTTGCCCCAGGTCCCTCAGTGTGAGGCACCTCTAATGTCTACCAGAGAGTTGCTAGTACATCTTCCGGTATATTTTGCATCTTCCAATCGTGGTTTGGTCTGGGATGCAGTTTAGATATTTGTCGAGCTTATTCTTAAACACATCTACGCTCACTCCTGTTATATTCCTCAGATGAGCTGGCAACGCATTGAATAGACGCTGCATTATCGATGCTGGTGAGTAGTGGATTAATGTCCTGTGTGCTTTCCTTATTTTTCCTGGTATAGTTTTGGGCACTATTAATCTACCTCTGCTTGCTCTTTCTGATATTTTTAGCTCCATGATGTTTTTGGCTATTCCTTCTATCTGTTTCCATGCCTGAATTATCATGTCGCGTTCTCTTCTCCTTTCTAGACTATATAATTTTAAGGATTGTAGTCTTTCCCAGTAGTCAAGGTCCTTAACTTCTTCTATTCTAGCTGTAAAGGACCTTTGTACACACTCTATTTGTGCAATATCCTTTTGATAGTGTGGGTACCATATCATATTGCAGTATTCAAGTGGACTACGAACATATGTTTTATGAAGCATAATCATGTGTTCAGCTTTTCTTATTTTGAAGTGCCGTAACAACATTCCCATTTTTGCTTTACATTTTGCCAATAGAATTGCTATTTGATCGTTGCATAACATGTTCCTATTCATCATCACACCAAGGTCTTCAACTGCTTCCTTATTTGTGATTGTCTCATTATTAGGTCCCCTATATGCATATAGCTTTCCTTCTCTGTCTCCATAGTTTATTGATTCAAATTTATCAGAGTTAAATACCATCCTATTTACCTCCTGCCCAATCATATACTTTGTTAAGGTCTCTTTGTAGTGCGTTCCTATCTTCATCACAAGTAATTTCTCTACTTATTCTTGTGTCATCAGTGAAACTACTCACTACCGAGTCCTTAACATTACTGTATATTAGGGAAAAACTCTCTATCACGAGAGTATATATAATGTTCTAAAGGGTCCACAATAATACAATGTGTAAAAAGTCCGTGTATCATTTTGAAGACTTTACAGAAAGCTTTCGAACCCTTCCCTGGGTTCGAAAGCTTTCTGTAAAGTCTTCAAAAATATACACAGACTTTTTACACTTTGTATTATTGTGGACCCTTTAGAACATTACTGTCTATGTCTGCAATCATAATAACAAACAGTAATGCAGCTAATACCGTACCTTGTGGCACACCGGAAATTACCTTAGCTTCATACGATTTCTCATCGTTTGCAATAACTATCTGTTTTCTGTTGTGTAAAAATTCTTTTAACCATCTTTCTACTTTATCCACTATATTATGTTTTCTAATTTTATTCGCTAATATATTATGGTCTACCTTGTCAAAAGCTTTTGCAAAGTCCAGATAAACCACATTTGTTTCATTTCCGCTTTTCATATTTTTGTATATGTTCTCACGGTGGACTAACAGTTGGGTTTGTGTACTTTTTCCGGGTACGAAACCATGTTGTCCTACATTAAACAGATTATTTTTTATTAAATGTTTCATAATATTTTTCTTCATTACCCTTTCATACACTTTCATAATATGTGAGGTTAGACTCACAGGCCTATAATTACTTGCTTCTAGTCTTGATCCACTTTTGAATGTAGGGGTAATGTATCCTAATTTGTGCTCATCATAAATCATGCCTGTATCTACACTTTGTCTTAATAATATTGCAAGTGGCATTGCGATAGAACGAACTACTTTCTTTAACAAAATAGCAGGAACACCATCAGACCCTGCTGCAGCTCCATTTTTAATTTCATTAATAGCCTGCACAATATCAGCTTCATTAATATCTATGTCAGCTAAATATTCACTATTTTCGTCCCTTACTTCTATATCGTTATCTTCATTATCTATTCTAGGGGTGAATTCTCTCTTATATCGTTCTGCCAATATGTTGCAAATTTCCTTTTTTTCATTCGTTAATCTCCCTTCAATTCTTAGAGGGCCTATTTCTATTCTTCTTTTATTCATCTTTTTTGCGTATGAGTATAATAGTTTGGGGTTTTGCTTGATATTTACTAGGGTTTTTTCTTCCAAGTCCCGTTTTTCATTTTCTTTTGATTGTATAATCTTTTTTCTGCATTTTCTATCTTACTTTTTAGTTCTATAACTTTCCATGCATTTTTTACTTTTGCAAGACCTTTTTTTCCATTTTCTGATTTTCTGGAACAAGATCCTTCTGTCTCTTGGTATGCATGACTGATGTTTACTTTTCTTCTTCGGTATATATTTATCCACTATTTTCTCTAATATTTTATATAATATCTCCGTATTTACCCTTATGTCATCACTTACGAAAATGTTATCCCAATCTTTGTTTAATTCTTCATTTATTTCTGACCATTTTATATTTTTACTGTAGAAGTTGTATTTTCCATATCCTTCCAACTTTTTCATTTCTTGCTTATCTCTGTTTTCACTTGCTTTGGAATGGACTGTTAATTCTATGACATTATGGTCTGAAATACTCGCATTATAAACTATTATTTCTTTAACATAATTCATCTCGTTCACAAATACTAGGTCTAAAGTATTTTCCTTTCTTGTTGGCAGGTGATTAATTGTTGAATGTTGTATTCTAGTAGCATATCTAATAGCTTTTCGAATTGCCTCTTATCTTCTGCACTACTATTACTCTCTTTTTTATATGTATAAGTACAACCACAATCTCCTATTCGTTCTTTCCAGTCTACGAAAGGAAAGTTGAAGTCTCCAGATAGGAGAATAGTCCAGTCCTTGTGATTTCTACATATATCATCCAATTTTTCTATTATTAAGTCAAACTCTTTAGTATTAGGGGGTCTATATATTACTATGTTCATTAATTTTTCAGATTCAAATTCTACCGCTATTAGTTCACATTCTGAGTTATATTTCTCATGTATTTTTCCTTGTTTTTTGTCTTTCCCATATATTGCGGTTCCCCCTCGATTCCTATTTTTTCTATCTGATCTATAAGTTTGGAACCCTTTTATTTGATCTTCATTCCCAGTCTCTTGGGAATACCAGGTTTCACTTATATTCATTATATATATTTTCTTTTCAATTTGGGTTACTTCTTCTAAGTACTCTATTTTTCTTGTTGAGTTACTCGTAACTAAACCCTGCGCATTCATCACTATGATGGTTTGCGTGTTTTCTCCTTCATTTAATATGGGTAATAATAAGGATTTTCCCATGTCTCTTTCCTGTTCTGGTATGTTGTTCTTTTTTCATTTCCAGAAATTCTGACATTAAAAAATCCAACTTTTCCATAATATTTGATCTTCCTTCATCATAATTATTCATTTTGTGGTCTAAATCTGCATTTTTCTCCGTATCTGCAATATCCTTTTGCATCATAAATACAGTTCTTATCTCTTGGGTTGTATCTTGGAGCTGAGGCTTTGACATTTTTTGCTGACATCACTGCATATCGCGTTGATGGCTTGGTTTTTTCTTTTATCTGATATTATTTATTCCTCTCTTTATTTGTTTCTTTCTTATTTTGGATTTTATCACTTGACTGATTATTTATTTGATTTTGATTCATGGCTACAGGGTGCATATATTTACATTTTTTGTCGAACTTGCACCCTTTTCCTTCTTTTAGGTTTTTGCATATTTTTGAATGTAGATCTCTGCAATCATCCTCATAGCCATCTAGGTATGCACATTTACCATATATTTCATAGTTGTGACATACCTTAGGATGTTTGTAGTAACATCTTTCTCCAAATCTGCAATTCCCTCTTTTCAAAAGGTTGCAGACTTTGTCTTTTTTGTCTATTTTTTCCTCTTTTCCATCCTTGTGTAGATCTGGGTAGAGCCTCTTTGGGATTTTCTTTTGTGTTGTCATATCGTAATTTATTTCTTCGTAAGTATGCTGCTTTATTGCCTCATATGTAGTATCAATGAGTATCTCTGCATCCATACTTTTATCTTGTTCTTTGTTTTCCTTATTTTTTTCTGCCATTTCAGTTTTGTTTACTTCTCTTCCATTTTCCTCCTCTTCTTCCTCTTCCTCTTCTTCATCCTCAACTATTTGTACATTCAATCTTGATTTAATAACATTGTCTATCCATGATAGACATGTTGAGCAAAATATTCTGGTATCTTTTCTCAAATCTTGCATTACCTCAGCACATTGTGGATGTGTCGGAATGTTGCATGCAGAACATTTTCTGATTGAGAGGGTATAGACATGTATTAAAGATGGACGACGAGGAGGGAGTGAAGAGGGTTTGGGAAGAACCTATTAGAGGAAGAAGATCGAGAGAGAGAGACAGAGAATTAGATGGTGAGATAAAGTGAAGGAGGATATGGAGAGAAGAGGTTTGTTGGAGGGTGATGCTTTCGATAGAAGGCAGTGGAGAAGGAGCATCAGGCAACTGAGCCTTTAATGTAGTGATAACAGTGGGAAAGAAGATTGACTAAGATTCTTCCTCCTCATCTAACTCATCAGAAGCATTGCTATACGCCCTCGGAGGGATCATTGCCAACCAAACAGGTTGACCCGGACTTAGTGCGACTAGGTTGCAGTCTCAAGTTGCAGCATCTTACTGTGGAGGACATCTCGCTTTTGCAGTGAGCCTGGAAGCTACTGCTATGGTGGCTTTTCAGGGTGTCTCCTGGTTGGATCTGTGGTCTTTCACACCAACCAGGGTTGCTGCCTCCTCAGGTGCTATCATCCCCAGGGAGGACTTAGCCTTCAGGACACTATGTCAGTCTGGAGGTAAAGTGAACTCCTACCTAGCCCACCAGACCGCAAACCTGTGGGAGAACCTGGTGTTGAAAAGGAGGGATGCATTTCTGAATTGCATCACCAGGTCTTTAGGTCCTGAGTCGACTTTGACTTTGTGCAATGGACCTCTGCTGGGTTCTACCTCTCTCTTTCCTAGAGGAATGGTATATGCTGCAGTGGAAAAGCAACAGTCTGAAGACATTAACTGTCTTGTTCACCAAGCAGTAGCGAAGACCTCTGGGTCTTCACGTTCAACTGTGGCGAGACTCTTGAGTCAAACTACCACTTCCTCTGTCCCTAAGAAGTCCCAGATGTCGAAGTCTACTTCCCTTCAAGTCTCAGCCACCCCTCACCAATCTTCTGGTCTGTCTTCAGACTTAGTATATCCCTGGTTCGACCAAGGATCTTGCACTGAGACAAAAAGTGCAATCCATGCCGAGTAAGGGCACTGTAGAGGTTGTTTGTCATGTCTCCAGGTTTTTACAACCTGGTCTTTCTCATAGAGAAGACCTCAGGCGGCTGGAGACCAGTGATAGATCTCTCTCCCTTGGACGATTTCGTTTGCCAGACTCGGTTCATGATGGAAACCTAACTTCTATCAGGGAGAGCGACTTCATGCTTACAGTGGACGTCATGGATACATATTTTCAGATAACAATCCATCTGTCCTCCCATAAGTACCTTCACCTTCCCTTCGGGGAGACTGTACCAATTCAGGGCACTCTGTTTCCAGCTCTCAACTGCTCTTCAGGTGTTCACGCGAGTGTTCACCCTCGTGTCAGCTTGGGCCCATTTGCAAGGGATATGTCTCTTAAGGTATCTCAGTCCTGGCGAGCTCCCGCTCACAGTTACTACAGGACAGGGATTGCCTCCTCGATTTTTGTCACAATCTGGGGATTGTGATAAATTTCAAGAAGTGCGATCTCAAACCAAAGCAGAGGATAAAGTAACTGGGTATGTTGATAGATACGGTAGCAACAAGCATCTTCTCCTCGAACTCGAACTCTCGTATATGCAGGTTCAGGAAGGCAGCACAGCTGATCCTGTTTCGGCAGGAGCAACCAGCTTGGTAATGGCAAGTCGTGATCGGTCACCTGTTGCCCTGGGAGAAGCTGGTCCCTCATGGATGGTTTTACCTTAAGTCTCTACAATGGAGACTGAAGGGGTCCCGTCACCCTCTCGGAGGAGGTGAGAGAGGATTTAGGTTGGTGGCTGGATGACAGGAACCTCTTAATAGGAGTAGAGTTGCATACTCCCCCTCTGGACATGCTTCTGTTCTCAGACACAATGAATGAGGGTTGGGACGTACATCTGGAGGAGTTGCTGTCTCTGGGAGTGTGGAACCATCACAACCATATCCTGGAACTAAAGGCAGCCTTCTTGGCCCTCCAAGAATTCCAGGATCAAGTGATGGGACACTCCATAGTGTTGATGAGCTACATTACCTCGGTAGTGGGTTATGTCAACAAGTAGGGGGTCTTGTATCCCTTCCACTTCATCAGTTGGCAATAAAGGTACTACACGAGTGGGCAGTGGGTCACCTGGTAGAGCTATCGGCCATGTACAATTGGGCAAGAGGAATGTAGTGGCCGACAAGCTCAGCTGCCAAAATCAAGTGATAGGAACAGAATGGCCCCTTCACTCATATGTAGCAAAAAGCTGTTCAACCTGTGGGGACGACTGGTTGTAGATCTGTTTGCCACCCAGCACAACAAGAAGCTATAGATATTCTATTCGTTGTGCTGGACCCATAGGCTATTGCAGAAGATGCATTCCAACATCTGTGAGACAACCTAGACATGTAGGCCTTTCCCCCATTCTGTCTGATTCACAAGGTAATCAGTAGGGCACTGATCACCCCAAATCTGAGGATGATTCTGGTGGCTCCTAAATGGTCTGCCATTTGGTGTTCTAATCTGCTAGCTCTTCTCTTCAAGGCGTCAGGAGAGATCCCTCCCTCATGAGAAGCTTCAAACAGTCTTGCCCACCAAGGGATCTCTGGCCTCCTGAGTGAGATGTGACTCTCATCTTAAAGAGCCTAACTCGTGAACTCTCTATGAGCCTTTACAAGAGTTATAAGACAGGGATCTGACCCTAACCACCTCATTCATTCTCTCTTTCAGTCATCATTCGTAACAGTTTACTCAAAGTTCTAGGCATGTTGGGAGTCGTCAGTACATGCTGTGTCCACCACTCTCAACACTTGTTCAAATGGTCTACTAACAAATTCAGGTTCAATGTCAGTCAACATTCACACAAGCCTTTTCACACACACAAGAAACACTTTTGTACTGACCAGCCTTGCTACATTCCCATTCGTCTTATTCTTCACAGGTACACGACTTACAAACTTATTCTTGTGATTGATTCACCATCACTGCTGTTCCTACATTCCCTCTTGTGATTAATGGAAAAGAAATGCAAACAATCGCCACTACCTCAAACAGCTCTTTCATACTTAACCTCAGTACAGGCGGGCTTGCATATACCCTCCAATACTTTCCTCTCTGACACTCTTTACATGAAGTAACCACATCTGCACAAAATCTCCTCAAATACGGCAAAAACATTCTCTCTTTCATACACTCCACCAACTTAAACCTCCCCATATGGCCATACCTTTCGAGCATTAGCTTACACATTCATATGGCACTGCTTTCTGAAAACACAGGCACATACACCAACTCACCCAACCATTTTCTTGAAAAGTAGAGTACACCTTCGTACAAGACAAACCTATCAGCAAACTTCATGTAGTCTCTCATGACTGAAGGCCATGACCTTAACTGTCTTCCCTCTCTCACACAGGCTCTCAACTTACTAACAGAAAAACATTCTTGCTGCATTGTTTCTACATCTTGCAAAGTCAGCAACTTGCTATCACTCCTACTGACTTCTAGCACATCCTCATTTTCACTCCCACTCATACTAATTAACCCGAACTTAGCCATACAGACCAACTCTATGCTCTATCTCCAACTTTAACATTCATCTTTACCTCTTCCCATCCCTAAATCTTTCCTGTTGTGCCTTTTATTGGGATATTTAAAATTCTTTCAATACTTCAGCTCATTCTCTTTATATCTCTAACAACATGTGCATTTACTAAGGAAATCTGTGGCCCTGTATCTACTAATCCACAATACTGACCATGGTTTATGCTAACTCCTACAGTCATTTTATCACTTCTATCGTGTTCACACTGATACACCTGAGTCTCACCTACCAAACAAACTTCTTTTTCATCTTCTTCCTGGTTATTTGCTACTAATGGCACAGAAGGTTCTGCTTCCCTAATGCTTTCTTCCTCCAAACACTTCCTTCATAATTCTTCCCTCAACAACCCACTTAAACACTTCAAGTGCAACACACAATCATCCCTTTTCATTCCTTCTTTATGGTACACTATGGGTTTGTCACCACCAAATTGCACACACACCACCACTCCATACTTCTTCCTTACCGCAATTAGCACCTCTTGGAACGGAACCACTCCTGAACACACCATCGCTTTCAACTCCTCTTTATACTGGCTCACATTCTTCAACCTCAAACATCCAGGCCTCTTACAGACTTCATCTATCACTTCTCTTCAGAGATCCTTTATACTAGCAGGCACTCTCGCTTTATATCTTCTATCTTTTCGACAGTTAGCTCCCCAGGCAATCTGGACATAATATCTGCCATGAAATTTCTTTTCCCCGGGATATACTCCACTAAAGAATCAAAATCACTCAAATCTTCCAATGCTCTTGCCATCCTTCCATCCTTTGCAAATACACAAGAGGCTAATGATCCATTCTTAACACAAATTTCACCCCATACAAGAATGATCTCACAGCTTTTACACAAAACCTTAATGCTGCCAACTCTTTTAGTCACCGAATACTCTCTTTTGGCCACACTACAGGCCTTAGACACATAAGGTAACACTCTCTTTTTCTCAACTCCATTCACCACTTGCTCTTGCATCAGACATCCACCCATTGATGTACCACTAGCGTCAGTATAGTATAGTCTGGATACGCCATCTTTACTAACTCTTCTTTCAATCTTACAAATGCTCTCATCCTACTTCAGCACAGTGCTCTTTTTACATCCAGTCCACTCCGTCAACAGCTTAGATATGCCCAAACAGTCTTTTAACAAATTTCCTGCCAAACTCAACCAATCCCAGAAACACATGCACTCACACGCGGTCCTTGGTCGCGGAAAATCTTTTGCCTACCCTACAAACTTCTCTGATTTTCGCAAGCCACATGCACTCACTGTGTGCCCCAAAAATTACTTCTGTTAACCACTCACACATTACCACTATTATTTTCACAGCTTCTTCCAACTTTCATAACACTGGATTCACCAACCTTTTAAGTTCCTCTACTGTCTTACCACCAAAATAGTATCCAGGAAGACCATCACATTTTCACAATGAAAATCACTCAATATCACATTCATAGGTCTTTGCAAAGCAGCAGGTGCATTTGCTAAACCAAATCCAAAATTCCTAAACTGGTAGTGTTTTTTAGACGTAGAAAAGGCAATTATTGGGCAGGAATCTTTGGTGACCAGCATCTGGTAATAACCCTTTAACAAATCCATCTTGGTAAATACCTTTATCCCATGCATACTATACACACACACTCTGACACTACACACATGGGGAATCTATCTTTTTCTGTGACCTCATTTACTCTCCGATAATCTGTACACATTCTCAATTTTCTGTCTGGTTTCCTTGATTGAATATTTCTTCTTGCTATTCAGTTCCAAGAAATGCAACTGATGATGTATGCAGATCATGAGTCAAAAGCTTCAGTCAAAACTTTCCTGCAAAAATAATCTTACTCTAAAAGAGAAATGCAAAAAAGGATTAAATAAAAGAAAGCTTGACGAGACGGGAGAGGAGGTAACCAAGAAATGCTAAATTTCGTTGTAAGTGTCTACTTTTTGTTCAGTTTCATGCATTTGAATATCTTGACGCCTTCTGTTTGTGTTTTTGTGACTTACAAGGAAAGGCGGTTTCCCAGACATGACCTGTGAATACCAAAGTAAGAATCTGCAGACAAAGTGAGACACCATAAAATGACAAATTTTCTAAGACAATTTGTATTTTTCATAGCTACAAACCTGAGGTCTTAACAATAGGATAATTTCTAGCGCCTAGCTGGATCCGGTTAAATCACAGACGAAAGCAAGGAATCTTGTGAGATCTAGCAACGCATGCGCATATCGGGTGAAGAGTGGTCAAAGTCTCTCTTCCTCCCTCTCTCACTCACAAACATGCAGCAACATAGGTCTTATGATTGACCAGGAAGGAAATCAAAGGCTAGACCTCTTATTGGTGAAACACATATCTTTACCAAATTGCCATAAAGGCTGCAGGTGCCATTGTCCTCAATGGACTGGTTCATCAGCTGTTTAGGGATTATCCTTCATCCCAACAGAGGTTCATAACCCTGTACTAGAAGCTCCTCTGCTCTGGGATATGGTGCATTATAATCCAAAGCCACTAGCACTTCCTAAGGCAGCAGCCGCCATGTAGTACCAGTTACTACGCAATGGTAATATTACACTACACACACACAATTATATAATACACATGACAGTTACCATTTTTATTTGTACTACTGCCTCGTTTTCATATTCTTAGGCCCTGTCCACAAGGTAGAGCTTTGCTCAACGAACTTTGCTCAGTGTGACATCAGAAGCAGATACAGCGGGAAAAGTTCTGACTTTCCCTGCTTCTGACTTCACATCGATCACAGTTCGTCGAGCAAAGCTTGGACGGGCTTTACAAAACTGATACCTTTTACCAAAGGAAAGAAAAGAAACAACTTACTGAAATGTCCAACTTTACTTTTATTTTAAAGGAGCTTTAATCAGCTTACCATAATCCCGGTGACAGGAAAATCACAACAGTTGCAGCACAAAATATTGACCGGGTTGACATCTTAATTAAATGCTAAGTCAAACCTACTGGGGAAAAAAAAAGTCCCACGCTCTCTGTCTAAAACAGGAGGGGGACATTTTTTAAAAACTTGGACATGACTGACAGCAATAACTTTTTAAAAATCCTTAAGAAGTAAAAAATCAATAAAAAAAAATACAGTAAAATCAACATAGTAACTATTAATCATACTTAATTTTTGAAGGTAATACTTTTGGTTTTGTATTCATTACATCTACAATTGGTCACTTTGATAGACAACATCGTTATAAGCTTACAGTCGCCCCATACCAGAGTAGCAAGGAATCGCGCTGTCCTGTAAGAATGATTATCCGAGGCATTGCAGGTCGGTCTGTTTGCTGACGAAACAAGCTTTTCAAAATTTTGAAATTCGAATGACAACTGTTTTCGAAACACCGAAACACACAATGGACGCTTCGTTGGAATCTATTCTTTAGAGATTTGACAACGGCGATTCCGTGAGAGAAATAATTGTTGGTAAGGAAAGTTGCAAACAGACTGGTGTGGTATGTTTACAGGAAAAGGGGCAGTTACAGACTAATTATAAGTTAACTTTCTTGACAATTGCAGAACACTTAGTTTAGGATATCATAATGGTGAATGACTTATTTCTAAGGCATATTTGTGCTGTAGAACACCGATATATCCACATTTATCATATCTTCTTCCAACCGGACGGTTGGCAAATGTAACCAGTTCAATAGGTAGAGAACACGTGAAAGGAACGCCAACGCCCCCAGTTGGACAAGTGTAGGGGAGAGGAGAGAGAGCGTGAGAATGTTGCACAAGAGTGGCAAAGTAACAAAGCCTGAGATGAAAGTGCGCTGTGACTAACGATAATAAGAATGATCTATGCTCGAGAATACACGCTTCTAATTAATCTAGACGTTGTGCTATGCATACTGTAGTCGTAAACGGCAATGAGATGTCTATTCATCATGCTCACTTTAAAAGGTGCGCTTAATACTGACTATCAGAAATAACAATATTCTTTGCAATGCAAATACATAAAAATATCTTATCATTATCTTACACAAAGTTTTATATTATCATTGATGGTTTTTCGTCAGCTTCTTGTCATGGATTCACCCTCATAAACCTGACCTTTTCTTTTCAAATGCAAGCATCATTTCCTCATCATTTAAGCCTACCTTCAATTAGCCATCCAAATCAATTGTACTGCTAAATTCGTAACTTGAAACGTTATTAAAAGCGACTAGTAAAAAAAATACAGGAATTATTTTAGCCTGACTCTTTATCAAACTGTGGAGTATAAGACAGCCTGATCTAATCTTATCCTGACATTCTCTTATGAACGAGTCATTTCATAACAGAACTCCAATAAACAGAGACACCTTTGTGATATATGTCATGGGTACACTGTGAAAACTTATGACGTGTCTCTTAGCAAATGGATGAAGAAATAGCATCTTCTACCTTCAGACGATGCCTGATCGCTTAGGTATCAATAATGTAGTGTGGATCTCTCTCCCCTACGAAAATAGAAGCATCTTGTAACTGTTATGATTTCCTGATCAAATTATCTTTATCCTTACCTTGCCTCTGGTCATGCCGCGTTCGTTTCATGTAAACTATGAATACTTTGGTACAAACATTGGATTCTAATTTGTTTGAAATTTGTGCGCTGATTGTCCGTATTTCCGGGACAGTCCTTAATTGTCTTTACGGTCGTCTGTTACTCATGAACGTAATTGATCTCCGTTAGCCATTTTCTAAATGTGGAAAAAAGGAAAACAGTAACACTTCTGATGGTGGGGACGCGTTACCAATCCCGTTGATTTTTCATCATGGTCGCCGAACTGAAATGAGCCTGACACAAAGAGCAAATTGATTTAGTTGGTCGAGACTAAATTTATTAGTTTTTACCACATTATGTTGTTAATTAGAACTGTAAAACAAATTAATATCCAACTTACCTCAATGGATAATACATTTTTCTTCCGGAAAACAGTTACTTTAGGTGACAAAAAGTCGAGAGCAAGGCTCGCATTTTTAGAAAAATGATTTCGTTGCAAACAACGCACTTGTACCCACAGTTCGATTTCTGTTGATATTTCTAGTACTTTTCCATTTTTTAGAGCCAAGATAACAGATATTCAAACTGAAGGTCTTATAAGGAACAAGTGTATTGTTTGAGGTTTGCCAAGGACATTTTAGCATGATTTAGAGTTAAAAAAAGTCATCACGATTGACCTAGCATTAACTGGATCACCAAGTAACTCTCTTCCTTCTTGTTTTCTACTGGAACTTCAGTTTTCCTTAGCACGAACAGAGTTTTGAAAGTAAATATCGTGATTTAAAATAAAAATATCGCTGGCTTCTTTACTGCATGCCCAAGACATAAGACATTTTAATTACGATGAAGCTGAAACAAAAACTTCTGCATTTATAGAGCATTGCACTCTACTAAACAACCATCCATACTGCAAGGCCCCAGCACCTTTGCTAATATCAGTGTAATTGCTTCAGACAGTCTGCAGTATATGACTTGACGCAAGTCTGTTGCAATCACTGAAAATAAAAATAAGCTTAACATTCCTCGACCTCCCACCATTCATCTTCAGAAACTATACATCAGCCTGAGTATTATTTTCTAAGAAATTTCTGTGATGAGAAAAAGTACAGTAATTATGACTGAAGTTTTCGTGGGATACTGATGTCGTCATAATTTTATTTGATACAAATGACCATTTGTTTATTTACACTGAAGGTAAAAGTGGATCTTCAGCATTACATCTTCTGTATTTGCACTTTTCACACACTTCTATGTATGTCATAATTATTTAATGTTTTTTTTTTTATTTCCCAATACCCACTATTGAGGTAAAACAAGTGGATTCTATCAACTCTCATTCTGGATATTCTGTACAAATCATTTCACAGCTGAGGTCAGAATCCTTACATTTATTTTTAAAGAGGCATTTCCAGAAAAGTTGATAGGTATTATAAAATAAACATTCTTCTTTATGATAAGTAGATGTGCTTCTATCTATTCTATTCTTATTAAAAGCTGTTACATCCATCAGCGACATTTCTGGTACACATTTTTATTCGTTTTCTGTAAAACAAGACTATTCAGATGGCTATTTTTCTGACCGTCCACACTTTCTGTCTGCCCTCAGATCTTAAAAAGTACTGAGGTTAGGGGCAGCAAATTGGTATGTTGGTCATCCACCCTCCAATCATCAAACATACCAAACTGCATCCCTCTACCTTCAAGTTTTTACTTTATATATGGTTAAAGTCAGCCATGATCGTCAGTCTGGCAACACTTGAAGACAAGCAACCGCAGAGTGGTGGCTGAAAGTTTCATGGGCAGCGGCTCCAACAGCATTACGTGTGTGCTGTACAGAAAACTTGAGTGTGCATTTTTTACTTGTATTTTGTAATGACTATATATAAATTTAAAAAATCTTTGTTAGTTCCAGGGGTAGTTGACTTTTACACAAACTGTTGAAAGTAGAGACTTCCTATTTATCTAATTTCCAGTTGAATGTTTTCATGACTTTCTCATGTCACTTATCCTGTTGACTCTTTACCCTGATTTCCTTCTTTTTCTCTTTCAGTTCCTGCTTGCATCTTCTTCTTCTCCCTTTCTTCTTCGATTATTCGAAGGTTTTCATATCGAAAACTTGCCATTTAGGTTCACCCTCCTCGCTGAATTCGTATTCCTGGCAGGCTTGGTTCAACAAACTGCAGAAAGAGAAGACAGAGTCATTATTACTCTGATACCACAGATATTTAAAAGGGTCAGAATAAAGTTTCACTGCTGAAATATGATTAAAATACCTTCTTGTTTCCAGTTTATACTATAAACTAAATATATTTAAGGGTGTAAAAGCCAAAATGAATAAACACTGGCAGCATCTAATTTGGGTGTGAAAGGTAGTTACCAGTTAACCTTCAACATTATTTTTATCATTATTGTTAGTTATTTTATTATCATTTTATAATCATTATTATTAATATATTAATACATAGAAGCAGTAGTAGTAGTAGTAGTAGCGAACTAGTGTAATGTTCATATCTAAAACTAAAACCTATTTATTCACACTTGCAGGTAGATTCTAGGAACACGCCCCCCACTCCAACCTCATTAAACAACATCCAGGTCACCCTTGAACAAGGCATGTAATGCATCAGCTTCCCCAGCAAGGGTGTATCATTGCTTACTCAAGTACAATTTGAACCAGGTTAAGGTGCCTCTCACCCCTTTGCAGGAGTAGTGATTTTTAATGATTATGAGCAGCAGAAACAAAGGACAGGCCATTCCACTGGAGCACATGTCCTAGAGCCTGGGCACATACACAAGATTAATGCCAAAGCCTCCTATCCCAAGACAAGATCAGGAGGATCCAGGTAGTGAAATCTATCGTGCTATGACAAACTTCACACTGTGAAATCTAAAAATGAAATGAGCTACCCCATACACACGCATTATAGCTATGAACATGTTAGGTGCTCAGAAGAGAATTCCTAATCTTTCTCAGCTGAAGATAGTGACCCTCCTCTCTAGCAGTTCAATACGCTGTTTAAGGAGGTGATTTCACCTAAAGGTAGAATGGATGGTACATGGTACTAATCGTTTCAATAGATCTTTCCTTGCTTAAATGTGCATGCCAGAGGTCTTTATGTAATGATCATTGGTTTGGACAATAACCCTCATTCGACCCTACTGAGCAACCAAGTTGCAGAAACATCACGGGCAGAAATGTCTAATGGAGCATTCTCAGGATTGTTTATGGAACTTTAGGCTAAAAAAAAAAGCTACACCTCTGTGAATTTGTATACTACTTCATTTACACATTAGGAACATACTTTTTATATTTCAGTGCTTCCTTTATCCCCAACCATTAGTGAAAAAGGTACCGCACCGATCACACACATATGGTGCAGTGAACTGAAGTGTCAGTGAAACTTTATTTGAGAGGATTTTGTGCAGTGTATGGCTTTCAGCAACATTAAGTAATGACGCTGTCTGTTCACCACCTTCACCCAATGCTTAATTGTGGATTTATTGTGCTCAACCATACAGTGATCAGTGGTTCATGAGTAGAAGTGTTGTGCAAAGTGGCTGTCATTCTAATGTTCCTTTTTTGCTTTTGTGCATTTCATAGTGATTATGACATGCGAAATCCTTGCCATTGCCCTGAGTAGGAGCTACCAATTTTTAAGTACTGGCAGCTAAATTAAAAAGAATCGCTGTAGAAATTCTTTTGTTTTGGTGTAAATAACTAGCCACACCCACTCTTGGGGAAGAAGGGAAACAAACTAGCAGTGCTCAGTTTATTTGTGCTAAAGATTCCATGTCAGGAGAGGAGGGTGGGCTCCCATTCTGTAATTACTTGATAAGTATACATATATAAAACATTTTATTATAAAAATATAGTAGTAACTTACCAAGTAATTACATTGCTGATTCCCACATTGGTAGGAGGTGGGATTCATGGATCTATTCTACCCCAAAGCATTAACAGTAATGAAATGAGAGTAGAGACAGTTGCTAGCAATGAAGCCATGCTTGTTATTTCCTTACCTGTTAAGAGAGCTGCTGCAGGGAAATACTGCCTCTGGCAACGCTCATGTAACTCGTAGATGTGTGGTCGTATAGCCAAGGGTCACCTGCTACATAAGTGGGAACCTTATAGCGAAGGGCATTCCCCAGAGCTATTTAGGCATAGAGATTGCCCCTGCCCAGGGAGCAGTACCAATACAAAATTGCCAGAAAACAATGCTGTTAACTACACCATAAAAACATTAAAACACCATAACCCAAGTAAACACGAGACTGGAGGGTATCCAATATGAAGTACCAGACTCCCCTAAAACCCAACACCAAGTTTCAAGGTGAAGAGTAAGGATGGAGGGAATGCCTCCTATACTTCACCAAAGTTCCTCAAAAACAACTGGTAAAGTCTACAAAATTCAAAACATAGCTAACATTCAGAAATAAATTGAGCTTTCTGCTAGTTCGTTTCCTTCCTTTCCTGAAAGTGGGCGGGGCTAGTTATCTACACCAAAACAAAAGAATCTCTACTGTGATTTTCAAAATGTTATTTGCCGGTACTTAGAAATTGTTACATTTGTAAATACTTGGTAAGTTACTTATATAGAACTGGTGTTTTAAAGAGAAATCTTTTTCATATTCTAATCCAGTGTCATTCACTGCAAATTAAGCGTAATGGACCAGGGATTGCCAAAAGCCAGTAGTGTGGCAGCACCGTGGGAGAGAAGTTCACCAGGACGAAGTCACCCTCCTCCCCCTATCCACCACTCCTTCACCCTCACTACCAGCCCCTCCCTGCCAGCCAACCAACTGGAACAGATTTCCTTCAACTTATCAAGTTGAAGAAGAGAAAAGATAATGCGAAGATGAAGAGAGGTGAACAAAGAAGACATGGAGAAGACAGAAGAGCACAAGAGGAGGCACACATAAAGAAGGAAAATGCAAGATTCACTTCCCATATCCAGGTGCTCTCATCTTCCTAACCCTTCCAATCAAAAAACCCCTTACCAGGTATGGAGGTGGGTGCTTCTTCCTCCAGTAAACCAACTCTTCTCCCACCACAAAAAGTGACAGTGCTAATGACCCCCCAACTTAAAGCTGATGCAACATTCTAAATGTTCAGGGAATGAGACACCAGTGGGATGATTATGTTATTATGGTATATCTTTTCAAGCTTCTTAAGGAAAAATAGATGACCCAGTTGCGGATGTGCTTGGCCCTTGAAACACAGTGTGTGTTGGAGCACACCTTACAGATCTAAGCCTCCACAGATAAGCCTGTAGATGAAGTTTTGGATGCCGTGCAGTCTCACATAAAGGGTTTGTTTAAAGAGGTTCTTTGCCATAGGGAATTGCTTAGTTGCAAACAGATGGAAGGGAATCTTTTACAGATTTCTACAGATGGCTTTGGTGCATTGCAGAGGAAGTTGACCTGTGCCCGGGGAATGTGGCTGCATGCTAGGAGACCCGGCTGATCATTCTGACAGGCATTCAAGATGCAGAGTTAGTTCAGAAAATGTATGTAATCTCCTTTGAAACCACCTCATCATTACAGGGTGTATCACAACTGTCGGTCATATGAAGCAGCTAAACATGTAACCTCCACCATTTGGACTCCACCTGACCAGTTGCGTGCTGTTTCTGACAACAAAAAGGGTAAGAAGAAAAGGGCAAAGCAAACAACCTTACCTTCAAAACTGACTCAACACCAGCTAATTCATGCCATTCCTACTTGCAAAAGCTGTGCCTGTCTCATTCATTGGTCCAAGACAATTTAATGTCAAGCCAGCACAGTCCTGTGCCCTCTTTCCTACCGCATCAAACACTTTGATAAGTGCTTCAGAGAAAATAAAAAGAACCACCAGGATGGATTTCCAAGCAACAGTGCTACCCACTCCAGCTCCAGCAAAACCTGAAATGCAAGGCAGAACAGCTGTCTTCATTTAGGCTACCCTTCCTCCACAGCCCCTAAGACACCCCCAACCCATCCGTGTCTTCCTGGCACATAGGAATGTTAATTCTTGCATACAAATGTTACCAGACACAGGAGCTGATGTCACTCTTACAGGCCAGCAACACCTAGAGAGTTTAAGCATCCCAAGCAGCAGCCTTCAACATCCTCTGCTGACTACAACACATACTGTGGATGGGTTCAAATGGTGCCTACTCTTGGTATGTTCCAAGCTACATTCGCCATAGGGAAGCAGTCTTGTTCTGCTAGGATTCAAGTCCATGAAAATGTCCAGACTCCACTTCTGTCTTATGCCCATTGTCAAGAGTTGGCCATACCTCCAGACTTTTCTAAGCCCATTTCTGAAGTCAGACATGTTAATAAACGCAAGGAGCTACCTATCTCAGGCACCATGCCACCTTTGGATGCCGGGGAATATGTCCTCTGAGAATTTGCAGATGTGTGATGTTGGTTTCCCAAGAAAACTTGAAGTCTGCTCCTCTGAAGCCCATGGTTGGTTCTCCCCATGAGGAGTCACCTCAAGGATGGAGTTGTGCCCTTCGCCATTCACAACCCAAGACAGACTCCCATTGTCTTCAGGTCAAGGAAGAGCTTGACCCCATGGAATAATCAAGCCCACTGGTGATGACCCTTCAGAATGGTGTCACCCTCTCATCCTCGGCGACACAGGAGTACGCATCACTGTCGACCTCTCCATGCTGAACAGCCAAATTTCCCATCCAACCCACCCTTCACCCATACACTTATTGCCATTTATAGTGTGGACTGGAAGGCTCGGTTTTTCACAATAACTGATGCCCCATGCGGGTACTGGCAAATGGAGGTGACATGGCCCTTAAAGGAGTCAAGAACACTGTGAAGGTTGTTGATGACATTCTTCTCCATGATGAGGATAACTATTCATACCTCTACCGTATCCTAGAGATGTTCACCAGGTGCCGCACCTACTGTCAACTTCTGCGGATACATGACCTCAGGTAAGGACATTTCAGCTGCTCAAGAAAAGTCAGTGCCTTATGGGATTTCTTGACTCCAGCTAACCTGACCGACCTCAGATCATTCATGGGCCTGGTCAACCAACTGGCATAGTTCTTTCCTGACATTTCCGCTAAGGCCCAGCCTGTACTCCCTCTGATGAGCCCCAAGAGAACATTTGTTTGGACCCTTGATCATGATGAGGCCGTTCGATGAGTCAAGTCAGCACTCATCTGTCCACCTGTTCCTTCAACCTTTGACAAAGACCTGTCTGTCATCTTCCAGAGATATGCTTCACACCTTACTAGCTGAGAAACGCTATGCCACTATTGAGCTCGAGATGCTGGCTGTAGACTGGGTGATGTCTAAAAGTAGGTTGTACCTCGCTGGCCTACAGAACTTTACTCTGATGACAGATCACCACCCCCTAATTCCTATCCAGAATCATTTCCCTCTGGATGCCATCAGGAATCCTCGCCTCCAGTGTCTGAAGGAGAAAATTTCTACTTACATATTCACAGCTGTGTGGCACACTGGCAAGTCTCCAAACATTCCTGAGGCTTAGTCTTGAGCCCCAGTCAGCCAGCCTGCACAAGAGGAAGAAATCGCAGGTGCCCTTCCTGCCACCCATCTCCGAACAGTCATGACTGTAACCCCTTCAGGAGAGTCGCCAGCTCAAGATGCTGACAGGATCCTTGAGGCCCTAGGAGACAGCAAGAGCAGACCCTGTCTACAATCACCACCTGGAATGTGTCACCTCAGGATTCCCCTCCAATAGGCATGATCTTCACAAATCCTTAATCTCAAACTGGAAGATACGGGATGAGCTCTACTAATGGTGACCTCATCCTGTATGGAGCAAGAGTTAAAGTCCTGACACTGCATCTTGTCCGGCCTACATGACAGCCACAGGGGTATGGAATCTACTAAGTGCCGGGCAAGAAAGGCTGTCTTGTGGCCTGATATTGATTTGAAAATTGTCAACACGAGCTTGTGAGTCATGCCAGGTATTGCAGCCAACCCAACAACAGGAACCATTAATGAGTGATGACAACCCCAGATGGCCCTTTGAGCCTGTTTCAGCAGATTTCTTTATTGTCGCAAGAAAAGCCCTCTTCTTTATAGTTGACCGACTCTCAGGATGGCCTGTCGTTGTCCCATGCAAAGGTGATACTACTGCATCTAACACAATCAGGATCTTCTGCTACTACTTCCGGGAAGTTGGTGTCCCTCTCCACCTTAGGATTGATGAAGGACCACAGTTCACCAGCAACGAGTTTCATGGAGCAATGGGGAGTTAGACTTGTGGTGACCTCCCTATATTATCCGTAATCAAACAGTCATGCCGATGATCAAGCACCTTGTTCTGACAACAGTACCCTCCAGCAACACTTAGAGCTCTGGAATACTTCCAAATTCACTGACTGCTCCCCCACCCAGATCATGGCTGACCCATTAGGTTACTCAACGCATCCCTGCACACCCCGAGTCCCTTCCAAAGGAGTGGCAGGTCAAGACTGAGGACTGTGACCACTGTGATGCCACCTGTGCCAAGCAGATTAAGACCCGGTACAATCAGCTTGCCCACTCCCTACCCAGGTTAACTATTGGACAGCATGTTCGGATTCAAGACACACCATCTCACCCCTGGAACAAGTTCGAGGTAGTCATGGGTTTCGGCATGGCAAGGGGCTATGAAATTCATTTCCCTAGTGGTTGTGCATGGAGGTGAAACTGTCACTTCCTTTGCCCAGTGCCACCCCGCTAGTGTTGACTCCTCCCCTCTTTCCCTTGTGGCCTCTTGCTTGGACCAGTAAAAGCAGTCCTTGGTTGACATTCAACCCCAATGTCGCCACATTGGTCTCAAAGGCTCATAGAAAAAGTCCACTCAAAAAGTGTACTACATGCATGAGGGGGGATGTAGGTATGTACATGAAAGACATATTCAGTATACGTAATGCATGAACTCACATATGTATTTGTTATGTTCTTTTATATTTCATGTCCATGTGTATACCTACCTATATTAAATGTATGTCATTCCTATATGTATTACGTATGATATGTAATAATCTAACCTCAACCATCTGGCAGAATGTTTCGCCAGAAGAGGACTGTTACTGGCATTTGTTATATCCACTTAACTGCATCTCTGTGAAATTGTATACATCACTCATGACATTAAGAATCTACTTTTTATATTTCGGTGTTTCCTTTATCAACAACCCTTAGTGATAAGGATACAACACCAAATACACAATTACTATTATTACTCTGCAAATAACATAAAAGTCCACAAGACAGGAAACAATATCTGCACTAACCCAGACCACTTCTTGCATCCGATGACTGGCTTAGCTAAGCGATAACACTGGAAAAGGCCAGTCGAGAAATAGGCAGACCCCACCTCCTTGGCCTCAGCACTTCCCACCTTCTGCAGACACTTCCGAAAGCTGTCGTTGCAGTCACAGTGAGTCCTTTAAGTTATATGACAAGAAAAAAAAGGTCAAGGTTCACCTTCATATTGACATCACTCTCAAACACAGAATTCAGTCATGCAAGCTGTTATGAATGTTAACTTGAGAAATGTACAATAGGTAATTATCAAAGTTACCTGACAAATTAGTTCTTAGGGTTAAATAATTAAAACTAAAACTAGTTATTACAGTAGCTGTCACAAGAAGAAGGAACCCCATCAAAACAGGATGTTGCTACTTCAAATGACAATGAAATGGAAAAAATGCTACCAATAAATTGCAAGACGGAATAAATAGCAGTAAGGTTGGTACATATATCTAAGTTATCATTTCATTTTATCTACGTATATATGTATTGCACAAGATGTTTAATTGGTCTTAGTTTCAAAAGGATAAGGGACAATTTTATTTCTCAGTGGCCAGTTAACTGAGGAAAACAGAAGAAATGAGAATTTAACAGTACCACTAAATGTTAGACACCATTCAACAAATTAGCTGTAAGAATGGTTGACTACCTGATTTTGAAGTTTGGTCATCAGAATCAATTTATCTATAATCCAGGAAGCCAATCACACAAAGAAGAACAAGTCTGTTTAAAATACAAATTATTTCTCTAATTCATGAAGCCAAAGCCTATGTAGTGGAAAAAAATCTTTTTGAAATAAACAATTTCTCTGATTCAAGCAACCAAATCACCAGAGTAGAATAATGATCTATTCCATGGAGCCAATCATACAGAAAAGTAACGAACATCTCTCAAAAAATACCTGTCTAATCCATAAGGCAAGAAGATTAAAGATCTCGGTAAATTAATCATTTCTCAAATATACATATGCAACCACCCAGAAATGAATAATTTTACTAATTGCTGAAGCCATTCATACAGAAAAAATCTCCCTAGGTTATAATCATTTCCCCAATCAATGAAGTTAATATGAGTCTGTATAAAGAGCTACGTGAAATTAGTAATTTCTCTAACCTATAAGGCCAATTACTCATCAAAATGTACATATCCATGAATTTAACAATTTACCTACTGAAGCAAATCACACTAATGGAGCAATTCATACAGAGTAGAATAAAGATCGTAAAATGAATCAAATCTCAGCTTTAAAGATCTTTCTAAAGTAAAGTAGTTCAATAACTAATCCATTGTCAAGTATATCAGTTAAATAAATAAGTATATCAATTAATTACATAATATAAACAATAAATTATAAACTAATCAATTACTTATCCTACACGAAATACAAAATGCTATTTTTTTTACATGGTAAAGGAGGAGTCATTGGTTATATTGTGCCGTGTCTGGCCGGGCTCGAGGTCATCCGGGCAGAGGTCATGGTCTCGGCAACATATATCCACTTCGCGGAGGGGACCCAGGTCATCGAGTCCGTCTGCAACGTTGCCGGTTCCACACCATTTGGTTCCTGAGTATTGTGAGTCGGAAAGAAAAGGACGAGGCTTAAGATTAAAAAGAAAATTGTGATATTTTCACAGAGAGAGAGAGAGAGAGAGAGAGAGAGAGAGAGAGAGAGAGAGAGAGAGAGAGAGAGAGAGAGAGAGAGAGAGAGTTCCTGTATTTTTGGGAGTCGGACAGAAAAGGATGATTATGTTAAAAAGGAGGACTGATGATAAAAATGTAATAATAAAGGTAATATTTCCACAAATGTGTTTAAATTATTTACTTTACTTCGATTCTGAGAGAGAAAGATTTTATTAATAGTTGATATACATATGTTGATTCAGGTTATCACCTAGAAAGTGCAAGCAGCTATTGCAATTATACATAAAATGCTCAGCCTTATATGAGTTGTATTAGGGATCAAGGCTGAAACTTTAATTATAAACAGAATATCAGAAGGCAGTATTAAGAAGGGGAAATATGAAGATCACAACTACAATGAATTATTTTGTACAGAATCATTTCTCACACAGCACTCTTTAGCTGTACAAGTTATTCCCTCGTCTCTTTTTCGTCTGCTACATTTTACGGTCGCTTCATGTAATAAAGAAACCAATAATTAAAAGGTTTAGATTTTTCTGATTTACTACCGCAAGGTTTGATTTACAAAGAAAACAGACAATAATTCGTTCTCGTAAATAGAAATATATTTCACCCAACTTTTATATTTTCCTGTAGCCAAGGTAAGACGCTAAGTATACAATACAGAGAAATACTATTTAGTGACACTGGTGAGACTCAGGACTGAGAAAGAGAAAAGATTATCATATTGATAGATAAGACACTATGGATATAATCTCTCATAAGGGAAAATTAGAGTAAATTAAAAATGCAAAAAAGTGGACAAAGTATTTAAAGACATACATGCGCTCATGGGAAAAATTTAATAATGACAAAAAAAAAAGGAATACAAGGAGATGGATATAGTGTTAGCGATACGAAAGTGCAAATACGTAAAACTTAATAATGAATAAAATTAAGAAATAAAAAAAAAATAGTTAACATATTTAACGATATGAATGCGTAAAGAAGGAAACTTGGAAACTTGAACAGATATTAAAAATTAGAAAAAGGATACTATATATTAACGATAACAAGGCGTAAAGAATGAAAATTGAACAAAAGACTTAAAATAAAAAATTAAAAAAATGGATACTATATTTAACGACACGAAGGCGCGAACACGATAACTCCAGATCTGAATGACATGAGCAGTAGATCACAGATTCCCCAAACTCAAAGTGACTCTTCATCGAACCGCTTATCAACGGACTTCACCACCTACATGTCGGAGGTGACTGGCCCAAATAAAATGTAATATTGAAAAAGATTAGCTCGAGAGAGAGAGAGAGAGAGAGAGAGAGAGAGAGAGAGAGAGAGAGAGAGAGAGAGAGAGAGAGAGAGATAGACTCTATCGCATTCAAGAAATCCCGCCGCGATCAGTTTCTCACCAGGGTAGATGATATGTGGAAAGTTCTCCGCCCGAGGGGGGTGGTCTCTCTTCTCGTGGGCAGCCCTCGCGTAGCAGGTCGAGATCAGCGCGTCAGCTCAGCAGCCTCTACCACCGCCACGGGACTCTCGCTCGCTGCCAGCTCGCGCATGATCTCGTCCACGATGCGCCTGTGGAAAAAAAATCGAATTGAATATAGAAATGAGGCCTATACGAGACCACTGAGCTAATTAACAGCTCTCCTAGGCTGTCCGAAGCATTAGATATATTTTTACGTGGCTAGGAACCAATTGGTTTCGTAGCAATGGGACCTACAGCTTATTGTGGGATCCGAACTACATTATATTGAGAAATTAATTTCTATCACCAAAAACAAATTCCTCTGATTCCGCGTTGGTTGAGCGGAGAATCGAACTTCGTACCACCAGACAGGTAGGTGAGCACGAAAACCGCTCGTCCAACGAGGAACTTGAAATGTTTATTGACAGTAAAAGGTTTGAGAGGTGTAACGGGAGGAAAACCTCGCAGTTGCACTATGAATAAACTGCTAGGAGAGGGTGGAAAGTAAGATGAAGAAAGAGAGTATGAAAGGAGGTACAGTAAAAGTAACGAAAGGGGTTGCAGCTAGGGGCTGAAGGCACGCTGCAAAGAACCTTAAGTAATGCCTACAGTCATGCATGAGGTACACTGACGGCATTATCCCCCTACGGTAAAATAAGACAATGAATAAAGCGCCCCGATGGTACTATACTCTGTTTTTTTTCATCTGTCCATCCGCCTGTGGTGTTTTTGTATGGTAACACTGCGTCCCGGGCTTTAGATAGTTACGCTACGTGTAAGTTTTAGGTAAATAAAAGGATATCTGGGTGTACATTTGCAACTGAAAAGTGTTTTAATAATTTACTGTATGCGAATTACACCGTTAATATTCGAAATAGGATATTATTATAATCGTTGAATGTAAGCTGACTGTAACTATCTAAAGCCCGAGACGCAGTGTTACCATACAAAAACCCCACAGGCGGATGGACAGATGAAAAAAAACAGAGTATAGTTCTCATATCTTAACCATGAGATTTCATGAATTAGGCTGTCAAGACAAAAACTGGGGAAGCTTTTGGCCATTCAGCTCTTCAGATGATGTAAAGAGGGAGTTGGTGTTGCGTGGCTGGTCTTCAAGATAAAGAGAACCATAAAATAAAGGTGAAGTACTGGCTTCTAATGGAAATGGGAGAAATCCCCCACCCACCCTAGGTGGGTCACATGTTCACGATTTCAGACTGCGACTGTCGTAATGACTGGGTTTGGCGATCAATCACCTATGGTCGCGAGCCTTGGGCCCCCCCGACTTCCGCAATGAACCATTACAGCATTGTGCAAGATGAGATGAGATTACGTCATCGTATACGTAAGTCACCAATGATTAAGGCCACACCCAGATTTAACGGTTTTTACAGGACAGCGAATTCCATGAAGGCATGACGATTTTTGACGATTTAGTTACGTAATATTTCGACTTACGTAACGGGATCAGACAGAGTCGTGAACATGGATACCACCATATATATATATATATATATATATATATATATATATATATATATATATATATATATATGTTGTGGTATCCATGACCACGACTCTGTCTGACCCCGTTACGTAAGTCGAAATATTACGTAACTAAATCGTCAAAAAAAAAAAATTATATAATATATATATATATATATATATATATATATATATATATATATATATATATATATATATATATATATATATATATGGATGTCATAACTCGCTATTGCTAGTTATAACTTGCGTATTCAAATGCCGTATGTTGAGAGGCCATTACGAAATTGTTGCGTGCTGCGCCATGACATGGCGACTTTTGACAGTAATCGTGGAACGACAGCGACTATGTTGGACAGCCTTGCATGATCGCCATCACTGGCACAAAGTCGTCACATTCGGTGACTTCGTTACGACTTATGTCAATTTGGTTGTAATAAGATAGTAGCTAATGGGGTCGTCATGAGCAACAATTTCAGCTGTTAGGACTTGCGTGGTCTGAAATCGCCAATGTGTGACCCAGGCTTTTATAAGTGATACCTAGAGAGGGGGGGGGGGGGCAACAAGACTGTAGAGAGCGGGGAGGGGCAATAAGACTGAAGAAAGGAATCAAGTAAAGGGCTACAAATTGAGAAAAACCAGGGGGCCAAGAGGGACGCCGCAAACAGCAAAGACCCTTTAGTAATGCCTACAGTGCTCTAGCAACCCCTCCCCCCTGCCCCTCCTCGGAGATATATTAATCTTAGAAGCATGAAAAAATCAGTATCATTACATTTATCTTAAGATAGTCATTCTATATTTTATACGGATATCATAGAATTTGGGTGTTTGAAACTTGTTGAAGTACATCCCAAGATTCCATCACATTTATCAGTTGTAATTAAGCATCCAAATACTACTTCAGTAACCCCCTCTCTCTCTCTCTCTCATGATGTCTGGTCTAAAATAAGTAAAATAAAAGTCTATTTAATATTTCTGACAATCATGAAATTAAAATTAAACCGGATATTCCACTGACGCCGTATCATAGCAAGGGATTTGAACTAAAACACCCTCGAAGAGGAGATGTGTTATCTGATCTTTATTTATTAAAAAGAAAAAGATAATAATGAAGGAGATCGTTGACAAAGCGAGGGTTCAAACAAATTTTGAGAAGGATGTATCAAGTCTGAACGCAGAAGGAAGTAAGTGGAATATGTGTAGACAATCGCGTAGAGTTTACATATTTATTTGGTTTAATTGTGAAATTTCAAAGCAGGCCTGTTCTCAGCGAGAGAGAGAGAGAGAGAGAGAGAGAGAGAGAGAGAGAGAGAGAGAGAGAGAGAGAGAGAGAGACTGCAACTGTGATGAAAAAATCACTCCAAAGCTGCAGACTTTAAACTCTTGCTTCTTTTCGAAATGTGACGGGGAAATACGATCTCAACGTGCGTCTAGGTAATAATATTCCTTCGGGTATCCCCTGAGCGGTTTACCTGGTTTTATGAGTTTCTCTGGCAAATACGTAGATCCCTTTCCTACTTCAGGAAGTTTCAATATACAAATCATGACAACTAAAAATACCATATTATTACCCATTTCACTCGTTGTTGTTTTTATCTAAACGTTGTTATTTCCTTCTCTACCTGGACTTATCTAACTTACAATTTTCACCAACTCATAAGAATGAAAGGGAACATCCCTCCAGTGAACAAACGGCTATTGAATATCAGCCAAGGAGATTGAACTGCTATTTCTGAATAAGTCGAATTACCTTTCTTATCTTCTGTTACTTTCAAGTGGCTCTTAACCTGTGAACAGTTGCAATCTGGAAATACAAGTGGAGGACTGCTGTGTTCGCCGATATAAACAAGTCAAATAAACAAACTAAACACTCAACAAAAGAAAACATCGTATCTCTCAATGCTGACTGGATGTATCGGTAGAATGTGCTCTGACTCATAAGTGGCCGTGAAAGCACGGCTCATGTTAGCTCAAGCCGTGAATGTTTAATCTAAGTCCTTCTTTAGATCATTTTTGATTCCTTTAACCAGCCACAAGAACAAAAAAGGAAGGACGAGGTCTAATTCAGAAGCCAACAACAGACAAGACTTTAAAACAGAATAGGATCCAGAGATTAGGTCAAGCGCTGGAATCTATGAGGTCATTCAGCGCTGAAACGGAAATTGAGAGTAGAAGGGTCTCAAAGGAGTAACGGGAGGAAACCTCGCAGTTGCACTATGAATCAACGGATGGCAGAGGGTGGAAAGTAAGACGGAAGAAAGAGTATATGAACGGAAGTACACTAAAAGGAATGAAAGGGGTTGTGGCTAGGGGCCGAAGGGATGCTGCAAAGAACCTCAAGTAATGCCTACAGCGAAGTGCATGAGGTGCAACGACGGCGCTAACCCCCTAAGGGCGATGCCTATGAGAGAAGACTCTCATAGCCTCGTCAAGTCCGGAAGATAGTGAGGGGTCTGAAATTCGGGATTATAACTTAACCGAAGAGAAACGCACTAAGAGGAGCAATAAGGTAAACTACAACGCGAGAGTTCTTCCAAGATCTTTTCACAATAGATCAGAGAGAAGATAAAGAACAAGATGTTCTATAACTTGAGACCCAACTAGATTTAAATGTGTCAATTTTCGTAAGAAATAATCATCGCTAGCAACACACATTATCGTATATGATCCGTAATTTCCCTATTTTCTGTCTTACAAACGTTTACTGACTGGTCATCCATCATATAAATAACCTCCGGAAAACAGAGAATTTTTTTTCTTTTTTAATGACTTCAAAATGGATTAATATTACTTTTATTGGTATTTACTAAAAGAAAATATGCAGGTGGGGCTACGACATTACTGCTGACTTGTGTGTCTCAATTAGAAATTTGGGATATAGCGTAATATGTACTGTCTTGAGAGCAAACAATGAAGGCCACCTCATACTTCGTTCGTTATATTGTTCCCCATTATTTGGAATGAGTTTGATTTAAAGGGAAGTTTTTACGTGTAAAGTTAAGAAAACTCGAAGAGACGGTCAGAATTTCATTACCTCTGACCTTTGCGTGTCGTGTCGATGCTCGCTCTCGTAAATTGAATAGTATCTCTTCAGCGCCGACCCTTCGATTTCATTCGCAACCGCCTACCAGAATACATGGGACGGACGCGCCCTCTCTCTCTCTCTCTCTCTCTCTCTCTCTCGAAGTGCTAAGCGTTTACTTTCTGACCGCAATCAATGTTGTTAATCCTGCTGCATTTACGCTGACCGGTGATTCGTGATTCTTTTCTGCTAATCCGTTTGAGATTGTGAGTTTAGAATTTGGGCCAAGCGCTGGGAAACAGGACGTCATTCAGCGCTGAATTGACAGTAAAGTGTCTGAAAGGCTTATCAGGAAGGAAAAGATGATGAACGGAAATACCTACAGAGAAAAGAATGAAAGGGGTTGCACCTATGGGCCGAAGAGACCCTGCAAAAAACCTTAAGTAATGCCTACATTGCACCACGTGAGGTGCAATGACGACACTACCCTTGTATTAACATAAATAATTTGCATTTTAGCATAATAATTCCCAAAGCTTCTTTCATGTCCAATGCTTCCCTTCATGCCTTTTGTCATTTGTCTTTTCAGAAGTCTCGTTTTCTCGCTTCAAACACCTTACCGGCTTATCGAGAAAGAGAGGCTTCACTCTGCTCGTGAATTTCCATTTGTGTTTCGACTATCTATCGGCCTGTGCATTTCGGATGAGCGAAGACAAAATGAAGAAAGCCAATGTCACATTCTCTCTATTCATCCTTCCGGGAGTCGAAATGCGCCAGCCAATACTCGAGGCTCGTCCCGGAATTCGGCATCCAGGGCAAAAATGCGAGTGACTGTGAATTTGAAATAAGAGCATCTCAGGATACCAAAATAAAGCTTAGACGCAGGAAGCACATCGGGAAACGCAGATGGGGACGCAAGTGGATACAATATACGAGACATTCAGCAATGACACTCATATTTAATGTGTTTCTCATAAGAATTCTCAATAAGCACTGAGCTGATAATTGACGCTCACGACGGTGAAATAAAAATGGCAATCGCGTGACGTCTTGTGAAAATGCAACAAAAATCGAATTCATTAATGTAAAGTAAACGCCATTTTAACATTTGGTAATTTTTTTAAAAATAAGAGATCAGTACCTTCACTGATACCTAGTAGTTTGTGAAAATAATACGAGAAACTCGCTAGCATGTTAGCATACATTATTTTTATTATTATTATTATTATTATTATTATTATTATTATTATTATTATTATTATTATTATTATTATTATTATTATTATTATTATTATTATTATTATTATTATTAGTTGAGAAAAACAAAATTGCTGTAAACGTTTTATAAGAGTCATATACAGCAAGAAATCATAATATAGAAGAAATCCAAACTATAATCCCGGAGAAGTATAAAACGCTTAATTCCACTTGAGAAGCATCAAAAGCTGCTAAATCTCCTCTTATCCTAAAGGACTATTTTGAGCTGAAAACATCATTGTTGTCATCCGAACCTCTAGTCCTATTCTCGATTACACCCGGCATCACTTAACCACATGAAACGTTCTGCTTGAATGGGAAGAGACGACCCCCCAACCCCCCCATCTTCCACACAATGATTACCGAAAAACAAAGAGAAACGAGAGAAAGTAAAAAGAAATATCTCATTTTCAGTTCATCATTGTAACAATGAAAATGCTGGACTGGCATATTTCTCCAATAGAATACTTTGCTCGAGAGTTAACAGATCCTGAATTCAAGTTTCATCTTTCTACTGAACGATCACAACTAGTTTTTCTTTATCTCTGACCAAATATAACAAATTTCCAGGAATAAAGATATAACAACGACCCCGACGATGCGTCACGATCGTCCCCTTTTTACACAATTAATTCCGCATACCAGCAATTATAGGGAATCACCCTATTGGTAAGTCATTAATAATGGAATGGGAGAGGGGAAGGAGGACAATAATGAGTAGAGGATGAATTATCCGATTTAAATGACGAGATTTTCCACATTAGCAGTATTTATGATAATGACAGTTAGTGGTGGTGGCAATGATGATGTCACTGGAAAAATTTTTTTGTAATCCTATATGCTTGTATTGAAAATGTTGCTATTCACGATAACGCACATTTAAGACGCACAATGATGCGAAATTTAATGCGGATGGGACAGGTAATCCTTAAGTTAAGAGGGCAATGGAATAAACAACATACGCTGCACTGCAGAATGTTTTAAACTAACGAGTTGTGCCACTACTAGAGAGAGCGGCTTCCCTGGCTGTTATCACAAAAGGAAGGAACAAAAGAGATCTGCAACCGCGTTGGTATGACAGCGTGTCACCTGAGCGGAACAGCGTTGCTGACGCTCTCTGAGAGGAACGCAAAGCGCAAATCAAAGCCCCAGGCACTGAGGGTTACGGGAGTTCCTGGTTGAGATGATCGTCGTGAAAGAGGCCTAAAAGGAAATCCTTTGATGGCAGCTTCAATCTCTAAATCAGCCTCATAACTTTCCATTTAATGCTCTGCAGGAATAAGAATATCTATACAATTTAGGCCGAAAGCCAAGCACTGGGACCTATGAGGTCATTCGGCGATACAACGGAAATTGACAGTAAACGGGTTGAAATGTGTAACAGGAGGAAAACCTCGCAGTTGTACTATGAATCAATTGTTAGGAGAGGCTGGAAAGTAAGCTGGAAGAAAGAATATGAACGGGGGTACATATTTTTTCTTGCAGGGAAGCTGCAAAGAACCTTAAGAATTCTCTGTAGGATGGCAGGCAAAATAGTCTTGAGTAAAAAACACACTTCCCGGATATCTCTTGTTTCTAGCACACACACACACATGAATAGCGAAGAACAGGCATCTCAAGAAGAGAGCAACACAGCCATTGTTAGCAAAGAAAAGGCTGAGTAGTAGTGGTAGTAGTAAGAGAGAGAGAGAGAGAGAGAGAGAGAGAGAGAGAGAGAGAGAGAGAGAGAGAGAGAGAGAGAGAGAAATATTATTTGTAAGCAGAGGCTAAATACTCCTTTAATGCCTTATTTTACTAATATCTCACACGGATGGCAACTCTTTTACATGTTATTTCTAGTGGCGAAATCTACTATATTTCCTCCATACTCTGCACCAGTCCTTAACTTTGTCAGCTACTGACAATGTAGCCCACTGGATATTACGAAAGCTCTCTGAAAATACTTTATCATTATCAAGTGTTCTGTTGTTGTGTTGTAGGACTTCCATAAATGTGTATGTATGTATTATGTACACAGGAGTATAAATGTATAATATACATACTTATATATATGAATGTGTGTGTATGAGGTCTGCTTAAGAATTCTGTAACCTTGTTGATTGGAGACATTCTATTTAAAGCCGCTTTGTAACGATCAAGAAGTGCACGTACAGTTATTCCATACACATCCCAAATCCACTCTTTGAACTTGCCTGATTTATCTAATCGTTTAACTTTTACTCCAATTTTCTGACGAGTTCTGGGGATCTGGTTTCATGACTGTTATTTTGGCGTCGGTCTCGAGCGTTCCTGCAAACATTGCTGAACGAAAGGTTCGAAATCGAAAGCAAACTAGCTTGATATTCTAAACAAAACATCACTTCAAAGTGAATGTCTTTTGTCTAGGTTTGTATCTCTCTTGTTCAAAAGACAGGTCTGTCGTCACAATAATCAAGTAAAAAATGCGCCGAAGTTTCTTCGGCGCAATCGAGTTTCCTGCACTAAGTGTAATGTACGAAACCTCAGCCGCGACCCATGAAACTTCAAGCCACTGCCAGTGGTGGTCTGTGTTGTTGGCACCTATAGTGATGCCAGACACACGATCATGGATAACTTTAACCTAGAAAAAAAAAAAAAAAAAAACTGAGGCTAAAGGGGGCAATTTGGTATGTTCGATGATTGGAAGGTGGATAATCACTATATCAATTTGCAGCCCTCTAGCCTCAGTAGTTTTTAAGATCTGAGGGCGGACAGAAAAAAGTGCAGACTGGCAAACAAACAGCCACCTCAATAGCTTTATTTTACAGAAAACTAAAAAGAATTCATTAACTCACCCTATCTTGGCATCTGACCGTTATGATAATAGTTCTCTAGATTCCACTATTTCCAGCTCTTTCCCGTTGAATCCAATGAACAAATACTTATTAATCAAACAAAATTGACCGTCGACACCTCTCTATTGTCTTGTCTTTTTCTTTTCTTTTTTTTTTGCGTGGCTCGCTTCTCCTGGGGACGACTGTCATGTGCAAGTGAAAGTTCCGGTTCAATTAGCCGGCAAATTTGATTCATTGTGATACTTGTGACAAATAACAGCATTCCCTTCGGAAGTGGGCTACGTCACTGCTGATGGTTTCTCATTTCCGACCAACTCGTGAACACGATACAGGTCAGCAGAAAACATTTATTTTCTTTATTTACTTATTTGTCTTTTACCAATTCATCAATACACAGCTGACGATTCGGTAGGTAATATCAACAAATAGGTTGCATCAGTGTATGCGACTGAGAATGGGCAACATCTGCTCCCTTCTGCGGTGAAAAAAGACAGTGTCAGTTGAAAAATGAACAGCCATACAGTGAAAAAAGACAGTATCAGTTGAATAATGAACAGCCATACAATGAAAAAAGACAGTATCAGTTGCAAAAATGACGCCATACAAGTGAAAAAAAGACAGTACAGTGCAGAACAAGCAACAGCAAAATGAAAAAAGACAGTATCAGTTGCAAAATGAACAGCCAATACAGTGAAAAAAGACAGTATCAGTTGAATAATGAACAGCCATACAGCGAAAAAAGACAGTATCAATTGCAAAATGAACAGCCATACAATAAAAAAGACAGTCATGCAAAATGAAAAAAAACAGCCCATACAAAGGACAGTATCAGTTGCAAAACAACAGCCGAATACGTGAGGACATGCACCCGCATGAACAGCAGCAGGAAAAGGCATACAGTTCAAAAACAAAACAGAGATTACAGTGAAAAGGACAGATCAGTTGCAAACGAACAGCCGATACATGAATTCACGCAGGCCGATACAGTGAAAAGGACAGCGTCGGTTGTAAAACGAACAGCCGATACAGTGGAAAGGACAGTATCAGTTCCAAAACCAACAGCCGATACAGTGAAAAGGACAGCATCAGTTGCAAAACGATCAGCTGATACAGTGAAAAGGACAGCATCAGTTGCAAAACGATCAGCTGATACAGTGAAAAAGGATCAGATGCACATCAGCTTGATACAGTGAAAAGGCGTATCATGCAAAAACGAACAGCCGATAAAAGGACAATATCTGTTGCAAAACGAACAGCCAATACAGTGGAAAGGACAGTATCAGTTGCAAAACAAACAGCCAATACAGTGAAAAGGACAGTATCAGTTGCAAAACAAACAGCCGATACAGTGAAAAGGGCAGTATCAGTTGCAAAATGAACAACCATTACAGTGAAAAGGACAGTATCAGTTGCAAAACGAACAGCCGATACAGTGAAAAGGACAGTATCAGTTGGAAAACGAACAGCCGATACAGTGAAAAAGGTCAGTATCAGTTGGAAAACGAACAGCCGATACAGTGAAAAGGGTAGTATCATTTGCAAAATGAGCAGCCGATACAGTGAAAAGGACAGTATCAGTTGCAAAACTAACAGCCGATACAGTGAAAAGGACAGTATCAGTTGCAAAACAAACAGCCGATACAGTAAAAAGGACAGTAACAGTTGCAAAACGAACAGCCAATACAGTGAAAAGGGCAGTATCAGTTGCAAAACGAACAGCCGATACAGTGAAAAAGGTCAGTATCAGTTGGAAAAAGAACAGCCGATACAGTGAAAAGGGCAGTATCAGTTGCAAAACGAACAGCTGATAAAAGAACAGTATCAGTTACAAAACGAACAGCTGATACAGTGAAAAGGACAGTATCAGTTGCAAAACAAACAGCCGATACAGTGAAAAAGGTCAGTATAAGTTGGAAAAAGAACAGCCGAATACAATGAAAAAGGCAGTATCAGTTGCAATATGAACAGCCGATAAAATGACAGTAACAGTTGCAAAACGAATAGCCGATACAGTGAAGAAAGACAGTATCAGTTGTAAAATGAACAGCCAATACAGTGAAAAGGACAGTATCAGTTGCAAAACGAACAGCCCATACAGTGAAAAAGGTCAGTATCAGTTGGAAAAAGAACAGCCAATACAGTGAAAAGGGCAGTATCAGTTGCAAAATGAACAGCCGATAAAAGGACAATAACAGTTGCAAAACGAATAGCCGATAAAGTGAAAAGGACAGTATCAGTTGCAAAACGAACAGCTGATACAGTGAAAAGGACAGTATCAGTTGCAAAACGAACAGCCAATACAGTGAAAAGGACAGTATCAGTTGCAAAACGAACAGCCGATACAGTGAAAAGGACAGTATCAGTTGCAAAACAAATAGCCGATACAGTGAAGAAAGACAGTATTGGTTGCAAAACAAACAGCCGATACAGTGAAAACAACAGTATCAGTTGCAAAACAAACAGCTGATACAGTGAAAATGACAGTGTCAGCTGCAAAACAAACAGCCAATACAGTAAAAAGGAACAGCCAATATCAGTGAATAAAAGGACAGTATCAGTTGCAAAAACGATCAGTGATACAGTGAAAAAAGGAAAACAGTAGGGGTTCAGTGCAAAACGATCAGCTTGATACAGTGAAAAGGAAAACAGTATCAGTTTGCAAAAAACGAATAGCTGATACAGTTGAAAAGGACAGGTATCAGTTGCAAGGAAAAACGGAATTTCATCGAATAAAGTGAAAAAGGACAGTATCAGTTGCAAAACGAAATCAAAAGATCACTGATACAGTGAAAAGGACAATATTCAGTTGCCAAAACAAAACTAGCCGATACAGTGAAAAAGGAGGACAGTAGCAGTTGCAAAACAAATTAAAAGCGCGATACAGTGAAAAGGACAGTATCAGTTGCAAAACGATCAAATGATATCAGTGAACAAAAGGACAGTATCAGTTTTCAAAACAAACAAGCGATACAGTGAAAAGGACAGTATCAGCCTGCAAAAACAGATTCAGCTGATACGAATGAAAATGGACAGTATCAGTTTGCAAAAAACAAAAACAGCCAATACAGTGAAAAGGACAGTATCAGTTGCAAAACAAACAGCCAATACAGTGAAAAGGACAGTATCAGTTGCAAAACGATCAGCTGATACAGTGAAAAGGACAGTATCAGTTGCAAAAAAAACCAAAAAGCCGAATACAGTGAAAAGGACGAATCAGTTGCAAAACGATCAGCGATACAGTGAAAGGAACAGCATTCATTGCCAAAACGATCAGATGATAACAGTGAAAAGGACCCAGATCAGTTGCAAAACGAACGGCCGATACAAGTGAAAAGGACAGTATCAAAGTTGCCAAAAACCAAACAGCCGATACAATGGAAAAGGACAGTAACAGTTGAACAAAAGATCAGCTGATTACAGTGAAAAGGACAGGATCAGTTGCCAAAACAAACAGCCCGATACCAGTAAAAAGGAACAGTATCAGTTGCAAAACAAAACCGCCGATTACAAGTGAAAAAGGGACAGTTACGGTTGCAAAACACAACAGCTGATACAAGTGAAAAGGGACGTATCAGTTGAAAAATCGAATTCAGCTGGATACAGGAAAATGGACAGTAATCAGTTGCAAAACAAACAGCCGACACGTGAAAGAAAAGGAACAGTATCAAGTTGCAAAACCGATTCAGCTGAATACAGTGAAAAGGACAGTATCAGGTTGCAAAACGAACAGCTGATACAGTGAAAAGGAAAGTATCATTTGCCCCCCAAAACGATCAAGGCTGATACATGGAAAAAGGACAATATCCAGTTGCAAAAACGATCAGCTGATTACAAGTGAAAAAGGACAGTATCAGTTGCAAAACGATCAGCTGAAACAGGTGAAAAGGGGACCAGTATCATTGCAAAAAGGATCATCTGATAGAGTGAAAAGGACAGATCAGTTGCAAAACCGAACAGGATACAGTGAAAAAGGAATTATCAGTTGCAAAAAACGATCAGCTGATAACAGTGAAAGGACAGTATCGTTTGCAAAACAAAAGCCGATAACGTGAAAAAGGAACAGTATCAGTTGCCCCCCCCAAAACTATAAGCGGAGACGTGAAAGGGAAACAGTATCAGTTGCAAACGAACAGCCAATACAACTGAAAAAGGACAGTAATCAGTTGCAAAACGAACAGCCAATACAGTGAAAAGGACAGTATCAGTTGCAAAACGAAACAGTGAATACAAGTGAAAAAGGGACAGTATTCAGTTGCAAAACGAACAGCCCAAAATACAGTTGAAAAAAGGACAGTAATCTTGCAAAACGAACAGCCAAATACAGTGAAAAAGGAACAGTATCAGTTCAAACCCCCCCCCCCCAAACGAACAGGCCCAAATACAGTGAAAAGGCCAGTATCAAGTTGCAAAACGGATCGGCGGATATAGTGAAAAGGACAGTATCAGTTTGAAAACAAAACAGCCAATACAGTGAAAAGGAAAGTATCAGTTGCAAAACGATCAGCTGATACAGTGAAAAGGACAGTATCAGTTGCAAAACTATCAGCTGATACAGTGAAAAGGACAGTATCAGTTGCAAAACAAACAGCTGATACAGTGAAAAGGACAGTATCATTGCAAAACGATCAGCTGATACAGTGAAAAGGACTGTATCAGTTGCAAAACGAACAGCTGATACAGTGAAAAGGACAGTATCAGTTGCAAAACGATCAGTTGAAACACAGGAAAAGGACAGTATCAGTTGCAAAATGATCAGCTGATACAGTGAAAAGGACGGTATCAATTGCAAAACAAACAGCCAATCAAGTTGAGGACAGTACAGTTGCAAAACAAACAGCTGATACAGTGAAAAGAACAGTATCAGTTGCAAAACAAACAGCCAATATAGAGAAAAGGACAGTATCAGTTGCAAAACAAACAGCTGATACAGTGAAAAGAACAGTATCAGTTGCAAAACAATCAGCCAATACAGAGAAAAGGACAGTATCAGTTGCAAAACAAACAGCTAGGATACAGTGAAAAGGGGACAAGTATGCAGTTGGCTGTTAAACGATCCAGCTGATTACAATGAAAGGGACGAAGTATCCAGTTTGCAAAACGAATCAAGCTGGATACAATTGAAAAGAAAAAAGGGGAACAGTTATCGTTGCCAAAACGATCAGCAGAGACAAGGAAAAAAACGTATCAGTTGCAAAATGAAAACAGCTGATACATGAAAAGGACAGTATCATGCAAAAGATCAAAGCTGAACAGTGAAAAAGGACCAGTATCATTTGCAAAAGACGAATCAAAAGCTTATACAGTTGAAGTACAGTATCAGTTGCAAAACAAACTCGGATACAGTGAAAATGGAAAAAAACAGATCTTGCAAAACGATCAAAAGGCTGATTAAACAGTGAAAAAACGGACAGTTAAACAGTGGCCCCAAAAGGCGATCAGCTGATACATGAAAAGGAACAGTATCACTTGCAAACAAACAGCTGATACAGTGAAAAGGCGGTATCATGCAAAACACAGCTGATACAGTGAAAAGGACAGTATCCGTTTGCAAACCGATCAGTGATACAGTGAAAAGGACAGTATCAGTTTTTGCAAAACGATTCAGCTGTTACGTAAAAGGAACCGATGAGTGCAAAACGATTCAGCTGATACAAGAAAGGACAGTATCATTTGTAAATGAACAATTCATACAGTGAAAAAGGACAGTATCAGTTGCAAAACAAAACGCCGATACAGTGAAAAGGACAGTATCAGTTGCAAAACACAGCCTATAGCAATAAAAGGACATATCATTGCAAAAACAAACCGCCAATACGTGAAAACAAACAGGACAGTTATCAGTTTGCAAAACGAAACAGCCAATGGATACAGTGAAAAAGGACAGTAATCAGTTGCAAAAGAAACGAAACAGCCAATACAGTGGAAAAGGACAGTTATCAAGTTGCAAAAACGAAAATCAAAAGCTGATATAAGTCAAAAGGACCAAGTATCAGTTGGAAAAACAACAGGGCCTAATACAGTGAAAAGGAAAGTCAATCAGTTGCAAAAACGATCCAGGCCCTGATACAGTGAAAAGGACAGGTAAGCAGTTTGCAAAACGATCAGCTGATAACAGTGGAAAAGGAACACTATCAGTTGCAAAAACAACAGCCTGAATTACAGTGGAAAAGGACAAAGTATCCTTGCAAAACTAGCAGCTTTGGATACCGTGAAAAGGAAAACTGTATCAGTTGCAAAACGGGGGGAACAGGCTGATATACAGGTGAAAAGGACAGTAAATTGCATTTGCAAAACGATTCCCGAAACAGTGAAAGGAAAACAGTAGCAGTTGCAAAATGATCACTGATACAGTGAAAAGGACGTATCCGGTGCAAAACGTCAGTCTGCTACAATGAAAAGGACAGTTCAGTTGCAAAACAAACAGCCATACAGTGGAAAGGACAGTATCAGGTTGCAAAACAAACGCTGATACGTGAAAAGGACAGTATCGTTGCAAACAAAACTAAAGCTGATCCAGTGAAAGACAAGTATCAGTTGCAAAACAAACAGCTGATACAGTGAAAAGGACATAATCGTTCAAACGATCAGCTGATACAGTGAAAAGACGTATCATTTGCAACGATCAGCTGTACAGTGAAACAGGACAGTATCAGTTGCAAAACGATCAGCTGATACAGTGAAAAGGACAGTATCAGTTGCAAAACGATCAGCTGATACAGTGAAAAGGACATTATCAGTTGCAAAACGATCAGCTGATACAGTGAAAAGGACAGTATCAGTTGCAAAACAAACAGCCGATACAGTGAAAAGGACAGTATCAGTTGCAAAACTATCAGCTGATACAGTGAAAAGGACAGTATCAGTTGCAAAACGAACAGCCAATACACTGAAAAGGACAGTATCGGTTGCCCCAAAAACGAACAGCAAATACAAGTGAAAAGGACAGTATCAGTTTGTCCCCCCCAAAAACGAACAAAAAGCTGATACAGTGAACAAAAGGACAGTATCAGTTGCAAAACGAACAGCCAATACAGTGAAAAGGACAGTATCAGTTGCAAAACGAACAGCCAATACAGTGAAAAAGACAGTATCAGTTGCAAAACGAACAGCCAATACAGTGAAAAGGACAGTATCAGTTGCAAAACGATCAGCTGATATAGTGAAAAGGACAGTATCAGTTGAAAAACAAACAGCCAATACAGTGAAAAGGAAAGTATCAGTTGCAAAACGATCAGCTGATACAGTGAAAAGGACAGTATCAGTTGCAAAACTATCAGCTGATACAGTGGAAAAGGGACAGTATCAGGAGTTCAAAAACAAAACAAACAGGCCTGGATAACAGTGAAAATAAAAGGGACCAGGTAGCAATTGCAAAACGATCAGCTGATACAGTGAAAAGGACTGTATCAGTTGCAAAACGAACAGCTGATACAGTGAAAAGGACAGTATCAGTTGCAAAACGATCAGCTGAAACAGTGAAAAGGACAGTATCAGTTGCAAAATGATCAGCTGATACAGTGAAAAGGACGGTATCAATTGCAAAACAAACAGCCAATACAGTGAAAAGGACAGTATCAGTTGCAAAACAAACAGCTGGATTACAGAGTGAAAAGAAACAGTATCCAGGTTGCCAAAACCAAACAGCCAATATAGACGAAAAGGGACAGTAAGCAGTTGTGTTGCCCCCAAAAACAAAACAGCTGATACAGTGAAAAAGAAAACAGTATTCAGTTGCAAAACAATCAGCCAATACAGAGAAAAGGACAGTATCAGTTGCAAAACAAACAGCTGATACAGTGAAAAGGACAGTATCAGTTGTAAAACGATCAGCTGATACAATGAAAAGGACAGTATCAGTTGCAAAACGATCAGCTGATACAATGAAAAGGACAGTATCGTTGCAAAACGATCAGCAGATACAGTGAAAAAAACAGTATCAGTTGCAAAATGAACAGCTGATACAATGAAAAGGACAGTATCAGTTGCAAAAGATCAGCTGATACAGTGAAAAGGGACAGGTTCAGTTTTTTGCCAAAACGATCAGATTATACAGTGAACAAAAGGAACAGTATCAGTTGCAAAACAAACATCTGATACAGTGAAAAGGACAGTATCGTTGCAAAACGATCAGCTGATACAGTGAAAACGACAGTAACAGTTGCAAAACGATCAGCTGATACAGTGAAAAGGACAGTATCACTTGACAAACAAACAGCTGATACAGTGAAAAGGACGGTATCGTTGCAAAATGATCTGCTGATACAGTGAAAAGGACAGTATCAGTTGCAAAATGATCAGCTGATACAGTGAAAAGGACCAGTTTAATCAAGTTGCAAAAGATCAGCTGAACAGTGAAAAGGACAGATAAGTTGCAAACGATCACTGATACAGAAAAGGACCGTAAGCCGTTGTAAAATGAACAGTCCAATACAGTGAAAAGGACAGTATCAGTTGCAAAACAAACAGCTGATACAGTGAAAAGGACAGTATCAGTTGCAAAACGATCAGCTGATACAATGAAAAGGACAGTATCAGTTGCAAAACAAACAGCCAATACAGTGAAAAGGACAGTATCAGTTGCAAAACAAACAGCTGATACAGTGAAAAGGACAGTATCGTTGCAAAACAAACAGCTGATACAGTGAAAAGGACAGTATCCGTTGCAAAGAAAACAGCTGATCCGTTGAAAAGGGACAGTAATCGTTGCAAAACGAATCAGTGAGAACGTTGAAACGGAAACAGTATCAGTTGCAAAAACAATCAGCGATTAACAGTGAAAAAGGACAGTATCAGTTGCAAAACGATCAGCTTGATACGTGGAAAAGGAAAACCAGTATAAGTTGCAAACAAACAGCTGATACAGGAAAAGGACAAGTATCAGTGCAAAAACGGATCAAGCTGATACAGTGAAAACGAACAGTAAAATCGTTGCAAAACAAACAGCTGAATACAGTGAAAAGGACAGTAATCATCGTTGCAAAAACAAACAGCTGATACAGTGAAAAGGACAGTAATCGTTGCCAAAACAAACCAAGCTGGATACAGTTGAAAAAGGACAGTTATCGTTGCCAAAACAAAACAGCCAATACAGTTGAAAAGGACAAGTATCTTTGCAAAACAACAGATGATACAGTTGAAAAAGGACAGTGGCGTGCAAAACAAACAGCCGAACAAGTGAAAAGGAATAAATCAGTTGGCAAACAAAACAGCTGATACAGTTGAAAAGGACAGTAATCAAAAGTGCAAAAAACAAAACCAGCTGATACCAGTTGAAAAGACAGTATGTGCAAAGAGATCAGCGATACAAAAGGTGAAAAACGAACAGTAATCAGTTGCAAAACAAAACAAAGCTGATAGACGTGAAAAGGACAGTAATCGTTGCCAAAACAAACAAAACTGATACAAGTGAAAAGGACAGTATCGTGCCCAAACAAAAAGCTGTACAGTTTGAAAAGGACAGTAAATCGCTTGAAACAAACAGCTGATACAGTGAAAAGGACAGTACCGTTGCAAAACGATCAGCTGATACGTGAAAAGGACAGCTATCAGTTGCAAAAACGATCAGCTGAGCTTTGTTTTATTTCTGTGTTTTTATTTATACAGTAAAAGCGTATCTCAGTTGCAAAACGATTCAGCTGATACAGTGAAAAGGAAGTATGCAGTTGCAACACGATAGTGCTGAATAAACAGTGGAAAGGACAGTATCAGTTGCAAAAGCGTAATAGCTGATTACGGTGAAAAGACAGTATCAGTTGCAAAACAAACAGCTGATACAGTGAAAAGGACAGTATCAGTTGCAAAACGATCAGCTGATACAGTGAAAAGGACAGTATCAGTTGCAAAACAAACAGCTGATACAGTGAAAAGGACAGTATCAGTTGCAAAAACGATCAGCTGAGTACAGTGAAAAAGACAGTTATCAGTGCAAAAACGATCAGCTATACAGTGAAAAGGACAGGTATCAGTTGCAAAAACACAGCATAATACGAGTGAAAAGACAGTATCCAGTTGACAAAACGATCAAGCTGAACTGAAAGGACAGTATCAGTTGCAAAACGATCAGCTGATACAGTGAAAAGGACAGTATCAGTTGCAAAACAAACAGCTGATACAGTGAAAAGGACAGTATCAGTTGCAAAACAAACAGCTGATACAGTGAAAAGGACAGTATCAGTTGCAAAACGAACAGCCAATACAGTGAAGAAAAACAGTATTAGTTGCAAAACGAACAGCTGATACAGTGAAGAAAAACAGTATTAGTTGCAAAACGAACAGCTGATACAGTGAAGAAAAAAGAACAGTTATTATTTTTTTTTTTTTTTTGGCAAAAAGAAAAAACAGCCAAAAACAACAAGTGAGAACAACAGCAATTTAGGTTGCAAAACGAACCAGCTGATACAGTGAAGAAAAAACAGTAATTTAGTTTGCAAAAACGAACAGGCCCATTACGTGAAGAAAACAGTATTAGTTGCAAAACGAACAGCCAATACAGTGAAGAAAAACAGTATTAGTTGCAAAACGAACAGCTGATACAGTGAAGAAAAACAGTATTAGTTGCAAAACGAACAGCTGATACAGTGAAGAAAAACAGTATTAGTTGCAAAACGAACAGCTGATACAGTGAAGAAAGACAGTTTCAGTTGCAAAACGAACAGCCAATACAGTGAAGAAAAACAGTATTAGTTGCAAAACGAACAGCTGATACAGTGACAAAGAACAGTACAGTTGCACAACGAAAACAAAGCTAATACAGTGAAAGAAACAGTTTCAGTGCAAAACGAACAGCCAATAACAGTGAAAAAAGACAGTATTATTGCAAAACGAAACAGCTGATACAGTTGAAGACAGTTTAGTTGCCAAAACGAAAAACATCCATACATGAAGAAAGACAGTATTAGTTGAAAACAAAAGAACAGCCAATAAAAACAGTTGAAGAAAAACAGTAAAAATTTAGTTTGGCTAAAACGAACAGCTGATACCGTGAAGAAAAACAGTATTTAATTTGCAAAACGAACAGCTGTAAGTTGAAGAAAAACAGTATTATTTTGCAAAACGAAACAGCTGTACAGGGAAGAAAGACAGTTTCAGTTGGGGCAAAACGAAACGCTGAAAAAAAATAAACAGTGGAAGAAAAACAGTATTAGTTGCAAAACGAACAGCTGATACAGTGAAGAAAGACAGTATTAGTTGCAAAACGAACAGCTGATACAGTGAAGAAAAACAGTTTCAGTTGCAAAACGAACAGCCAATCGGTGAAAAAAGACCTATTAGTTTGGCAAAACAACAGCTGATACAGTGAAGAAAAACATTTTCAGTTGCAAAACGAACAGTCAATACAGTGAAGAAAGACAGTATTAGTTGCAAAACGAACAGCTGATACAGTGAAGAAAAACAGTTTCAGTTGCAAAACGAACAGCCAATACAGTGAAGAAAAACAGTATTAGTTGCAAAACGAAGAGCTGATACAGTGAAGAAAAACAGTATTAGTTGCAAAACGAACAAGCCCAATACAGTGAAAGAAAGCAATTTCGTTGCAAAACCGAACAGCCAATACAGTGAAGGAAAAAAAAAACAGTATTATTTGGCAAAACGAAACAGCCAATACAAGAGAGAAAAGAAAAACAGTATTGTGTTAATTAAACCGAACAAGCTGATACAGTGAAAAGGAAAAACAGTATTGTTGCAAAACGGAAGATCTTGAAAATACAGGAACAAGGAAAACAGATTAGCAAAAGGCAAAAACATCAGCTTGAAAAGACAGGTGAGAAAAGGACAGTATCAGTTGCAAAACGATCATCTGATACAGTGAAGAAAAACAGTATTAGTTGCAAAACAAACAGCTGATACAGTGAAAAGGACATATCATTGGCAAACGATCAGCTGATACAGTGAAAAGGAAGTATCATTTTCAAAAGCAAACATCCATACAGTGAAAAGGACAGTATCAGTTGCAAAACGATTCAGCTGATACAGTGAAAAGGACAGTAGCATTGGCAAAAACGATCAGCGGGATACGTGAAGGGCAGCATCATTTCAAAACAAACACCCAATCAGTGGAAAAGACAGTATCAGTTGCAAAACGATCAGCTGATAACAGTGAAAAGGGCAGTAAAATCAGGTTTGCAAAACAAACATGGAATACAGTGAAAAGGACAGCATCATTCAAAACGACAGCTGATACGTGAAAAGGACAAAGTATCAGTTGGCAAAACGATCGCTGATACAGAGAAAAGACAGTAATCATTTGCAAAACAAACTCCATACAGTGAAAAGACGTATCAGTTGCATTGCAAAAACGAAAGGCAGCCGATACAGTGAAAAAGGCAGTATCGTTTGCAAAACCCGATCAGCTGATACAGAAAAGGACAGTATCAGTTGCAAACGATCAGCTGATACAGTGAAAAGGACAGTTAATCAGTTGCAAAAACGATTCAGCTTATACAGTGAACAGGACAGTATTAGTTGCAAAAAACGAACACGCTGATACAGGAAGAAAAAACAGTTCAGTTGCAAAACGAACAGTCAAACAGTGAAGAAAGACCAGTATTAGTTTTGTCCCCCCAAAACGAACACGATAAGTGAGAAAAACAGTTTCAGTGCAAAAACGACAGCCCAACAGTGAAGGAAAAAACAGTATTAGTTGCAAAACGAACAGCTGATACAGTGAAGAAAAACAGTATTATTGCAAAACGAAAAAGCCATACAGTGAAGAAAGGACCAGTTTCAGTTGCAAAACGAACAGCATACAGTGAGAAAAACATATAGTGCAAACGAACAGCCAATACAGTGTGAAGAAAAACAGATTAGTTGGTTAAAACGAACAGCTGATACAAGTGAAGGAAAAACAGTATTAGTTGCAAAAACGAAGAGCTGATACAGTGAAAGGGACAGTATCAGTTGCAAAACGATCAGCTGATACAGTGAAAAGGACAGTATCAGTGCCAAAAACGATCACTGATAAGTGAAGAAAAACAGTATTAGTGCAAAACAAACAGCTGAACAGTGAAAAGGACAGTAAATAAGTTGCAAAACGATCAGTGATACAGTGAAAAGGACGTACAGTTGCAAAAAAAAACATACGATACAGTGAAAAGGGGACAGCTATCAGTTGCAAAACGACAGATGATACAGTGTGGAAAAGTGGGGAAAAAAAACCCCATTATCAGTTGCAAAACGATAGCTGATCCAGTGAAAAAGGACAGTATCAGTTGCAAACCAAACAGCAAATACATGGAAAGGCAGTATAGTTGCCAAACGATAAGATGATTACAGTGAAAAGGACGATCAGTTGCAAAACGATCAGTGTAAGTGAAAAATGACAGCATCAGTCAAATACGAACAGATGATACAGGAAAAGGGACAGATCAGTGCAAAAATCATCTGATACATTGAAAGGACATTATCAGTTTTCAAAACAAATCCAATTACAGTGAAAAGGAGTATCAGTTGCAAAACGATAGATGGATAAGTGAAAAGGACAGTATTCAGTTGCAAAAAGATCAGCAGGATTACAGGTGAAAAGGACAGTATCAGTTGCAAAACAAACAGCCGATAACAGTGAATAAGGACAGCATCAAAAGTTGTCCCCCCCCCCAAACGAACAGGCCGACGATACAGTGAAAAGGACAGTATCAGTTGCAAAAACAACAGCGAGTGAAAAGACAGTATCAGTTGCAAAACAAACAGCGATACAGTGAAAAGGACAGTATCAGTTGCAAAACGATCAGCTGATACAGTGAAAAGGGACGTATCAGTTTGAAACGATCAGTGATACAGTGAAAAAGGACAGTATCAGTGCAAAACGATCAGCTGATACAGTGAAAAAAGACAGCATCAGTGCAAAACGAAAGCCGTACAGTGAATTAAAGGAAACAGCATAGTGCAAAAGAACAGCGATACAGAAAAAAAGAACAGTATCGTTGCAAAACAAACAGCGTTACAGTGAAAAAGGACAGTATCAGTTGCAAACGAACAGCCGATACAGTGAAAAGGACAGTATCAGTTGCACGAAAATTCGCTACAGTGGAAAAAGACATATCAGTGCAAAAACGATCGCTGATACAGTGAAAAAGGACAGTATCAGTTGCAAAACGATCAGCTGATACAGTGAAAAAAGACAGTATCAGTTGCAAAACAAACAGCCAATACAGTGTGAATCTATATATAATTCTAAAAATCTGAAACTTTTGTTTGTTTGCACACCTGAAGTTAAACGGGGCTGGTGCTGTCCGTAGATTCCCCCCACCTCTTCCTCCTCCTACCTTGCACTCCCCTTCCCCCTCCCCTACCCAAATTTTCAACATTGGTGACCCCACGAGTCAAGGGTGGTCTAGTCTAATTTTAAGCTAACACCGATCTATTAGAATACACAAATAATTATTTTCCAAGGACTGGAACCTACATTCGGCAGATCTCTCCACTTTTCGTGAGCTGTAAAAAAGGAGAGGAGAGGGAGATGTGGGATAATGGGTGCTCAAGGGGGAAAATAAAAGCGTGTGCTTTTATGTCAGCATTTACGGTATTAGAAATAAAACTGTTGGCCCGTTTGAACGGTCAGCACGAAAATTCACAAATAATCCTCTTTTGAAAAACTTCAGTGAACCGAAGTGTTGAAGAATGGTAATGCTCACTTGAAAAGAAAAAAAAAAAAAGTATGTACATCCCTCATCTAAAATACATCTAAAGTTCAGACCTATGTATCCAAAGGAAGCTAATACGGACGATTATAGGGGCCGTACTCTTTTAGCCTGATATGAGCGACGTAATACTTTCTTACCTCGGTTTCAATCAAAGAATGATTAATCTATCACCCTTCGTGTGTGTTATTCTCATCTGTATTTTATCAACGTTGTTTGACACTAAATTGGACGTTGATTTCTCATCTGAATTTTGGGAAAAGATACGAAGAGGGAAATACATGATTTTTACAAATCACTCCATACGGTAACTACCTGCAATGCTAATTATAAAAAATGAAATGAGAAGCATCAACGTAATACTATCTCTTGTTTCCTCCCTCATGTATCATTATAAATGTCAAGTATACGAAAATGGTTCATTTCACTTTGGATCATAACGACAATACTTCGTTTATAAGTATTTTTTACGTAAAACTATAAACGTTTGCATGTAGAATCCTATTTAGAAATCTGCAAGTTCTACTGCTATCAAAATCTTCCGAAGGCAAATAACTTTTCGTAAACATTACTTCGCTTATAATCACAAAATTTGAAAGACTGAGATTATCATTTATACAGTTTTGTTAATTTATATTTTCTTGTATTTTTCTCTGAATAGCAAGAAAAACTGTGAGGTTTTTCGTGCCATGGAAAACCTACAAGAAAATATATACAAGACGGAGATCGCAACTGGAAAACAGCCAAAAACTAAGGAAAAGAAAGGTTAGAAAACGTAGATCCTCCGCACCCGAGTTGAGAGAGAGAGAGAGAGAGAGAATAACGTCACACCAAGAGATCAATGGAAGGTCTGGAAGCCACCCAATAGTGATGCTATATATCACAGATATTGAAGATGACACAGAGATGACGGCAAGGCCTCTCTCTCTCTCTCTCTCTCTCTCTCCTCTCTCTCTCTCTCTCTCTCTCTCTCTCTCTTTCTTCTTCGTCTTCTTCTTCTTCTTCTCCGGAATGCCCCCAGACTTCACTGCTTTCCTCATATGGGATCTCCATCATCACCATCACGGCCGCTGGGGACGGAGTCAGGGGCCGTTACTGGGGACAAATGAATCTCTTGGGTCACTCGTAAAGGATTGTTGACGATCGTCTGGAAGCGGACAGAGGTGAAGTTCCCACGAAATGCTGCACACTCTGATGGGTGACCTGATGGGCGAGGAACGGAAAATGGCGGCTGCCGACGGGGGGCGCAGATGAATAAACTAATAAGACACTCACAGAATGGCTTGTTTATTTTCCGTCATTCACGTTGCCATTTTCCAGGATATGCACACGCCAAGTGAAAATAATGTGAAGCCTTACAGTCCCAAGGATACTGCAGGGGAGTCGCAAACTTGAGGGTTAACCAGTTTCATACAGAAATCCTTGATGTCGTTCATTTCCTGAATGCGGAATTCTTGGTAGTTTTCTCATCACATAAGAAGCCCATAAACACACCCCGTTCCTCAAGGACCGGGCTCGTTTTGGGCAGCCATCCTCTCCTCATGGCTAAATTTAACCTTGAAATAAAAAACTAATAAGACCAGATAGCTGCAATTTCGTATGTTTGATGATTGGAGGGTGGATGATCAACATACCAATTTGTAGCCCTCTAGCCTCAGTAATTGTTAGGATTTGCGGGGGGACAGAAAAAGTGTGGACGGACAAATAGTTTTCTTTTACAGAAAACTTAAGAGATATAAACAAATAACACAGGTCAATAAAATCCTATGATAAACGCTTGAATAACATCCTGAGGCAACAACAGACGTTCTAAATTTTTGCTCTATTTTTTTTTAGTTTGTTCCAGGATTTGCAAACGATATCAGCGCAAACATTTTAGAGTAAAAGTACTGAGAAAACATTGCATGTTTCGAAAGTTGACACGAGTCACTAAGAAAAAGATGAGAAGAAACTAATTATAAACTCTGACGCGACGCGTGAAGAAAAAGGAACAGAATGAAAATAAATTACACAGCAATCTGCATACCGTTTTATCCACATGACATCAATCTAAAGTAACTTAAAATTCGTTTGCGGCGCTTATTCTCTCTCTCTCTCTCTCTCTCTCTCTCTCTCTCTCATTTACATATCACTTCATGCTCTCCCCTTCCTTCTTTCTCTCAACACACTCAATTTATGTATATATATAATATATATATATATATATATATATATAAATATACATATATATGTGTGTATAATATATATATAAATATATATATACATACATATGTGTATATATATATATATATATATATATATATATATATATCGTGTGTGTGTGTGTGTGTAAGCTTTTCAGTACCATTTTTTTTCTTTGCAGCTATATTGACAAAACAGTGCAGCCTTCCGGCTTCTTAGCAAGTCTTTTACGGAGGAGACTGCTAACCCCGACCCCTCTTTACCGACCTTAGCAGACGACGGAAGCCACTTGAGCTGGGTGGACTGGGACGCGGCCAGTGAGGAGCGACTCCTAACTGAACCAGCACATTCCTCACTCTCCCTGCCTCTCCAAAAGTTACTGCACAAGAACCTCGCAATCTGTGTCAAGAAGTTGAATTTGCTGGGATCTGTTGCAATTTATGATTATTTAATCATAACACTGTATTGGTCCGCTGGTATAGTGGTTATTGTCTACCAAAGGGCGATGAAAAATCACTGGCTCTTTATCATGATCAGTTACTTCTGCAGTGCAAAGTCTGCGGTGGGAGATTGAAACCAACATTCTTTGGAAGCTTAATTACAAGTCAATGACCCCTGTGTGCTTGTTTCATGTGAATAGGTTTCATCTACCGAAATAAAAAATAATAACAGCAATTCAGAAAGCAAAGGCTTGAGACTGTCTCCCACTAGAACTATGACGAATCTTCAGCAGCAAATAATAAGTTTGGTGTGGTGCCTTTTCTAAATGCATTTGAATTTGATCACAATGAGCTCTCTTGGTTCTGTCTAAGCTGTGTATGGACCACAAACAACGTTCATGACTTTATACCTCTATTTATATCTCTCCGTTTGACTCATGATCTCTAATGATTGAAAAGTGCATCTCTTTGTCCGCATTTTTTCTACATCTTTCATTCTTGACCCTCTGCTTCTTTACACCTTTTTCACTGTCGTTCTCTCTCTCTCTCTCTCTCTCTCTCTCTCTCTCTCTCTCCTCTCTCTCTCTCTCTTTCCGGCCCCCTTCTCTTAAACTGGATCTCCCTCCTCTCCTGATCAATCTTCATCTTTCATTTTCCTACTTTTTTATCCCGTCTCAATCCTCTCCCCCTCTTCATCCCTTGGCACATTATTTTTTTTATTCTTTCTTTTTCAGACACTTTCCCCCACCTACCTTCATATTTTCTCTCTCCTCATTTACTGTTTATCGTTTACCTATCAGCTATTGCCTCTTTATAAATTCTTTTTTCATCTTAAATATTTTGTGTGCGTCTTCTCCCATATCCCCTGACACACACACACATGCACGCACACACACACACACACACATCCATGAATCAGCTCAAGGAAGCAATAAAGAAAGCATGTGCCATGTATGACTGTTTCCTCTGTAGATAAGGGTGAAATATGGCCTCGCCCCGCAATTCTTCTCTTAAGATCATAACCTTATTCGAGGAAAAGTCTGCGTTCAAAGCTTGGCAATTCTATTCTCTTGTAAAGCCTTAAACCATCCGCGTATTCACGTTTTTCCCCTTCGGTTTCCTTCCCCTCGTTCTTCCTGCCCAGTAACTTGCTATTTTCCTTTATTTCATTTTCTTTTCAAATATTCTCATTTCTCGCCCGATGCCATTCGAAGGACGACCCCATCAGTAGGGCGGTTCCCTCTTCGGCCCCACCAGTCCTCCGTGTCCCCTAAATTCCGTCTCCTTTATTCTATTTGCTCCTGTTATCTGCTCCTTTCCAGCGAGGTCTGAAGGATCTTCATAACAAAGGGGGAGGCAGCAAGTCACAGAACCACTGACGTCCGCGGGAGAGTCATTGTTCTCTCTTTATCTCTCTCTCTCTCTCTCTCTCTCTCATGTTCATACCCGCATGGGGAGGATCGAATATGAGCTCAGGCTAAAGGAAAGCAGGTGATGTTCCGTAATAATTAGATAATTCATCCCGAGCCACTTAAGCAGCGAGCAAGGCATGAGAGTGGAGAAGTATGTTATGGAAAGTATGCTACAGTTGCCGTTACGTCGAGACTTCCAATGCAGGACCCTTAGATCAAAGGCGTCGAATGACCTAAGTTGAAAATTATTTTATACCTAAGGAACCATTTTTCATCAATTGAAGGCGTTGAATATTGTCAGCAGATCACCAAGTCTGGTATAAATATATTTTCCTTTTTTGTTTATTTCTAACAAAACGTTTTCCTTTACTTATATATGCGACGACAGACGTCATAGTTGCACAAAATCCGTATTATATATCAAAGTAGAGTCATTTTCTGATGCTCTCCGATTTCCTCTGCTTAGAAGGAAATCGATGAGTGCGTGACACAGGTATTAATGAATATTAAACATTAATCAAGACTGGGTACCGGCCCCCGAATTCAGATGACTGCGAACCTGCGTATGAGGCAACGGTCGCTTTCATTAATGCACTCATGTTATACTTTTCTGTAGCGATTCCGTGAAAGTTTTCTCTTCATAGGTTAAACGGAGCTACGCTTGCGCCCGAAATAACTTTTAGAATTAGCAAGAATAATTCTGTTCACTCAATATAGCTTCCTGTCATTCTCACTTCAAAATAATAAACGAAGGTTCTTGCCAAGGCCGTGATTCTACGCCGTGCAATTCCAAGTGCTTGATTTCATGTGTCCGTGGGTTGACTGATTGATTATAGCTACTAAAACTGTTATTGATGTTAGAGTTACCAGACGAAATGTGATAGAGACGCAGCATTTTGCGGGTGTGTGAGAAATCCTCAAATATTGTCAAGTCTATCACTGCCAATGACCAATATATAAATATATAGATTCTAGAATATCAAAGAACACGTTATTCCCTACTTCAGCGTCTAAAGCATTGATAACTGTCAAGCACTGCGTTTTAGTATCCTCAAACGTCACAAGAAAGTAACGAGCACGTGTTAAAATACAAAATGCACATGCTACCAGGAAATCTCTAATAAATGTCTGTTTCCCGTTAGTTACAGACTTCTAATTACTCCAGCCAACAGCAAATTGGAGAAGGAATGATAAACGTGAAAATGATGAGTTTGATTTGCGCCAGAGGTAAGACCTCCATCTTCTGGAAGGTCACATTTTCGAAGAAGAGAAGGCAGCATAACCCGAAAGCGATAGAGAATGTACACGAAGCGTTGTACAATTCCGTTAACAGCGCCTTGTTCCAAACTACATAAAAAAAAACATACAATGTTCAAGATTACAGAGATAATCATACACGAGTAAAATGCGACGACAGATTACAAATGCATCATTCCTTGTGGGAACCTTACAGATCATCATAGAAAGCCATAATGTCTCTTACGCATTCAGAAAATGAATATCGCAAAGAAAATCTAGACGGGATGACATCAACTGTGGTACAATCTACCACTGCCTCCAAGAGCCTATTCAATATGTTTAAAAAGTCTATAATAAATAAAACCCGAGATGATCTGATCTTGTTTGTCCTCCCCTGGGTGACACAGTAGGGTAGCATGATACATCCACCCACCCCCTGCAAACCGGTTTGTCCATCCCGGGTGGGGGGAGGGGGGCTGTGTAGGTAGGGGAGACGTCCATCCTCCTCCTGCAAACCTGTTAGTTCGCCCGGGTGGAGGAGGGGTAAGGAGGGGGATCGGGAGGGTAGTGGAGACATTAGCCCAGGGCCAAACAAGCTCGTAATAGCAATGAATAACAGAAAAGGCAAGAAGGGCAAGTCCTGATTCAGACAAGACTGAGAGGGGCAGCAGCATCTGTGAAAAAATCCAGACGAAAAACGATGAACATTCTGACCTCTTAGAGAAGATGAGAGTGGGTTGTTTAAGATAAAAATGGAGACTTCCACTGTTGGCATAATAGTAAAAAGGCTGCTATAAACTTTTATGCATGTGAAGGGAATCGTCGTGACGACAAGAGAAAGAGAAAGAGAGAGTAAGAAATTGAAACTTGCCTCCTGAACATCGAAGTTTACAGAGACAGCAATTTCTCACTGAATACTACTCGTCTTTTACAGAACATTATTGCGGAAATCTCTCTCTCTCTCTCTCTCTCTCTCTCTCTCTCACACACACGCACACACACACACACACACATACACACATACACACAACGTGAATACCCTTTAATGAAATACTGTACATGATAACAAAGTAAAAAGATCCACCTAGTGCGAAAAAGACAATTTTTCAAAGTTGATGTTACAGTGCTTTCTCTTCAAATTGAGAATCGTAAAATCTAAATTTCAAATGAAATTCAACTTCCTCTCTGCTAATTATTTCGAAAACCTGACGCTTAGGTATTAAAGCTAAACACCCCGTATGTGGAAGGGAGCTATTCGCACCCCAGCACGAACTCAACCACTGATAACAGCCTATACTTCTTGATGGGTATATTCAGTTCCGCGTCAACAGAGACGCCATCTTGACCTCCAGGAAATATACGGTGTGTTGTGTCGTGTGAACATCAAACTGCAAGTGTTCGACTATTCACATTTTAGATTTTCTCCGAGATTCATCTAATCGTCGTCACTCCATTTTTCGGTCTTATTTTGCCAATGGAATGAATGAATGAATTGATCAGGGGGACAGTCAAAGTATTAGAGGTTTCAAAATAAGCTCAGGAAAGAAGACTTGAATGGTTTGGTCATGTCGTGAGGAGAGAAGATGAACACGAATGTAAGAGGGTTATGAACATGGAGGTGGAGGGCAGAAGAGGGAGGGGAAGGCCAAAGTTCAGGTGGAAGATAAATTATTGAATGACATGAAGGAAAAGGGTCAAAGAGAACAAGATGTACAGGACAGAGGAAGATGGAGAAGGCTGACTAGAAACAGCGACCCTATACAGAAATGGGAAAAGCTGAAGACAAAGATGATGATGATGTTTATAGCAATGGAATATGTTTTTTAAGCATAAAGTCAAGCAATGGGACCCATAAGGTCATTCACATTCAACATTATGATGAGGATGAATGAAAATGGAAATGACATGAATAATGAGTCTAAGATAGATATTCTATAGCTCAATGTTTAAAATGATAAAATCGAAGAGATTTAATTTCTAATAGAATTAAAACTGCCATTTATAAGATAAAAAAGACATATCTATATAAAATTAAATGTTATAAAACACCATATTTATTGTATGGTACCCTTGAACAGATTTTATTTCTTTTAAATCTACATAAGCTTCCCTCTCACTTTCTACTCGTAACTCCATATCCTAGTTGCATTATCCTAGGTCTAGAGAATAGAGCTATACTCTCTAGACCTTGGCATTATCTACCCTTAGTCACTACACAAGGAAAGTTTATCAGGCAAAGAATCGTACAGTTGCAAATGGTGAACTTGGGTTATGCAACTATTTCGTTCATATTTTTTCTCGCCTCAACGATTTGAAGTTTACTTGTCATTTCCTGCCTTTCATATTTAATTTTACCATACCGAGCTAACGTTTAGATTTTGTGAGCCACTACTTCTACCAAAACTTTTCTTACACACACTTCAAAAAGAAACGGCTAGTTGCTGATGAAGACATTCACTGGTTTCTCCAATTTCCCTTTGACATTCTCATTAAAAACATTACCTATTTACTTAGGTAAATTGTCCCTTTAAAATAGGTTGGTTTCATTGTGCAACAGCGAGGACTTCCTTCCATTGCAGATAACAAACCTCAACTTTGTCAGCAATCTTTTTTCCGAGTATAGAGAAAGTATATGCAATGTGTATTAAAAATGTATAAGTACAGAAAATTGCTCCTGAGCAATATATATAGAGTATGGGAAATATGCAAAACATTAAGCGTAAAAAGTGAATTATAAGTATTGCGCAGAGAAGCACCGCTTTAAAATCGTAATACTTACATTAACACAAAATAAGCGCATTTGAGTGTCACATGTAATTGCTGCTGACGGCTCGTTACAACGACGGCTGATAGCTGTGAAAATATTGTTAACGATGGTAATGTCAATACAGACGACGGGGAAACTGAAGAGGCCACCGAAAAAAAATAGAAAAACAAAACTGGTCCAGCATTATTGTCTGAATATATAAACTTTAAGTTTGTTTGAACGCGTCTGAAAAAGCCCCAACAGGGTCATGATTTCAGAGGCAGCCCTTCTCCGAGTCCCTCCATTGTTTCTCCCCCAGCAGCTAGCGCCAGTTTAAACATGATTGAAAGAGGGGCTCATGCCCCCCCTCCCCCCATCCATTAATGGGGGCTCGCCGGGTCTCCCGTCCGGCGTCTCACTGTAGAACGCTGCGACCACTCGGATGGTTTCATTTAAATCGAGCCTTTGTTCAGCTTGAGGGACGCTTTTTATGAGGACCAGACATCGTCTTTAAAATTATAGATTCCACGTATTTAATATTCTCTTTTATGTTACTTAACCTCTCGTTGTTTTTCATGTTAGTGTAACAGGCTCAGCCAAGCGCTGTAATAATACTGTCAAACTTTGCAACTGTAAAGCCTTGGAGATGGAGTTTAATCACAGTTTTGAGTAAGTCTTTGACAGACATTTACACACACACACACATAAATATATATATATATATATATATATATATATATATATATATATATATATATATATATATATATATCTTACCAGGTTCTCTTTTCCCTAAACTGTAATAGATGACCCGGTAGTGTTAGCCTTCTGGCTCCTTATAAATCATTTGGGATGAGGTTGCTAGCCCCATGCCTTTTCCACCCTAGTTGTGACATGCAAGGGGTCTACCGGATACTAGATCCGCTGCTAAAGTCAACAGGGTTATGATGATATTGAAGGAAACTAGTTAGTTGGGCCCGGGTACCCGAGTGCCACGGCCCCAGACGATGTGACTGCACTCTAAAGTAACAGTTATCTAACACCAGTGTTTTTATTTTATTTTATTTTTTTTTTTGCCGAGCCTTTTCTTGATATTTCTTGTTTACCGTAAACTACTAACCGAGCGGTTGTGAATTTCATCCGTATCTTGCCATATTCAGCAACGATTTGAAAATGGCTCGGTCTTGTTAGTTAGGTAGTCACTGACGTAGGGAAAGACCCTCTCTCCCTCACTCCTCTTTAACCCCTAATGCTAATAAATTGGTCCGTCAGCTGTTAAGCAGTTGGGATTCCGCACCAGTGAAAAGTGCTTATAGACAACAGACAGACGGACCGAACTACTGTATTTTGTAGTAAGATATTGTGTACGACTGCAAAACCAACAGAGAGAGAGAGAGAGTCAGAGCTGTTGACCGACAAACCATACATTTTCAGTTCTTTTAGTTGCACTGACAAAAGTAAGAGAACGCACAAGAAGGAAAACTGCAAAGAGGGGCAGTAGAAGATGCCATTACTTTCTCTCAACTTCGACCCCATCTTCCTGTCAGAACCATAAACTTGTGTAGGAGCAAAATGAAGAGAGAGAAAAAAACCCCGACGTTACGAAAAATGGCTGACTTCCACTTTAGTTCGACAAGGATTTGTGAAATTCTTCTCTTGCTTTTGTTAAGTATTCCTCTTCTCGTTTTTCTCTTCCTCTTCTCGTTTTTCTCTTATGTCCTTTACTCATTCGACTTTGGCACGTTAAGAGATTCGGTGTCACGTCCTGTCTGTCTATAATGTAAACAGGAATAAATAGTTAACGAATCTCTAACCAAAGGAGATTGGGTTAAGGGCTTTCTTATGAATCCTTGCTTAGGTTCGAGTCGCTGAGATAATAAAAAAAAAGAAAAAAAAATGAAATCCAGGAAGTCTTCTTTAAGACCAATTGAGACCGCCATTTTCAAACCTTCTCCTCAAACAGATACACTGACTTGAAATACTCATTGTATTGTGCATCTGACTTCACAACGTATACAGCCTATTCTGTTATTATTTTATTGGCAGTGGGCCATTTCTCCTGACAACGGGTAGCTCCAGTGAAAAAAATAACGCAACTGTCGTTGCTACATTTACATATTGAGAGCCACATCAAGGCTGAACTTCCTGTGCAGAAAAACTAACCCGACATTAGTCGCTCAATGCATCTATACAGAAGGATTGGCATCAATGCGTCCAACCCGCTTATACAGGCGAAGCCATTCACCAAAATCATTCACGCAACCTTCCTCCCGTTCCTGAAAGTTAAGGTCCCTCCTTTCCAACACCTATTTTCACACCACTTGTCTAACCATTCCAGGGTCTTCCTCTCGCCTTCCTCCCCATCCCCCCTCCCCTTAATTAATGAATGATACACTCTTCGTCACATTTTATGTCTATCATACGGCGCCCTTGAAGGATTTACCTTTAAATAAGAGGGGAACATTTTAACGGGTTAAAGCTGAAGGAAATGAACAGCAAGGTGGAAGGAGACCAAATGGAACTCTCGATAAGTAAAAGGCATAACGTGATGCATCTGCATCCAAAAGTTTTCGGCTACAGTGTGTCAAGCAAGGTTTCACTGTCCTTTACGAGGACGAGTCTTAAAACCTGCACTACCACCACACAATAAAATCCCTCTACTAGATGGGTATTAAGAAGTATGCCTTAGACAAGTGACAAGTATGCTGATCTTGAATCGTCCAGTATCAGAATTTTGTAAATACAAACACGTGCAAAAGAACGCGCGCGCGCGCGCACTTGCAATCAAGAATCATACTCTCTCACTTCTGGAATCGGTACAGTCAAGTAAGAATACTACAAATGCCAGACAGAAGAAACTGACCCTAGTCAGTGACTGAGAAAGGATGACTGCCATCACCATCTCTGAATAAGTCCAACCTAAAATTTGCTGATAATGATCAAATTCTTGAAAAGTAGAAGAAAACAACGTGAAGAAAAAGATTTAAAAGAAACTCAGCATAGAATTTAGTTTGCCTCGCCTGAATCCTATTAACCCACGCCAACAATGGATGCCAGTGTTTTCGAACTTAAAAATTTGACTGGAAACTGCTAAGAGGCTTAGAGTATTACTGACATTTCCGACAGACATTCAGCCGACACGAACACTCGCTGTTCGATTGAGTTCAGAGGCAGTTTCAAAGCAACCTGCGAATCGAGCGTTAAAGGATACGGAACGGCCTTCCCTTCACTGGTTCTGTAAGATATCAAAAAGTTCATGCTCTACCGTTCTCTTCAAAATCGAATATGCTTCTCTCTCCTCTTCTCTCTCTCTCTCTCTCTCTCTCTCTCTCTCTTTCTCTCTCTCTCTCTCTCTCTCTGTGGCCCTAAGGATTAGATATTTTTACGTGGCTACGAACCAACTGATAACCTAGCAACGGGACCTACAACTTATTGTGGGATTCGAACCACATTATATCGAGAATTTCATTTCTAGTCACCAGAAATAAATTTCGCTGATTCCACGTTGGCAGAGCTGGAGGTCGAACTCGCGACTACCGAATCGGTAGGAGAGCACGTAAACCACTCGTCCAATGAGGAACTATCTCTCATTATAAGTTAAGGTGAATTGCAGTAAGGATGAAAATCCTGTGCAGTAAAACTTCCAGTGAAACAACTTCCCCCATATACAAAATCCTCGTCACCAGCACGTAAGCCAAAGCGCTTACACATTTCTTACATATTCCCCTCCAGTTGGCGCTCTATTATTGCCTCTCCCAATGTCGATGCCAGATTGCTCTATCAATTATGTTCCTTCTTCGGTTCAGCACTTTCTACCTTTCCTTCGATAGCGTAGGCTTCAACAAGCTTTATGTTTCAGTTCTATTATTTGGTCAAACTCGCCTTCGAAAAGTCTCCAAAGCATCTCTTAACTAAAGTTACCATTTTTGGTACAGCGTGCATTCAAAATTGCTCAGCACAATTTGCCTTTGGGTGAAACCATACAAAACAGTTTTCCGCTATTGGAGTAAGTCATCTAGCTTTCGTTTAAATTTGAGTAATCAGCTATTTTTATCAACTTTCCTTCACTTTCGTAAACAGTATAAACTCAATATTCCCTCCATATATTCCGTTTTAGGTCACAAAAGACACATCTCAACTGCAACTTCTGTAAACGTCTTGAAGTATCTGAGAACGATTCTTTAAACCAACACCTCCCTTAGCCCGTGACAATGCCTTCTAAAACTCAAATAAAGCTTTTTCTCTCCATCCATAATGATGTTCGTCTCATCACCTTCCTAAAGCCTTTCCATTCCTAACATTGACTGTCGAAATTCTACCATATGCTTCTGCCTGACTTATCAAATTTTCTTCCCTACTCTCCCTTGGGGTTTCAAGTCTTATCAACAAGAGCCTCTGGGTAAGAATATTCAACTCCTTCAAGCGTCACCACAGCCTTCTTAAAATCCCAAAAGTAACCAACTCCCAGCCTTACATTTTGTTGTACACTAATGACAATCACTGAGAAGCCCCATACATCCATGATTGTTTCACCAAGACTCAAAAGGTTCAATTCCTGTCTACAGTGATATACACGCATTTTATTTTCCTCCTCTGTGAGAATACTCCAAAAATTAAGTGTTTTGTTTCCAACCATTAACGAAGTTGGAACAAAATTTATGTTCAGCCACGTGTGTGTCTGTTCCTTTGATTGTTTCTGTGTGTTTGCGTTAGTTTTCTAATGGGACAATGGGAAGGTTACATTTGCTCCGTAATTAGTTCCTGCATGGAGCTTGTGAGAAGTTTGCTTTTGGCAAGACCTCTCTCTCTCTCTCTCTCTCTCTCTCTCTCTCTCTCACACACACACACACACACACACACACACACGCGCACACACACACACACATATATATATATATATATATATATATATATATATATATGATCTTTTAACGCGTGTCTTTACTTCCTTCATATTGGCTGGCATGACCCTGGTTATGCTCCCGTATGGATACTAAAGTTTTACAGCCAGACTTTCCAAACATCTGCCCAGTTTTGGACCATGGACGAGAAAATGGAGTGCAATTGAAAAGCAATTTTTCACTGGTTACACTGCGTTCCAGCCATCAATCTACAATTTAACTTAATCTAAGCATCAGCTAAAGTTTCGAATCTATTGAATTTTGATGATTGAATATGTATGTAGGTAAACTTGCATTTCATTGAATACAATGTTAATGCTATCTGTAATGACGACGTCTATAGCTTATAAAAGAACCTACACTGTCTTTTATCCATATCTTCAAAGCAAAAATAAAAGGTCTGGTTTCCATTTCGGGGGATTTCTATGGGGAAAGGATAAGTCGACCAGTTCAGAGACGAGCTGCAGTTCACACGCGGATCCAAGATTTATCGACCTTTTCCACTTCCACCGAATCCAAATCCATTTAAAAGCTGTTCGAGCCGCCCGGAGGTTTAATACCTCTGGCCAGAGAATCTGATGAATGTTGCTCACTGTCTTCACTTGCAAGAATTTGTGCATAGGTTCTAATGAGAAAAAAACGGCATGATGTCTATCATCATTACCTACATAGCAAATGAAACGGATATCTGAGAGGAAATGTCAACTTCACATGAGATACTGAACTTCATTCACCTCACCTTACTCATTTTTTATTTGCTAAAATGTCACTCGATTTCAATTTCGCATTCTATGTCCCTCACCATCATTCGACATTGGAATCCGACCGCGAACAAAGGAACAAACTCTCACATACAACTTGTCGTTTTATTGGAATCTCAGCTTGCATATTTAACTCCCATTCTCGCTCACCC
>NC_087201.1:61382615-61402615 GCF_015104395.2 Macrobrachium nipponense | reverse complement strand
CAATTATAAACGTGGGTCATCAACTCATAATGATAAGCTTTCTGTCAAAAGAAAAGCATTATGAGATTTAGTTTTAAAATTTGTATTTAGGAAAGAATTACAATTAAAAATTCGACTCTCAACTGAAACGTCTCCATCGTCTGAATAACTAATAAAACTGATGATTTCCTTCACCATTGACTTTCTCTCTCTCTCTCTCTCTCAAGTTAGCAATCTCGATCGCTCGATCTGACGTACCATAAATAACACCCAACTCCGATTTATCGTAATCATTTACCGACATCAGTGCTGTAATCGCGTATTTGATGTGTGTCATCTTCACCTATGTCACGGCATATTTCTGCAGTTTCATACCCAGTCCTATTCAGCACTCTTATTATCAAATATATATATATATATATATATATATATATATATATATATATATATATACACGTATATATATAGGGTGTTTTCGAAATTAGAACTCCCCCCCCCCCCCCCCACACTACAGCATAAACTAAAATTAACATGGACAAAAACAAAAGTATATTAATTCAGAACAGGTATTTATTTAAGTTTCTCTCTGAGTATCTTAATATTTTGTGTGGCCATCATCTGCCTGTACACAGCCTGCATTCTTGAGAGGTATAACTCCTAAGAAAGCACTTCAGCCCTTCCAAGATTCTCACTCTTTTCGCGGTGACAGTCATATGGATTTTTGTTCCAATTTCTTTTAACAAAGGATTCATCTCTTTTAATGTATTTAGCTATCCAGGAACGTAAAATGAAGGATGCGCCAGCATCCCTGGCCTCTCTGAAGGTTATAGCCCGGATTCGGTCAATCCACCTGATTTCCTCCGAGTCGTTAGCCATGGCTCTATGTAACTCCGCCACTCAGTCTCAAAATACGAGAAATGTAAAATGAAAAATAGCTTCATAGAAACTTAAGATCATATACTTGGAGAAAATAGGTTTATGCATCAAAACTTCATAAACTTTTTTTCCATTAGTTCTGTGGGGGGGGGGGGGGGAGCCTCTAATTTTCGAAACCACCCCGGTGTAATAATATTAAATATATATATATATATATATATATAATATAATATATAATATCATATACACATACGTATATATAAAGTTAAAGCCCACGAAGGAAAAATTTACACCATTTTTCTTCGTGGCTGTAACTTGGTTCGTATAATCATTACGTTATTTATTTCTTCGTGATTTAAAATCAAACACACACACACACACACAATTATATATATATATAGATATATATATATATATATATATATATATATATATATTTACGTAATTTGATGTTTCATCTCCACCCAAGCCACGACATAGTTCAGCAATAATCTATATATTCGTATATATAATTAGTTAGTTTCAGGTTTGTTTTTACTAACCCTTTTACTGTAAGATCACTTTTGAGGGAGAAGGCTAATCTTCCTGTGGACTTAATTCGTGTGTCGTTTACTTGTGTATCTGTTCGCAGTGTGGTCTGCGATACGTGGGATCCAGTTCCCGCTCAGACACAGAATTTTGGAACACAGGTCTTTCTGTTAGAACTAAGTTTCCTCTTTCTGAACCACCTTTTTCTGCCATATGGGAACACAGTTTAGCACAGGACCATCCTTTCGCTGACCTGGATTTTAGAGTACTGTCCTTTTGTTCAAATAGACTGGCCCTTTTAATTTCAGAGTCGCTGGGTATTAAGAGGATGAAACCGCAATTGAACAACAACTCGTCCGGTATTCAACTAGCTATCGTGTGATTTTATAGTAGGTACGCAAGTGGGTCGTTAGCCATTTTCCTTTGGGTGTGATAGTTGGTTTATATTTCACCTTATTTTTATGTTTTGCGTTTTAGTTTTTTTCGTAATTTTGTGATTAAATTTTTACTTTGTATTTGATGTTAATTTCATGTTTTGTTAGCATTTTTACTGAAGATTTTAGTAAGACAATTCATTTTATTGTAATTTCAGTGATTTCGCATCCTTGTCAATTTTTTAGTCTGATTTGACGTTTTATACTTCGAAAGCTCGTTTATTTAATAAACAATGTTCTTCCTGGTCTTGGCAATATTATTTATCATTAAGCTAAGATTTCCATGTAGCCGCCAAATTACTGAGACGTATATATCTGTGTGCGTGCGCGTGTAACCTCTACTACTTTGTCATATTGAGTGAAACATTTAGTGTGTGTCAAGCGCGCAGTACAATGAAGAACGTATAAGTTTAACTAATTTTGATATTCTTAAAATTAATCAAAGCAGGCATTTTCATGTACTGGATAAAGCCGCAGAAACACACTATATCCTAGATAATGTCTAGTATAGTATGCGCATTATATTCCATCGATAAAACTATGTTGGAAACACAAAACGAATGAAAGAAAAATGGAGCCATTAGGCTCTATCTTAACTCTCCTCTTTCTATCCATCCAACTCTCGTGTGAAGTATGTGAAACCGGGCAATTCTTTGGCCTCTGATACGTAACTGGTGTTGGGTCCATGAAAAGATATAGCAGTAGGAGGCCCTCAAGGCGATAACTCGCGAAGCTTCTTCGAGTTAACATCAACCGTGCATTTGTTGTCTAGGCCCGTCGCTTATGATGCTCCTGATTGTCACAGGGCTGGAAACTCTGTCTCTCTCGAGAGAGTTCATACGGGCAGGATGTATGTTCCACCTCTCCTGATGGATACATTTGAAAGTAGTATCCCTCGGGAAAGGTGGAATATACATCCTGCCTATGTGAACTCTCAAGAGAGACTGAGAGTTTCCTGCCCTGTGATTGGCTTACCAACTGCCAATCAGGAATGTCGTAAGGGACGGCCCGTCCCTTACGATGTTCCTGATTGGCTGTTGATAAGCTAGTCGCGGGGCTGGAAATTCTCTCTCTCTCGAGAGAGAGTTCACATAAGCAGGATGTATGTTCCACCTTCCCTGGGGGATACTTCTTTCAAACGTACCCATCAGGAGAGGTGGAACATACATCCTGCCCGTATGAACTCTCTCTCGAGAGTGTTTCCAGCCCTGTGACAATCAGGAGCGTCATAAGCGACGGGCCTAGACATTAAATGCACGGTTGATGTGAATCACCTATAGTTATCTCTGAACTCTCTGCTACATAATTATTATCGTTAGTTACAATAATAAAATAAAAAAATTAAACTAATAAACAAAAATAAAAAATAAAAACATTAATAAGTTTGAAAATAAAAATAATAAAAATAAAAGTAAAAACAGTGAAAATGAAATAAAAATAAAAATAATAAAAATAAAAATAAAAACACTTTAAATAGTCTTAAATAAATTCTATATGGGATGGCATTGAAAATTGTAAGGTTTCATCTACCGAGATTTTTCTTTTACCTTCGATGCTTTTGGAGATATTAGCATTTGAAAGGCGTAAGGACAGGGCCGTCAGAAATGAACCCGTTTCCTGTAAGACTGATATTTTCTAAATAAACCTTGTATGAAATGAAATTTACAGATGTAAGGTTTAACCTGTCGAAAGAATTTTTCTGTTATCTTCAATACTTTTGGAGATATTAGCATTTGAATGGCGTTAGGACCTGGCCGTGGCGAAAATTGTAATGCAATAAATAAATCATCATTTAAATGTGAAATTATGATATTCTAAAATATATCTTATATGGATCGCAATTTAAAGATGTAAGGTTTTACCTGCCGAAAGAATTTTCTTTTATCTTCAATAATTTTACATATATTAATAACACACTTTGTGCCAGATACGTATGTAATTCTAATAACCGCAGTCCCATCTTAACATCTCGATTTATTCACATTTTGGATAAACTCAGTAGCCAAAATGACTAACTAAATAAATCGAGAAGTTAAGAGGGCATGTGCGGCTATTACAATTACATACGTATCTGGTGCAAAGTGGTCAGTAGATTCTAATTAATATTATATGTATGTATGTGTATATATATATATATATATATATATATATATGTATATATTATATTATATATATATAATTATATATATATATATATATATATATATATATATATATATATATATATATAAAATGTACGTATGTATTTACATCACTGCCCTGCTGTAAGTATATCCAGGTTTTATGTGGTGTAACTGACAATAAATGAAAATCCGAAAATAAACGACGATAAGTGAAATGTACTAGATAATAAGAGTAAATCAGGCCCAATGGCTTTAAAGTAGACAAAACAGAGTAAAACGGTCTCGGAAAACGACCGAGGCCTCCAAGTGACCTCCTACCTCAAGTGAGCAGCGAGATGCGCTCGACGCTAATCAGCTTTCGGGTCTTTAAAAAGTCAATTTGAGATTTCCTTCAATACAATGAGGGAAGGAGAAGGACGCGTGGCGGACGCTGAAGGGCCTCGAGGACGATCGAAGGCACCTTCACAATGACCTGACGTCTCATCGAGACCTCACTTGGTCACGCTCCGCCTCCCTCGAGGGCTTTCCTGACCTTGGCAGAAGAGGGCAGTCAAGCGAACGGCTTCGTGGGCGAATCGAGCAGAGGCAGTCTGTCAAATGGCGACTCGTTTCGTATCTAAATAAAGGGGCATGAGCAGACGAAAAGGGCACCAAAGAAAGGCAATGCAATGAAGGAAGACATTATACTAAGTATGACCTCAACACCTAAATCACGCCAAGAACAGGGGATGAAAATCTATTCATTAAATTTAGGAGATAACATTATGGATTGCCGAAGGAATGGCTAAGAGCAGCTATAGCTTTTGTTTAGCATCATCGAAAGTCTTACATCGAACTTATGAAGAGACATTAGAGTGATCATTAAGACTGTCCAACAAAGAAAAGAGCTTCATAAACTCCCCTGAGAACACACGTTCTACTGTAAATAAATTTAAGGAGTAGTAAGGGGTTGTTAAGGACCTCTGATCCTATGTAGTACAACACCTCGTATGCATGAACACGAACAGAAGGCCACACCGAGTATATTACCTTAAAATTCTCCCACTGAAGAGCAATTTCCAAGAAGGTAAACTATTCAGCGACGCTGCCAAGAACCGATATGAGGGAAATTGAAAGGGATTTTGTGATCTACACCCAGCTCCATAAGCGCCGGTCGTTAACTCTAGATGCTGAGTAACTTTCCTTGATGGCAAAATTCAGTGACAAAGTTATGGCTTATTGTGTTCTGGAACGTTAGTCAACTTACATTCTTAATCATTCTTAAATGGATCAATTGAAATGATTGTGTCTTTTGCCAACGTCACTCGGACACTCTAATGTGCAACGTGAAATGCTTCCACAAACTCCATAACCACTACTACTGCTACCGCTTTCTCCCCTGCCCCTCAACATTCCACAATATAATCTTTTAACTGAGACATCTAGACTTTTTCACATGCATCGCTAACACGTCTTTGGCCTACATCCTTTTACTATAGCGGGAACTGTAATATTACTCTGCTGCACACTTTAAAAAACGTCGAAGTGGCTTCTTTCCAAGTGCGTTTGTTTTTCTGTGTTTTCGAACCAACAACACAACAGGAAAGCACACTGAGGAAGAAAGGCACTTCGTCAGTTTTCAAAAAATTTGCGTATATAAATATATATATATATATATATATATATATATATATATATATATATATATCGGTCCTAGCGACCCTTTACTTTAAGCAAAGGGTCGTTAAGACCAAAAGATCTCGGCAGTTCTCGTTTTCTCAATTTTCCTCCGCGGCATTACCTTTATTTATAGACATAGCATCACGTTTTTATAATTAATTCGTGATCAAGTTATTCATATATATATATATATATATATATATATATATATATATATATATATATATATATATATATATATAATATATATATATATATATATATATATATATATATATATATATATATATATATATATATATATATATATATATATATATATATATATATATATATTATATATATATATATATATATATTATTCACAAATAATAAGTCACGAATGTGGCTTAATATCCAATTCACTACACCTCGGGGTCACTTTGCACTCAAAGGGAATTATACTTGGTGAGTTCTTCGAACTGTTGAACTCTTGCCTGGTTAAGAGACAACGACACAATATTGCTGATTCTGAGCCAGGCAACGGTTCGAATCCTGCCGGGGACGAAGCACTTATCAATTATGATTACCCTTAGGTGTAAATAATTCCTGAGGTATAGTGAACTGGATATTAATAATTGTAATGCATATAAAAAAGTTACGAATGTATAAGTGATAATGTGTGTGTATGTTGTGTGAATATCATTTTGAACTGCACTGAACTGAATATAGAATTTAGGCCAAACGCCAAGCACTGGGACCTATAAAGTCATTCAGCGCCGAAACGGAAATTGACAGTAAAAAGTTTGACACGTGCAACAGGAGGAAAACCTCGCAATTGTAGCTACTGTGAATCAATTGGTAGGAGAGGGTGGAAAGTAAGATGGAAAAATGAGAATATGAAAGGAAGCACAGTAAAAGGAACGAAAGTGGTTGCAACTACGGCCTGAAGGCACGTTGCAAAGAGCCTTAAGTAATGCCTACAGTGCACCGCATGAGGTGCACTGACGGCCCTAACCCCCCTACGGGAAAATATCATTTAGATACACCCATGAATATGCGCTATTCTTTAAATAAAAAGATAAGCGTACTAACTAGATCCTCAAAAGAGCGTTCAACCAGCTTGTAACACTGTAAGTCGCAGAGTAACAGCAGCAGTAGGCTGTCATATCATCGAGCGATTCCCATCGGCATCACGTTACGTTGCTGAAGAAATTAGTTCGAGAACTGAATTCGAAACGACCGAGCGAAATGGAGACTTCCAAAAGCTTTTACCTCAAACTTCTCTCTTTTCAGGCGTTATCCTCTCTCTCTCTCTCTCCTTTAAAATGAGGAATAAAAACTAACTGGAATCTCAGGAGAGAGAGAGAGAGAGAGAGAGAGAGAGAGAGAGAGAGAGAGAGAGAGAGAGAGAGAGCGTTGCTTGCATTTACGATGAGGGGAGGTACAGAGAGCATCTGACAAGCTACTTTGACAAATACTCCCCAGCAAGACGACCCTTTCAAGCTTCGGTTATTGCCAGGAATATATGAACAGGAATGGTGTTGCACCACCTACGCGGAGGGGCAAGACGATGGTGCCTAAAATCTAGTGCCATATGGGGAAATTCTCGTTAGACCGAGATATATTTCATTCCAGTAATGGAAGTTGTTACGCTGAAGGGTCTTCAGCTCATCTTCGATAGTCTGAGTCTGACTCAAGGTTTATATTATATATATATATATATATATATATATATATATATATATATGTGTGTGTGTGTGTGTGTGTGTGTGTGTGTGTGTGTGTGTGTGTGTGTGGTTGTAGTATACAGGGGAAAAGAAAAGCTGAAATTCCTTTTAGCTCCAACAGCTTCGGCCTCCACTGGCCCTTATCGAGAGCTGTTTATTAATCAACTATAGTTAATAAACAGCTCTCGGTGTTGACCTAAAAAGAATTTCAGCTTTCCTTTTCCCCTAAGGAACTACAACCTCATATATATCTATCTTCGTCAAAAGAAAGTCTAAAAACCCATATATATATTGATATTATTATTATATATATATATATATATATATATATGTATCATATAATATATATATATATCTTCGTGAAAAGAAAGTCTAAAACCCCTATCTTAAAATATATATATATATATATATATATATATATATATATATCTATATATATATATATATATATAATATATATATATATATATATCTATATATTGTCGGCTCATGAGCGCGAACCACGGAAAAGAGATTTATCAACTAAAAAAATCCCCTTCGGTTAATTATATGAAAATGCATCAATTCAGAGCCAGGGTGAATTAGATCTTGAAAGGACATTTGTACATTGATGCGTATAGTATATGAATCACGGTGATGTGACTAGACTCATATATCATGAAGAATCACGTATCCATTTACTTCCCACAAGGCCAGGAAAATACACATAGACGAAATTTCGAGCCCCATACAAGTGTATTGCTAATCTATACCTCAATACGATCAAGCGACTGAAAACCAAATAAAATCTCCGTAAATCAAACACCACTTGAATTTCAATCCTGCGTCTTCGGGAACTGTTCGTGATATTGTTTACCTTCGTCCGCGTCGAGGTAAGAGTCGGCCGAGTATACCATTTCCATTATGCATGGACCCAGAACCAGGATACGTGCAGTTTACCAGTTTTATTTAAAGTCTGCCTGTGTTCCACTAGTCTTCGGCGTCTCACAAAACTCTGACATGGCGCAGAGTCTTCCTCGATTCTACGGAGGTTCAGCCGACACGTTTCGTATCCGAGAGGGAAGGGAAGCGTTGCACGCAGCTCTGAAATATTCATTTTTCCGCCTTTAAAGAAGAAGATGCGATGCGTCTACGAACCTTTCCTCAAAACTGAGCTCCTCGCGTCGTTCTCTGAAGGGCTGGCAGCTTTTCAGCAGACAGAGTGACACACTTACTGAAATCCACAAAAAACAGAGGGCCTGATGAAACGATACGTTACCGCGCACACAAATACATACATACATTTAAGTCCTCAGGAAAAATAATACGAAGAATTACCAAGCGTTTTCGTGTTAGTTAAACACATTTTCGAGGCACGTATATATGTATATAAATATATATATATATATATATATATATATATAATAATATATATACGTAAATAGCCACATGAAAGGTAGCAAATTAAAAAGACCAGGTATGTACCAAGCGCTTTCGTGTATTGCGCACACTTCTTCGGGGTACAAAGTAAAATAGACAAAAACAAGAAAACTTCACGAAACAAAGATCAAAGCCATTAACAAGCAAACCATCATTACAAACTGTCACTGCCTAAGAAGTAAGAATACTTTAAAAGAGCTGAAGAACTGACATTGCAGTTAGTATAACAGGCTGTTGCCTAAAAGTGACATTGTATTTCCCTACAATTTTGTAAACAAGGTAACTAACCAATAGAAAACTTTATTTATTGCTGATGTAATAATATACTAGATACGCTAAAATAAGCGGTATCCCTTAAGAGAACATTACGCCGAAGACAAAACAACCACAACAGTCACTGATGCATTTGAAATGTACTGCTGATTCAAGGACGGGCGCAATAATAGCAATTAGCAGTTTCATATGTTTGCACAAACTCATCAGTAGCGCTCCAAACAACCCCACACGCAGTTAAGTTTGTTTCTTTGAATGGTGTATTTACGTTGCATGGAACCAGTAGTTATTCAGCAACGGGATCAACGGCTTTGCATGACTTCCGAACCACGTCGAGAGTGAACTTCTATCACCAGAAATACACACCACTGACCCCTCAATGGAATGCCCGCGAATCGAACTCGCAGCCACCGAGGTGGCAGGCAAAGACCATACCAACCACGCCACTGAGGCGTTCCCCCACGCAGTGTCCCATTCACTTCCATCGTGCACACTCGTATTACAAGGTCTCTCCACTACAGTTATTGTTAGATCATTACCATAGGGAATACTCTGTTGTTGAAGAAAATGTATCTTATCAAAACATAAGTTTGTCAGGGAGATTCCTATGTTTTCAGGAAATACTCAATGGATGAGGAAAACGAATCTTATCAATACAATCTTCATGGAATAGAATGGAATATAGAATTTTGGCCTACGGCCAAGCGCTGGGACCTATGAGGTCATTCAGCGCTGAAAGGGAAATTGATAGTCGAAAGATTTTAAAGGTGCAACAGGAGGAAAACCCTCAAAGCAGTTGCGCTTTGAAACAATTGTCCCATGGAAGCGGGTGGAAAGTAAGATGGAAGAAAGAGAATATGAATGGAGGTACAGAGTAAGGAATGAAAGGGGCTGCAGCTAGGGGCCGAAGGGACGCTGCAAAGAACCTTAAGTAATGCCTACAGTGCACCGCATGAGGTGCACTGAAGGCATTACCCCCCTACGGGAAATGCAATCTTCATGTCAGGGAGATTCTTGTGTGTTCAGATAGAACAAGTGAAAATAATCCCACAACGAATACTGTTATTTCACCTTCTACTTTCTACTTCATCAGGAGAGGAAAGTGACACACGACTGGAAATAATGATTAGATTAGATTAGCATAATGACCTTCGTGACTACAAATGGATGGCTATGACTACCGACCATCAGCTCAGTCGTTGCTACAATATATACCACTTTATTGCCCCAGCTCCAGCGCTCTGATGATAACAATTGCGCAAATTGTCATTTTCGGTTCTTTTTAATGATCTCGGGATCGGTTGAGGCTTGAGGAAAGTTGAAGCGTTAAATCTAAGCATTTAAATGCGATAAAAAAAAAGTAAATGTTCGTTCATTCCTGGGTGGCAATTGAAGTCTACTAAAAATGGAACAGGTATCGTTCATTATTGAAAAAAAATATGAAGTAAACTTGCTCTTTTTCCGCATAAATTTGTCATCAATTATCCACTCCGTCAACACATTTCCGCACTTTACTTGTTACTTGCACTATTCATTCCCATTCCCATTCCCATTCACCTTTCTCCATTTCCTTCCTTCTTACCTTCTCTCTCCCCTGAGCTTGAACTGAATACAGAATTTAGCCCAAGTTCAAGCACTGCGACCTATGAGGTCATTCAGCGCTGAAACGAAAATCAACAGTAAAAAGTTGGAAAGAAGGAAAACCTCGTAGTTGCTCTATGAATCAATTGTTAAGAGTGTGTGGAATGTAAAATGGAAGAAAGAGAATATGAAAGGAGGTACAGTAAAAGGATTGAGAAAGGGGTTGCAGCTATGGGCCGGAGGCACGCTCCAAAGAACCTCAAGTAATACCCACAGTGCACCGCACGAGGTGCACTGACGGCACTACCCCCAATATGAGGCTCTCCCCTGAGTCCTCCCCTGTCCTTTGACCCACCTCTTTCCTGCTGCCTTCTCGCCTGTTGTCCCTTTCCTCTTCTTTTCCCCGAACTCTTTTCTCTACCTCTCCCCTTCCCCTTCACATCTCCCCTCCCGTCTACATCTCCTCCCCCCCCCCCCCACCCCCAAAGTCACCCGTCCTCACAGTTGGTTGTTTGGTTTAGATTAAACTGGCTTTATGCCAGCTGGGATGTGAACCTCTGGACTTTCCAATTAATGGAGACAATCATTCATCTTCTTTTGTTTTTTCATGGATCATACACAATGGAACGCCTTCCTCCAGCACACCAACTTCTTCGACACAAAAAAAGGAAAAATAAAATATTGTGATTCATTTTGATATGGGTTAAATCACTTGTTCCCATTCACGGAGCGAAGACTTCGAAGTTCCAAAGAAATGATTTTCCCAGCATAAACATTTTAAAATATATGCATCTTAACCTGTTCTTTACGTCATGGGCGTACAATGTCTGTACTTGATATAAATACTTATATGTCTTGGAGATACATTCACAGACGTTTTTCCCAGTAAATTTATGACAGATGTTTTGGAAATCTCAATCTCAGTAGGAAAAGAAGAGCGTAGGTTAAGACACCACATTTTATTTGCGACGCCTTTCGTTGTTTCTTCAGAACGACATTTTCAAGCCTAAAAGAGACATTACAGTATTTTAATAGTAGTTAAAAGATTATGTAATTGGCTGACAAAGCAGAGTAAAAGTAGCAACAATAAGATAAAAGGTTAAAAGCTTTAAAATAAATCGCAACAGCAAACTAAAAAACAAAATAATAGTTAAAAGATTATGTAATTATTGGCTGACAAAGCAGAGTAAAAGTAGCAACAATAAGATAAAAGGTTAAAAGCTTTAAAATAAATCGCAACAGCAAACTAAAAAAAATAGATAAGATCTTTAAAATAAATTACAAAAGTATACTAAAAACATATTGGTGGGAAAGACAGAGATGGAAAGTTTACACTACAAATGAATGATTGAATTATTTATATTACAAGCAAGGGATAAGATGAATTGTCAAGGTTAAGATCTGGTTTCCTTAAAAATATTTCTATCGACTCAGACTTGAAAAATGTTGTTATGAAGAAACAACGAAAGGCGCCGCAAATAAAATGTGGTGTCTCTTCACCTGCGCTCTTCTTTTCCTACTGAGATTTATGACTGACTTGTGTAAACTCACGAAAATGGGCGGAAGTAGCTTTTGCAACAATTCTGTTTTGCTGTTTCCCATAACATTAGTTAACTGACTGATAGCAAGATTCGCTACTTACACAAATGAACGACGAAAAATGTAATTCCTGGTGGTTAAAACATAATAACCGATATTCAGTGATAAAAGAGAAAATAGCATCTCAGATCAGAAATAAAGAGTAAACAGCGTCCTTCTTGGGTGTCATCTTGATTCCTCAAGAACGGCATTAGCAAAGGTTTCATCGTATGATTTTCCATGACTCAATAAGTTCACAAAATCTGATGCTTTTGCCACAAAATGCAAAACTGTTTTCTATGTGGATTTTTAGCCGCTAAAGTTAATACCAAATCCAGTTTCGGTTAATGGTTACAATATGTCCACCAAAATCCCAATTATATAGTAATAAGTAGCGTATTATGGCACTGAAATAGTAATAGGCAGTATAATATGGCAATGAAATAGTAATGATTAATAACATAGTGACAGGCATTGTATTATGGCAATGAAATAGTAATGGTTGACATAGTAACAGACATTGTATTATGGCTATGAAATAATAATGGTTAATGATATAGTAATAAACATAGTAATATGGCAATGAAATAGTAATGATTAATGACAGTAATAGAGACAGTATTATGGCATTGAAATATTAATGGTTAATGACATAGTAATAGGCATTTTATTATGGCAATGAAATAGTAATGGTTAATGCCATAGTAATAGACATAGTATGGCAATGAAATAGTAATGGTTAATGCCATAGTAATAGACATAGTATGGCAATGAAATAGTAATGGTTAATAACAAAGTAATGGGCAGTGTATTCTGGCAATGAAATAGTACATGGTTGTGTATTATGAAAGCCTTGAAATTTACCTGTGAGGATTGTCATACAAGCGGCTGTCTAAACTAGTATTTTACAAACATTATCTACTACAACTCCCTACTATAAAAAAAGAAAAAAAGAAAAAAACCGACAAGGAGTACGGGCACTTTCCATACTTTGTCCAGAACGAAACAGAGCATCAGGTATTTGAAAGTGACTAGATATTTATTTCACACGCTCGTTTTGGTACATGTTTCTCTTTTTCATGTGCTATTTTACTGATTTAACTTTCTCTTAAAATTTCTGCTTAATGACATGAAACACAAATTTTTCTTAAAGGGGAAACTCATTCATAATACATCGAGTGAGACAAAATCAATCGTGGCCACTTGTCAATAGAAAAATACTACTCAGTTCCTCATAACCGTTTGAGACCTGAATGAGCTCATTCGCACTGATAATGGTCTAAACGTCCGGCGTGCAGCTATTACCAGCCTGGCAGCGGATATTTCATAGACCCGTCCGGAATTCACACAAACCATTTTTGTTTTCCCTCTCATTCTCTCTCCGAAAACATCACTTTCATAATAAAAAGCAACTAGTGTTACGGCGTTAATCACTGTAGATATTAGCGTTCATGATCCCTCTATCTTTCTTCGCTGTTGGTGACGTAATCAAACTTTGTGCACGAATTGTAAGTGATTTTTCCTCCAAACAAGCTCCACGACATAACTTGGGTAAGAGTGAGAATTTTGTAGAGGGTACGCTTCCTAAGCATAAAATAAACTGTGAACAACATGTATAATAACTACAGTGTCGGTAAGGAGAAAATTATTCCTTATTACAAAAACGAGAGAGATGTACAAATTTCTTTTAAAATATCCCCACCCTTCTATCCATTTCCAGTTCTAAAGAAAAGTAACGGTGAGGTAAAAAAAAAAAAAAAGTCCACGTATCACCATCGTCAAAGCACTGCTACCTTGCAGAAAATAAAAATGTTTCCTGGGAATGAACAAATCGTGTACTATGCAAACCATACAAGTTTTGAAAATGTCTATCCTTAGAATCACTAACTACAGGTGTTTTAAGTCTTAGCGGGTAAGATGTCTGAAAACTCAAGTACCCGGAACACATTCATCTCAATACTAAGATAGCAATGCAGGCCAACGTCTCTCTCGATTACTGTCATGAAAATCAACTCGTGGCGTTTATCCTTTCACATACCTGTAGTTTTCGATCAATATCCTCCCAAACTCTTCTAATTTCATCGCCAAACTAGTCATGTCCTCTTCTAAATTAAGCTATGCTACTTCGAGCGTAAAATTCTATGTGAACCGCATTGTTTGTTACAATGATGAAAATGCCACACAAGAACAATTCCTTTTTATGTGAAGGTGGAGGCGCATATCACTCGGTGCTGTGTCCTCTCCCGGAAAATAATCTGGTTAGCTCATAGTTCATTGATATACGTAAGCATCATTTTTCCATTGCATCCATCGTGAAAATATTCTGACTCCCAGTCTTCTTCTTGGATTTTAATTGTTCTATCTCCTTTTCGGCTTCCCAAGAACTAGACTTCGTTTCGCAGAGCGAAGAAACTTCTTTCAAGCAAGGCGAGGTCTTTCTGCTTGCTGGATTCAGATACAAGCAGAATGAATGCTGCCTTAACTCCTCGAGCATTAACTCAACTGTTTCTGAGTGATCTAATGAAGGTCGCATGGCAGTTAATTACAGACAGACTTGACCGAGCCGCAATTATCCTTGATTTATTCTTTGGTCTAACGTCCCTATACTACCATCTCTTTAACCACGAGCTCATTGCCATTACCGTTAATGTGGCATTTTCGTTATCCTGTCACCTACTATATGCTTGGTTCCCAAATCGATTTTTTCCGCAGGACAATCCAAAGACTTTTTTTAAGTCCTTAATGAATCCTTCATCAGTTCTCTTACTGCATCTGTTGTTTAAGTGGACCTTGTTTTTTTTTTGTCTATAAATTTTCTTTTCTTGTGTGCATCTATACATAAATATCAATTATTTAAAAATTTAACCTTTTTCAACTCCCTGTTCTTGAAAACGGGTGACTTCAATTATAAACTTTCCGACTACGAGAGTTAATAGTTATTTCTCCGTTAGATAGCGTTTTCAGCAACTGTAAGTCTTCTATATCTATATATGTAAGGTACTGCGCCTAATACACACATACACACACAAATATATATATATATATATATATATATAATATAATATTAATAATATATATGGTATATACATATATATATATATACACACACACACACACATATATATTATATATATATATACATATATATATATATATATAAAACATACATATATGTGTGTCAGACACCTCAGCTAATCTATCTCCTCACAGTAACTTTATATATGTGTATGTGTATGTCAGACATCATCTCTTCTCGGTAACTTGGTTCTTGCTAGACTATGATATCTGATCTTGAAAGCTGTCTGCCTGTCTGTCATCCAATTCAAGTGTCAAAAGGTACATCAGCTATCATTCAGTCTGTTCATATGGGAGCTCTCGCTCGCAGAACAGCCCGCAAAAATATATCAAGTGAAGTATTAATTTTTCAAGAAAGCTTAACTGTACCATCATTACTTGGCTCAGATTCCATCAGTTGAAAGAGGCCTACATCTGCTGCTGTACAACCTTTCATCATGATGACAAAGGTAACAGCGATTCACCTTAACACTAGGCAGTTAAATTTGTCGAAAAACTGTAATGATGCTCATTCATATTTGACGATACATGAGGTCCTGTATGTATCTTTCGAACATGAATTACCTCCGAATTCTTTATTTGAAGCTTCTAAGTTTGGATGTTGTACTCCCTCAATTTACATTTCTCCCGATTTCCGTGGTCCCTTCGAGTAGAATTATCACAATTTTACACTTTCTTAACAGGCTTGATTCTGTGAATTACTTTTCTTCTCTCTCTCGGCTTTCCAAGTTCCGTCATTCGATTATCAGAAAATTCACTTTTCTACATCCATTGTTGGCCTGGCAAAAACCCCTCACTTCGACGAGACATTCACGATGCCGATAACCAATACTTATAGTCAACATGCGTTAGTCGTAAACAGAGCATAACTCATTCTCCACTTGCTTGGAGCTCATACACGAACTAACATATGTTTGTTCTTGCTTTCATAAAATGTTATAAGCTGAAGTTCTTTATAAATTTGATCACTTTCTTACAAATGTTAGAATTTAGTCTTAATGTATTTAACAAGTACTCATTACTTACTCATTCTATAGAATTCTGTCCTTTACTATAAAAGGTTCACGAGGGCCTCGTTCAAGTCCCACTGAAATGTCTCTGTGAATTCTGTGGTTTTTAACAATAGGCTGGATTTAAATCCTTCAGTGGTAATCATCTTCTCGTTCTTTGAAATGACTCTAGTCATTTCTCTATCTTTCATGACAAAGTTCCATTTGCTTCCAGAGTGCAAATGCGTGTGCATTTCTTTATTAATGTTTATAATCATAATATTGGTTGTGGCTCTGATGTGGGTTAACATATCACAAACCATTCTGGCCAAAGATAAAATATAACGAAGCAGTCTTGGGTTGGGGAAACGTCATAATTGCCAGAAACATATCTAGCCTAATTTATATATTTGCTCTATCATTCATGAACAACTTTGAGAGAAAATGACATCGCCAGGGCAGCCTAATACTAGACGTCAAGCGCCGAAATGTTGCGGGAACTCAGTTCGCCACTTTTCTTAGGCTTTGATTTGACTTCCTTCCTATTTCCATTCCGCGGATGAGTTACCACTTTGGGTCTTCTTCATCTTCTTTTCCCTTTTGAGACGCTGGGCCCAACTTCTAATCCAGTGCAGGGCCCTTCAAGTTTGGATTGCTGCCCAAAGGGTTCCGATTTTTCTTCGCATTCGTTAGGAGAGCTCTTGTAAGTCGGGTCTTCCGTCACCCGAGGTAAATCCTCTCTTCTTCTTCTTCTCCTCTTTATCATGTTTACTTTTATCTCTGCTTCCATTCCGATCAACTTCTGCAGAGGTTGGCACAGTTCCTATATTAATAATGGATCTTCTATCTTCTATAGAGGCCTCAGGCTCAAGATGCGACACGACTCTCTTTTTTTTTTTTTCAGAGGTTCAACATTTTGATGTTCGTCAGTTCTTTAGCATCGCTACACGTCTTTAAAAGAAAGTAAATACGAAAAATACTGAGCTCCGTTTGAAACAGTTCTATACAAGAAATTGAGAACATACTTTAAAGGATATTATTTTGAAGAGTAAAAAAAAAAAAAACTTTTTATACATACCACCACTACCATGTTCTGTGATGCATTTCTATGAAGCATCACTGGTTGTGATGTGAAAGCAAGTCCCTTCCCCCTTCACACTTCCGCCTCTCTCAACCAACACCGCACATCCTCTTCGACCCTCAGGTTCCAGCAATCTTCCTCATCTCTCTCTCCATTTCCCCCATGAAATATTTTCAATGGGATTCAACTGTCTCCGCTCTTTTGAGAGGCTACACAAGACAGGGTCTTTCATACAGAGTCAGTCTGGGACTTTAAAACATCTTCGCCCGTCACCAACGAAGGAAAATAAATTTGACACGATTATGAAAGTAACTGCCTAGTAATTTTCTTAAAATTTGAGAATCTCTTCGAACCAAAATCAATTTATGACGAGAGAGAGAGAGAGAGAGAGAGAGAGAGAGAGAGAGAGAGAGGTTAACTTGGGTATATCTTAGTCTAACCTGACCAGACCACTGAGCTGATTATCAGCTCTCCTAGGGCTGGCCCGAAGGATTTGAAAGTTTTACGTGGCTAGGAACCAAATGGTTACTTAGCAACGGGACCTACAGCTTATTGTGGGATCCGAACCACACCGAAAAATGAATTTCTATCACCAGAAATAAATTCCTCTGGTTCCTTGTTAGCAGAGCAGGAATCGAGCCCGGGTTAGTAGTCGAGCACGTTACCGACTCGTCCAACGAGGAACTGAGAGAGAGAGAGAGAGAGAGAGAGAGAGAGAGAATCTGATTTTGTCAATTGAAATTAAGAGAATACCAAACGAAAGAAGATGAATATTCCATACGCGCATACAACAAGAGAGAGAGAGAGAGAGAGAGAGAGAGAGAGAGAGATTGTGTGAATCAATATCTAAATATAAAGGCTGAGAAAGACAATGAAGGACAATTCTTTTGTGTGTGTGTGAGAGAGAGAGAGAGAGAGAGAGAGAGAGAGAGAGAGAGAGAGAGCACATGCATACCGTCAGTCTCCACAGAAGGGGAATAAATACAGTATAAAAATCTCTGAGATCTTTTCAAAGGGATGCACTTGTTGATAAGAGTGGAAGGCAAGGACGTCAGCAGAGCTTCAGATCAATATTGTTAACAAACGAAAATAATGGAAAAATGCAGCTAAGACAGGCAGAAAAATTATCAGTGGTGAAGTCATACAACATTAATGAAGCAAGCAGCCAAAGAAATATAATGAACCAAGAGTTTGTAACAAATTTACAAACATATATATTGTGTATAGATATATATGTATGTATATATATAATATATATATATATATATATATATATATATATATATATATATATATATATATATATATATATATATATATATATCTCATTCTCATTATCATCATCATCAGCCGCTGTTAGTCCCATGCAGGACAAAGGCCTCAAACATGTAACTTCCACTCCTTTCTGTTCATGGTCTTTTCTATGGCCATTCTAAACCCGCAAATTTTCTTAGCTCGTCAATCCATCGTCTTCACTTCCTTCCCCTGCTTCGTTTGCAATCTCTGGGGAACCAAGTTCTGTTATCTTTTTGTCCATCTATTATCTGACATTCTCATCATCTATATATATATATATATATATATATATATATATACACATATATATAAACAGGAAAATTATCGAAAGCAAAAGATACAAAATAATGACCACTGAATAACTAACCGCTTTGATGACCAACCAACCACCTCGATCAATTTCTGTGCAGCTCTAGGAACCTCATCTGGGCAAAGCACACAATCCATGAAAAGAAGTAGCAGGAATGAAGTAACAGGCTAGGAAGTAACAAGACAGGAACTTGCATGCATCATTAGACATGTGATATCATAAGGAGGAGACAAAACTGCAGAGATGATTTCTGCCGAAAGTGAAATGACACCCTGGACACTAACTAAAGTATCTTACAGAATACGAAATGAATTGAACTAAATATAGAATTTAGGCCTGTAAGGCCAAGCACTGGGATCCAAGAGGTCATTCAGCGCTGAAATGGAAATTGACAGTAAAAGTTCCACTATGAATCAATTGCTAGGAAAGGGTGGAAAGTAAGATAAAAGAAAGAGAATATGAAACGAGGCCCAGTAAAAGGAACGAAAGGGGTTGCAGCTTGGGCCGGAAGGCACGCTGTAGAGAACCTTCAGTAATACCTACAGTGCACCGCACGAGGTGCGTTGACGGCACTAACCGCCTACGGGTTTACAGAATATGAAACGAGGACTGATTTTTGAATACTGGAAGTCACGACAAAGTTACCAAAGACACGTGACCTAACAGAACTAGCTAACTACACAATCATTAAGCAGTTACTACTTACGTCAGTTGTAATGAAAATATTGTGTATGCATACTCTGGATAGACTGAAAATCAAGAGGTTTACGAGAAGCTTAAAGATAAAAAAGATGGGTTCGGGAAAATCGCAGATTATATAATTATGTTGACTTACTGTACACAGAAGTGTACGGAATTCAGAAATCTCCTACTGATGGCTGTTGTTGGCGACGAGAAGTCTTTAACAACTTTCACAGACCAATTTTATGGAAAGCCTTACGTCACTCTATGGGATTCAGGTTCATTATGGAAAGCTAACTGCAATTATCTACGAACAAAGTGGAAGCTGAGGATAAGAAAATGTCAGACAAGCATAATCAATACTTGAAAAATTGTCTCTTGCTTCACTATGAGAAAAATGTCTTGGCGA
>NC_087201.1:61242615-61377615 GCF_015104395.2 Macrobrachium nipponense | reverse complement strand
TTTAGTCACAGACTATAAATTCAACCTAACAATGGCGGTGTATTGAATCCATTTGAAATTTCATCAGCAGGATGGGTCGCGCAAACATTAAACGCCAGGACTGATTTATGAACCCATCTGCCCTCTGGGAAAAACGTGCGTGGCACGAAGTTTTGGAAAGGAGAGAGGGCGACTTCCAAAGAAGGCAGAATATTATACGAATTGGAGCTAGTGCCAAGAGAAGGTCCATGATAGCCAGCGTGTGTAAGAGGTGTCGATATCCTGAATGTTAGCTTTTTGCGTAATTGTGAATCATTTAGCAATTACAAGGCGAACGTGGCTGTGACTTTTGTCTTGATTTCTTCTTGAGTCGCCCCCCTATTTAAGAATTGCATACGTATATATATATATATATATATATATATATATATATATATATATATATATATATATATATATAATATATATGTATATAGATATATATATATATATATTTATATATTATATATATATATATATATATATATATATGAAACTTCTTAAATAGAGGGCGACCCCCAGAAGAAATCAAGCCAAAAGTCAAAACCTCGTCAATATACAGTACAGTTGTATGGTAAGTTTATAGAAAGTATACAAGTTTATAATGTAATTTATAGAAAGTCATGTGTATGATGTTGAAGATATAAGATGTGGAAGGCTATTTTTGATTCATTAGAAGACTTTTTTGCAATAGAAATATATATAAATAAATAAATAAATAAATAAATATATGTATATGTATATATATATATATATATATATATATATATATATATATTATACGTATGCAATTCTTAAATAGGGGGCGACTCAAGAAGAAATCAAGACAAAAGTCACAGCCACGTTCGCCTTGTAATTGCTAAACTGATTCACAATTACGCAAAAAGCTAACATTCAGGATATCGACACCTCTTACACACGCTGGCTATCAAGGCCCTTCTCTTGGCACTAGCTCCAATTCGTATAATATTCTGCCTTCTTTGGAAGTCGCCCTCTCTCCTTTCCAAAACTTCGTGCCACGCACGTTTTCCCAGAGGGCAGATGGGTTCATAAATCAGTCCTGGCGTTTAATGTTTGCGCGACCCATCCTGCTGATGAAATTTCAAATGGATTCAATACACCGCCATTGTTAGGTTGAATTTATAGTCTGTGACTAAACAGGGGTAAGTAGCTAATCAAGAATGAATACGTGATGATTACTTATCTTAATTAGTTTTAGGCTTTACGAGAACCAGATTTTTACGCGTTTCGGAGTAGGTCCTGGGAAGACGTTTTCTTTATCTTGGAGGGACCTAGCTGACCAACCCGGCTCTGCCCGAGAAAACACTGAATGACAACCAATAAACCCTCTCTCTCTCCCACTCTTTTCCTCTTTCTACTCACTCTCTCTCTCTCTCCTGTTATGATAGTTCCTTCAATTACATCGTCCAGCATTTTTGACATTTCATATTTCACCTGTTCTCAACCCTCACCCCCTCTTCCTATCAGAGTTAAACTTGGCTTAAAAGGCACCGGGAGTGTCACCATTCATCTCAGCGACCTCAAAAACTATGGATTAGACACCAATACCCGTAGCTTTTAGTTATTTTTACATCACCTCCTTCCCACCCCAATGCCCTTTGGTGCCAGTGATGTTTTACCCTCCACAGTATTCTTTCCCAGATAGTAAATCATATGCATACCAAGTTTGGTTGAAATTGCTCAATGCATTTCAGTTATACTGAAACACACACACACACACAAACATACATTCATTTATATATAGTACATAATTACTGTTGTCTGAAAATTTTTTTACTGTCAAGGCACGATTATGGGTAGAGACAACTTACGGTAATAAGAAGTCCTCAAGGATTTAAAGACTTATTCAACGATTAATTACACAAGATTCCCGGGTCATGTTTTACAGCACCATGAAAAGCAACGGGTGAAACATTACAGGTAGGGCGTACAGGTTTTCCAATAAGGAGGTTATTTTCCAACTTAAGTCAGCAAACTTAGGAATTGGGTCAACGAAGTTCCATGATCTCATAACTTCCATTTCAATACCTGAAAAGGCTGAGGCATTCAAGCCATCTTGATCATAGCTGACCTCAAAAATATACAAATAACACAGCCGAGGGAGCAGGTCTATAAATAATCGTAGGCCTATGGCTGTAGCTCTGTTAGCCTCGTGATTACCCCGTCCCCATAAGACTAATCAATCGGCTAATGTTATTTGCGAGGATAAGCGTTCTCTTGTGCCAGCTTGCTGGTGAATGCATCCGTTTTCAGTTATATAATGAAGAATGATAATCATACCTGGTATCCTATAAACCAGTGATTCTCAGCTGTTTCTTTTTTTTCTTTTGCCCATCCACACTTTCACCATGTAGTACCAGAATGTCATCGTCCCCCACCCCCAACTTTCTTAAATTGTCTGCCTCAAGGTGCATTCCAAATAATATGCATATAACACTAAAAATCCTTGGTCACAGTCCTCCCCCACCCGGGGGAACTCTGAAATTCCCCCTAGGGGGGAATTCCAGAACCTCTGCTATAGGAATGGTATATCGAGTTTAGGCCAAAGGCCAAGCACTGGGACCTATGAGGTCATTCGGCGCTGGAAAGGAAACTGAGAGTAAGTTGGCTTGAAAGGTGTAACAGGAGGAAAACCTCACAGCTGCACTGCGAAATAATTGCTAAGAGAGGCTGGACAGCAAGTTAGAAGGACGATAATATGAAAGGAAATACAGTAAAGTAAAAGGAATAAAAGAGGCTGCAACTCAGGGCCGAAGGGACAATGCAAAGAATCTTTAGTAATGCCTACAGTGCACCCCATGAGGTGCACTGATGGCACTGTCCCCCAACGGGATCCACCGCTATATAAACAGATATTTCTCCATCCACAAATGTCACCACTTCCTAAGAGAGTCATTCGTCTGGGCAGCCTACGGGTACACAAACAAATAAGCGTACCGATAATCTCCTAAATCGAATTCAATCTGCGCAAAAACCGCAAATGTAAGAAGTTAAAAGGAAAGAAATCATAACCATTGCCGAAGAACAAATGATAAATAAGAATCTAAGTTGCACTCTTATAGGCCCGAGCAAGAGCGAGCACTTTTTCATGCTTTGGGAATGACATTAAAGAGACTGGAAACCTTCCGACTTTGGTTCGTGTTGCCAAGGTGATAAAACGTGGTTCCCCTTTTGTTTCTTTTATCTGTTGGCAATGAGATGCACATTTTCCGGTTGCTAAATTTGGAATTTGCAAATGAAGGAAACAATCATGACCCGAGTCATTTTTTGCTTAATTTTTCAAGGTGGAGTACGATTTTACGAGGTAATCTTTCCGTAACTTTTTGAACGTTCTCAGCAATAATGAAAAAATATCATTCATTATCTTGGTGATCTGTAATAGACGAAAGAAAATTGACCACCACCGATGGAATGTTTTTTCTTATGCCGCCTGTAAGATTCATTGTAATTCTCGCTTGATCTTTACGCATTTATTCTGACACCCGAAGTAGTATATATTTTGGCCACATTTAAGCGTTTCTCTCTCTCTCTCTCTGTCTATCACTGTCTGTCAGTATATGTATGTATGTATATTTACATACCCAGACAAGACTATATATATATATAACATATATATATATATATATATATATATATATATACATATATATATATATATATATGTATATATATATATATATATATATATATATAGTCTCAGGAAAACAGCAGTCATTCGAGATATACATTTAAAATTCACAGAAAACCTACTACAATGCTAAGAAAATTACCATCTTAAGTGAAGGGAAGAAGACGAGTAACTAGAAGAAGAAGGAAAGGTCCCAAGTAAATATGGTTATGCCAAGTAAAGAGGGGTTATCGAGATGAGTCTTTTTATTATGTTTTATGGGTATTAATCCTTTTTACAGCCGTGATGATGGGGCTGGACCCCGAAACGTCGCTCAATAAATCTTTGTCAAATTACCAGAAGACGTCTCGCTTGCTTCCTTGCGAATATATATTATATAATATATATATATATATATATATATATATATATATATATATATATATATATATGTGTATATAGTCTTATTCGGAGAAGGGCTACATCGTGTGAAATTTAAGATTTAAAAAAAGGTGTACCAGATAGGAGAAATAAGAAAGCTCCCTTCACTATTTTCGTAGGGTAAATGGAAAAGCAATCCGACACATGTAATGAGAAGTATAGGATTGGCTGGAAGCACCTGATAATTAATCCCTTCAATCCAAAACTCACGTTGTGGGGAAAAGCTCAAACGGGCTACAAAGGTAGTTAAGACAAGCGACTCTGACCAAAAGGAAGATAGAAGAGCATAAACGGAGAAAATCCATGAATTTTCAGCTAAGGTTAAACTCACTAAGTTGAAGTGGATAGACGGGGAAGTATAAAAAAATTCCTCGATGGAGTCACAGGGGCAGCAGGGAGAACTTGTTGGTACAGGAAGGTAGGAAGAGAGGAATAAACGCAGCCAGTGGAGAATTAGGGACACATATTATAAGACGGGCAGTTACATGACAGAACACATCATGTCCAATAGTACAGGAGACGGAAGTGAGAGAAAAAGGAAGGTAAGTAATGAAAATAAAATGGAAGATGAACGCTAACTTCAGGATAGTAACAGTCGTTCTACAAAGGTTTATTTCTCATAATAATAAGACATATAGATCTCAAAATAAAAGTTACAAATACAAAGAGGCTGTCGAAAGTGAATGAACCCCCAGGTCAATGAAATTGGCAGTTTGAAGACTGCTGAATGGAGAAGACTGAAGGAGGAAGAGGTGTACAGTTGTGGGACAAGAAAATCAGTTTTGAAGGGAATAAGGAGTGGCTGACCCAGTACTGACCAGAAATACGGAAGAGACAGAGCCGAAATAGAGAGGAATTTACAAGTGTTTGCAAAAGGAGAAAGCCGATAATAAATAAGGGCGAAAGTAAGGCTATGACTATAAATGGATTAAGTAAAAAAAAAGAGAGAGAGAGAGAGAGAATGGAATAATGAATGTCAACACAGACGGTCGGATCTTTCATAGATAATGTCCCATAAGGGTTTGAACCCGGTATGTATCCACCTTTGCGGCGTATTTACTACGAGGCCTGGAGGGGATGACCCTAAAAACATACACAAGAGGCTGTAAATATTATAAAGATAATAAACCCAAGGAAAATTAGTCCAAGATAACGTTGGGGGTCACTATCAAGGAAAGATCCCATACGATCAACGAATAAAGTCGGCCGAATCGTTTAGGATGAGAGTTGCAAAATAGGCAAAACAAAGGTGGCAGCAGGATACCCACAACAGCCACGGAAGAGACTTCAGGTGTTACGGAAACCAAGGTGGAATCGTGTAGAAAGGTTGTTGAGAAGATACCCAGCCCCTATGTGAGCACAATAAGGATACTGATGTGAATGAGGAAAATAGTTGTTGACATGAAATGTTTGCGCAGAAAATATTCTGAAAGAAATAAGAGTGGGAGATATCCGGAGATAGACAGATGTATCTAAAGCATGGATCAGTGTGTTTCGAGATGGTTTGGTCTCGAGAAAACAATGGAGGATGATTCTCAGATGAAAAGACTGTATACAATTAGGTAAGGAAACCTAGAAAGTGATGGATGGATAATGTCTAGGAGGTATGGGATTGAAAGGCCTTTACATCAGGGAACAACCAGACTGCCTGTCAGATATAGAGGTGTTTGGTGCAATGTGTATGGAAGTCCGATGCTCTGCTGATGAGCAGTCTTTGTAGATATATCAAGTGACAGATGCTGCGGAGGTTTTCTGAACATGGGTTCGTTCACTACTTCCTGTTATCCTAATAATGCTATAAAAAATTAATAAAAACTCTTGCCAGCAATCAAACAGATTTCAAATGTGTGTTGCGACACCTATTACTGAGATATTTTAGTTAATGACTGCACTTACTAGGCACACACGTTTGTGTGAATGCATATACAAATAAAAACGTCTAGACATTAGGCATATGTAAACTGGCTTTATAGAAGTCACTTTCGATATCCGTTTCAGATGCATTTCTAGTACACCACAAAACTGTCAATAGTAAAAAATAAAAAAATTATATCGCATCGGCAAAACAATCTATCACTGAATTTACCTTAATCAATGAAACATCTCGATCGTATATGAACAATCATGTGGTCGAGATATATATAGCAAACGGTAAAGCTGCTTTGTTTACTTTTCTGTTCTTATTGAAGCAGTTATTAGTTCAACCACAAACGAAAAAAGCGTTCACTACATTCCATTTAGGAATGAGAGATGTGTGCAACAGGCACACGAGAGAGAGAGAGAGAGAGAGAGAGAGAGAGAGAGAGAGAGACGAGAGAGAGAGAGAGAGAGAAGGGGGGGCAGTAAAAGAAAGAGAGATCCTGGTGCCGTTCGTTCCTCAATACTTGTTGGCGTTTCCAAGGACTTCCATTTTGGAGCAAGGGCCACTGACCAGTTCGAAATTAGGCGCCAGCAACCAAGTCAGGCATTCAAAAGGAGAAAAGGCTGGACATATAATTGAAAAAGACAACAAAAGATGAAAAACCAGCCGATGAGATGGCTAGGTCTACTATTTTTCGAACGTCCCTGTCTGTGCCAGTCAGAATTGCCTAGAGCAGCTAAAATAACGACCCCAGATGCTAATGGAGTGACCATTAAGTGGCAAGAGCCCTAACGCTTACCTTGGAGCGTGCTAGAGTGACGAGAGGGCTGCGGCTGAGCGACTTGGGGAGGCTGTGGCTGAGAGCGTTTGAGTGTGACTGGAGAGAGAGCGAAGATTCCTTTCCAACACGGACAGCCCCTGGGCTAATATCCTTCCCCTTCTTTGCTTTTCTCCTCTCCCCTCGACTCGGGTCGTTACGAATCGTTCACTTTCTCACTGAATTATAGATGCTACCTGGCCGGGGAGGAAAAGAAGAATTATTTCTCGTGATCTCTTGCACAGCATTTATGAGAAACTTCTATACATGACGACTCAAAGTGCAAACGAGAGGCGAACAGCAAAAGAGAGAGCTAAATAACTGGACGAAATCTCGAGAGAGCAAACGGAACGATCTGGGAAATGTGGAGTCGATCAGCAGGGCTGCGCTGGCGCGTTGATGACTCGGGAGTGAGAGAGAGAAAGAGATGACAAAAAGATAATATTGAAAAGGCAGCTTGGCGAGATTATGATGCTTATGATATCGACGATGACTACGCGAGTCGTCGGTTTTTTTCTTTTGCCTCGAAACTTTTCCATTTTCAAGACGAAGAAACGATTCGGTGAAGAAATTAATAATGCATCTACATAGAATGGAATGAGCGGTGAGGCACAGCTCGAGCGATCGATGATTTGCTCACTACAGCGCCTACACATATGAGAGAGAGAGAGAGAGAGAGAGAGAGAGAGAGAGAGAGAGAGAGAGAGACTGTTCAGGGGCCTTTAGAGAGATATATAGTGAGAGAGACCGAGAGGAGGATTGGAATAAACATTTGAAAAAAATTCTGTATTCTTGCAACTCTTGACAAAATACTCCAGCCCTCAAATATCCGCACACACAAATGTCTTTGGAATGTACAAAATAATGAAAGTAAAATGCAGAAGTCAAGGGTTTCAGGGGAAATAAACGTGAAGTCTTTTAGATTAACAGTAAAAAACCAATCCCTGTATTATGGAACCCGGGGCAGTATTTAAATACCGCTCTTTAATCTTCACTGTCACTGCTTAACCTATTCATGATTTCAACTCAAGTGCATTATTCATAAGTAACTTTTTGGGGGGAGGGGGTTTGAATAATTTCCTTAGCTTATGGTTCTTACTGAAAGCACAATAGAGCACTTAACCCAAAGTGCACGCATTGTCTAGGCAGAAAAACACAGGAAAGATCTCCGTACTGGAACTTTCTGCTCAATTACAAAAATCGAAAATTACTCATTCACCAAATCAAAGTAACCGATGCACAAAAAAGATCTTTGTTATCAATAATGTTCAATTTCAAGAATTGCTAAAACAAAGTAGTCTAATATTCAATCCTCTTTTGGCAAGAAGAAAATAAGACCTTGAACAAAGAATGTATATATATATATATATAATATATATATATATATATAGTATATATATAGATATATATATATATATATATATATACATATATATATACATATATACATACATATATATATATATACATATATATATATATTGTAATGAACCACGTTCCCTCATTGAAAATGTAGTATAACACTCTCAAAAATGGCCTTGACTGGAGGGAAGAGAGTTATCACAAACAAAAAATCTACGGCAGAAGGCCAATATCACTGAAAAAGGAGGAATTTATATAACTCTGGACTTTAGTTTTAAATGAACTATATTTACATTAAGTTACGGGTAGTTTCCGGAACTAATGGGGTGGTTGATTGTTGGTCCACCGGAAACATATGGCTGGGAAATGAACCAGACACGGAGATCAGAATTTGTGCGAAAAATACCAAATTTGTAACTAATTTGTATTCTTCATAACTAACAAACCTGAGGTCTTAACATTAGGATTTACTAGCGCCAAGCTGGAAACCGGTAGAATTAAAATTCCACTTGTGAGATCCAGGGACTATTGGCATCTATACCAGGTCAAGGGGCATGTATACCCAGAATGCCGTCAGCGTCCTGTGACCCATCAGTTATTTTCCTACCGCCTTTAAGATAAGACGTGTTTACTGTCTATCTGATTTAAAGCCGGTTTTCAGTTTGCCCATTTTTTATCCATTTCATTTTTCATTTTCTTATTACATACTTTTTCTTTCTCCGAGTGTGCTCAGTGTGAGTGTGACCGGTAAGAGTGTATAAGTGGTATGATGGAGATTTTCGCCTCACCATCGGGATCGTCTGCCGTTTTGAAGAGGAGACAAAGGAAATGCCCCGGAGTCAGTGGCTTTCCATGTTCTAGAGTTATTTCAATGCAAGCTTTATTCCAAGGGGTTCCCAATTTCTCCCACAATCAGATGTGGTGTTTGCTGCAAAGAGATTGCATTCTAGCATCAGTACTAAGGCTAGGAACATGTGGGAAACATTACACACTACTTGTTCTTAGCATAGAATATTACAACCCACTCAAGGGGCATGAAATGACTGGGAGTTTACACAGAAAGGACTATTACGTTGCTTGAATTTACTAGGAGGATGTTTACTAGCATCACAAGGGAATTAATCACAGCATTGAACCAAAATTGGGGGAGCGAGAAGCTGAACAAAGAAGGGGGGAAAGTCGCCTTGGAAGAATGGAAATGAAATACACACAAGAGGCAAAAAGATTCCCTGACTGCACTAAATTTACATCTCACAGTAACTGGAAATCCTGGGTCTGGTAGTCTTCTTATCTGCTGATATTTCTGTGCACTATGGAGTTATAAGAACACTTGTGGGATCCCCAAGAGGAGGCAGGGGAGCATAAGGGGTGAAGTTGAGTCTGCAGGGCTTGAGAAAGTCTGAGAGTCTGAAAGAGAGCTGCTGCAGCCCCGTTCTTTTAAAATCTCGCTGGGGTAGGCCACACCCTCATCCAGGGCCCCCTGTGGAGAGTAAATCCAGAGTAGCCAATAGGAGCAAAGAGGGTTTTAGAGTGAATGGAAGCTTCCAGTTCACAGAGGCACCTTGCATATAGGCAAGGATGAATGAATCTGGTTAAAAAGGTCTTACTTTTCCTTGGTTCTAGCTTAAATTCCTGAACAATATATATATATATATATATATATATATATATATATATATATATATATATATATATATATATATATATGTAGTATGTATATGTCAATATAGTCCACAGGAGAAAAGAGAAAATAAAAGAATCTAGTAGCTCGATAATTTCGCAATCCACCAGGCCTTTTCCAGAGCATTATTTTAACTAAACTGAATGAATAGTTCTCTCTTTTAACTTGTTTGAATTCCTGATTTGACAGTTTGTTTATGATCTAAACAACGGAATTTTTACTTTGACAATTATGTTAATTTTATTTTTCCAGTGGAAAAGCGTTTATGAATTTTTTTATATACTCATTCTGTTTAGTTAAAACAAAGCTCTTGAAGAGGCCTGGTGGAAGGCAAAATTATCGAGCTACTACTCTTTTATTCTCTCTTTTCTCCTGTGGACTATATTGACATCTCATCTTTATGTTATGAAGATTATATGCATATATATACTATATATATATATAATATTATATATATTATATATATATCTATATTAACACTAACAAATTTCTGCTAACAATTACTTCCATAACTCATATCCGTTAAAACTTGTGCTTTATAAATATATACACATACATACAGTATATAATATGATATATATATATATATATATATATATATATATATATATATATATATATATATAGAAAATATGTCAATTCCGAGGTAGAGCGAATTAGATATTAACCCTCTTACGCCGAATGGACGTATTAAACGTCGAGTCAAAATGTCTCCCGTATGCCGAATGGACGTATCATACGTCCACTCAAAAATGTTTTTTTTAAAAATTCGCGGAAAAATACTTATAGGCCTACCAGCCGAAAACTTTTGAATCACGCGCCTTGGGGATGCTGGGAATTCACGGATCAAGGCGTTGTTTTGTTTACAATCGCTACGCAGGCGCGCAAGCGCGAATTTCTTTGGGCTTATCGCACTTAAAAGTGATCAAGTGAACACATCTCGGAAATTATTTCGTCACTTTGACATAATTTTTGCACCATTTTAATTATCCTTTACATGAAGTATTATATATGAAAATGTGCGCAATTTTATGTAAAATGCAACAAAAAAATACTCATGATTGTAGCTTTTATCAGTTTTGAAATATTTTCATATAAATAACAATAAGTGCAAATATTTCAAACTTCTGTCAACTTTGACTCTACCGAAATAGTCGAGAAACGCAATTGTAAGCTAAAACTCTTATATTATAGTAATATTCAATCATTTGCCTTCATTTTGCAACAAATTGGACGTCTCTAGCACAATATTTCGATTTATGGTGAATTTATGAAAAAACTTTTTCCTTACGTTCACGCGGTAACTCTTCCGATAAATTTTTTCGTGCGATTGTCCTAATGTTTGCACCATTTTAAATTTGCCGTTACATAAAGTTTTATATATGGAAATGTGCGCAATTTCATGCAAAATATAACTAAAAACAACCCATGGTTGTAGCTTTTATCAGTTTTGAAATATTTTCATATAAATAACGTTAAGTGCAAAAATTTCAACTTTCGGTCAATTTTGACTCTACCGAAATGGCGAAAAACGCAATTGTAGGCTAAAACTCTTATATTATAGTAATATTCAATCATTTACCTTCATTTTGCAACGACTTGGAAGTCTCTAGCACAATATTTCGATTTATGGTGAATTTATGAAAAAAAAAAAAAAAAAAAACATTTTCCTTACGTCCGCGTAGGTAATCCTCTCTTCCGAAAAAATCTGAATTTTTTTTGTGCGATTGTCGAAATGTTTGCACCATTTAAAATTAGCTGTTACATAAAGTTTTATATATGAAAATGTGCGCAATTTCATGTAGAATACAACTAAAAATGATTGGAGGTTGTAGCTTTTCTCTTTTTTCGAAATATTTGCATATAAATCACGACAAATAGAAAAAAAACCACATTTGGTCAAATTTGACTCTACCGAAATAGTTGAAAAACGCAATTATAAGCTAAACCTCTTACGGCCTAGTAATATTCAGTCATTTATCTTCATTTTGAAACAAATTTGAAGTCTCTAGAACAATATTGTGATTTATGGTGAATTTTTGAAAAATATATTTACTTCCCTCCGCGCGCCGATTCGCGGCGCAAGGTCTCCGAAATGCGTACATCGCATTATCTTAATATTTGCTCCTTTTCATATTAGCCGTTTTATAGAGTTTCATATATCAAAATGTGCGCAAATTCATGAAGAATACAATAAAAAAATAATTGAAGGTTGTAGCTTTTCCCATCTTTGAAATATGTGCATATAAAAATATATATATATACATTTCGACATTCGGTCAACTTTAACTCGTCCTGAAATGGCAAAATCTGCAATTCTAATCTAAAACTCTTACAGTATCGTAATATTCAATCATTTGTCTTCATTTTGAAACAAATTGGAAGTCTCTAGAACAATATTTAGATTTGCAGTGAATTTTTGAAAAAAACATTTTTTTACGTCCATGCGTTACGAATTCATACATCATTTTGTGATAATATTTCCCAGTGTTGCTTTTATTGTTTTACAATGTATTATATATCAAAATGATTGCAATTCAGTGTACAATACAACGAAAAAAAAGTAACTCGTTAGCTTTGACCGTTTTTTGTACAGCGTGATTTGAATACAATTATGTATGAATATTTTTTTTTTGCTACCATATATCGCATTATTTACATATGATAATGATATTATTTTTCATTTCTGATAGTTGTATACTAAACTTTAGGCAATGACAAAAAAAGGAGCCAACAATGAACTCTTAATCTTCGAAACTAAGCGCGCTGTGATTTTTTGAAAAAATTATTTTTTCCGCTTCCACGCTTCACTTTCCCAAACGGGCCCCGGCATACGGGAGAGGTGGTTTTGATTTTTAGGGCTTCGGCGTAAGGGGTTAAAGGACATTTGTAGCTCGAATAATATATATATATATATATATATATATATATATATATATATATGTATGAACAATGTTTAAACACATATGGGTTATGGAAGTAATTTATATTAGATAGGTAACTGCCTTAAAGTATAAAAGATTTATTATTTAACTTCAATGAACTTAGATATGAATGTACCCCCAGTGACCATTGTTTAGTTTCCTCTCTGGAGCCACTCCTTGTTAGGGGAAACATATTAGAATATATATATATATAGTATATATATATAATATAATATATATATATATGATATATATATATATATATATATATATATATATATATATATATATATATATATATATATATATATATATATATATATATATATATATATATATATATAATATATATATATATATATTTATATACTATATATATATAATATATATATATATATATATATATATATATATATATATATATATATATATATATATATATATATTATATATTGCTACTTTCAAAACACATATATCCCCTCTTTGACTGTATAAAATGTTATGTATAAAATTGTGCAACATTTTTTCAGATTCCTATAAAGCATAGGATGTTTAAAATGTGTTCAGATTTCATATAACATAATTTAAAAGAACATATAACATAGTATGAAAAGAGAGAGCGATTATCTTTGTCCATTCAAAGCTAGAGTTGTTTTTCAAAACCTGTCAACACGTTTAATTAGAGACCTCGAGGTCTTCGTTGTGTTTTGCGAATTCTGTCATCACGTCTGATAGAGACTTTTGCTCGAGTCTGTTTCGATTGGGTACGCGTCTTTGTTGAGCAGAATGGTTTCATACATGTTCATCTTTGCCGAATACCACGTGCAGATTTCACAGTTTGTCTGTAAAGTTGCGTCACATTCAAAGCTTCTGGAAAGAATTGTGTCCCAAAACGTTTTGTGTCATCTCCACTGTTCAGCTTTCTTAAGGAAGAGATTTCATTCGGGCTTAAACCCTCAAAGCATTTACATCTCTCTCTCTCTCTCTCCATCGCATGGCACTTTTGATTTTAAAGTAACATAACGATTTCATACTTACTGAATGGTCACTCGTAATTTGCAGATTTCAGATTTTATGTTTCTTAAGAGTTATTTAGTATTATTTAGTGTTTTTGTGGAATCTGAACAAACATTATATTAGTGTGTAATGACGCCTGGTTTTTGCGAGTGTGAAGCAAGCTGCAGCAAAGAAAGAAAATTGGTATACCAAGAAGGCAAAGTGTGTTATATTTTTATTAGTTGCAACTAATAACTATTGGTTACGTTGGTTTGATAAAAACTAATATCTAATGGTTATCATGGTTTGGTAAGAAATTAATAACTATTGGTTACGATGGCTTAGAGAACTAATAACTAATAGTTACAATGGTTTGAGAGAAATTATTTACATTTTTACATATTGCAAATTTTTGTGTTTTGTTTGTTTGTTTCATTTGAAGTGATTTTTATGTTTTGTGCATTTATTCATTTTCTTATTGAAGTGTGTGTTTTTATTTTATAGTGTGTGATTAATACTTTTTGTAATTTTGGTATTTTCCACATTTTTCTGTGTTTTCATTTACATTCACAATTTAATTAACTTTGTTATTTTCGTTAATTAAGCGATGCCCATTTAATTAAATTTAACACTTGTGAATTAATTTGCATTTACTTAGAATTTTTTTCAAGTTTTATCGTTTAACACTTGGGAATTAATTTCCAAATTTCAATTATTGCCTAACACTTTTGGATTTTGATTGAATTAATTTTCTTGAATTTCGTGATAAATTAATTTTGATTTAATTTTACTGAATTGATTCAAGAATTAATTGAACCTTACTTTGTTTGCAAGTAACAGTAATTTTCCCTGATATTGTGAATTTCACTTATTTTTGAGTTTGATAATAAATTTTTGTATTTAAATTTTTATAAGTATTTCATTTCTCACCAGTATACATGCATATATTTATGATTAGTTTAGGTAGAAACATATAGAGTGGTAATTGATCTGTTTTCCTTCAATTTATTTGAAGTGACTTAGAACCAAGGAAGTACTTAGACTTCTGAAATCAGGGAAATACTTAGACTTTTAAAGTTGTTGATGGAGTGATGCCCTTTGATTAATTTGATTACTTACATGATTACCTCACACCTGTTTTGATAAACTTAGTCTGATTTTCTGCAATACTGGTAAGTTGTTTAAGGGATCACTGTTGCCTTTAGAGTATTCAGTCGTTTAGTACCTGTGATGAGGGTTCAGGTGTCTGGCTGTTGTGAGGTAACAATTATTGAATGGAAAGTGTATGAACCAGATACTTTGGCTACTTTCCCCCCAAGTATTAATGGTGCCAAGAGACCAGGAAAGCAGATTTCATTATCACTCTGGTATATACTTGTGGTGTTCGGGATATATTTTGTTAGGAGAGTGACCATATAGCTTTATTTTGCATTTATTGTATTGAATTGTAAATTGATAACTTAAGAGGAAAATGGCTCAGTTCAAGGTTCAGGAATTTTTAGCAGCTCCTTCCATCCAAGTGTTATCTGAAACCACTCTGACTAAAGCACAGTGGAATGCTTTAGCAGTGGCATATGGTGGTTATGTGTCTACTAGTATGGTAAAGGCACAAATAAGATGCATTGCTATGGAATCAATGATAGACTCTGGTAGAATAACTGATGAAGATGAGTTAGAATTGGCTCAAGAGTTGTTGAATGTAGCACGTGCTGATCTTATGAATAAGCAAGCAGAAAAGAAAGAGAAAAGTGATGCAGAGTTAGAGCTTAGACGCATTGAAGCAGAAGAGAATTTGATTAAGCTGAAAGAGAAAGAATAGACAGGGAAAAGGCAGAAAGAAGAGAAAGAGAAGAAGAAAAGGCAGCAGAAGAGGAAAGAGAAAGGATAAAAGAGGAAAGAGAAATTGCAAGACATGAAAGGGAGAGGGAATTGACAAGAGCTAGATCCACATTCCTATAACATTGTCTAACCCTTACCAAGTAATCAAGACCCTGTATTTGATGTAGTAAGAGTACAGAAGTTAATCCCTAAGTCTACTGAAGAAGCTCCAGATGAGTTTTTGGATCACTTTGAGAAAGTGACTTCAGGTATGGGATGGCCAGAGGATAAATGGTCAGTTTTGCTACAAAGTGTCTTAATTGGAAAGGGGAGAAGTGCTTATCTAGCCTTATCAGCTGATCAGTGTAAAGACTACAAGGTACTTAAACACAGTGTGCTACAAGTTTACCAGATGACCCCAGAGTACTACAATGAAAGATTCAGAAATTTAAGAAAAGATGAGAAGGGAACATTCTTAGATTATGCATACAAAGTGAGGTGTTTCAAACGTTGGTTAGAAGCTGCTAAAGTTAAAACTTTTGATGAGTTAGAAGAATTACTTGTTCTTGAACAGTAACTTAAGGGAATTCCTGAACATATAAGAGCCTATTTGAGAGAGAGAGAGAGAGAGAGAGAGAGAGAGAGAGAGAGAGAGAGAGAGAGAGAGAGAGAGAGAGAGGTGAAGAAACTTGACAAAGCTACTACACTGAGTGAAGATTACAACATAATTAGTAGCAAACGTAATTACAATGTCAAGTATCAGAGTCAACAACGCCCAGGTTTTAAGTCTTATCAAATAACAAGAACAAAATTAATGGGAAACCTACAAGTGAAACTACCAAGAGTACACAAGGTAATATACCTCAGCAAGCTAATGCGAAATTCTCATCCAATTTTTCATGACAGTTACAGAAACCTAATGTTGTCTGTTTCAAGTGCGGAAGAGTAGGACACTTCAGTCAAGAGTGTTACCAGAATCAACAGCTGTCAAAGCCAGTTGGTCAAGTTGTGAAAGGTGACCAGATGAAACAAACTACGAAGAGCAGTGTGGGAAAGAATTAAACTCCAGAGAAGAATGAAACTAAACAAGCTGAATGTTTAGCAACCAGTGGAAATGTAACCTCAAGCAGTGAGTGGCTTAGCAGTGTGGAGGCTTTTAAGCCATATATTTATGAGGGTATGCTGTCAACTCAAGAAGTGTGCAGGTACCAGTCAAGATATTACATGATAGGGAGTAACCATAGTGTGGTAGTACGTGGTGCTCACCCTCAGTTGGAGAAGTGTCTCACAGGAGATTCAGTTATTTTGAAGGGTATAGGAGGAGAGGAAGTAACTCCTATATGCCACTTACACCTGTCATGTGAATTGGTGACAGGGATTGTAGATTTTGCTGTAAAGGACTCACTGGCTGTGGAAGGTGTACTGTTCTGTTGGGGAATGAAGTTGGTGGTGTGCCATTTATTCCTTGTCCTGTAGTGACAGACAAACCATTGAGGATTAGTCCTACAGTAGAGTTGGAGAAGAATAACCCCCACCTGTTTCCTAGTTGTGTAACTACCAGAAGTATGAAGAGGACTACGACTACAAGTGAAGAAACTGAGGATTTACACACCCAAGAAGGATCAAGTGAAGGATCGTTGTGCTTAGAAGAATTGTTCCAGGGAAGTAATGTTTCCCAAAGTGCTGACCAAGAAGAGATTTCCCATGAAGAAGACGACGATAACAAAGAAGAACCTGATGTTCCTGAAGAGACGTCGAGTAGTCAAAGTGTTCTTGAAGACAGTAGTGAAACTACAGTAGCTGAGTTAGCAGATATTGAGAATTCAACCCTAGAAGTTGGTCGAGTGACAAGAGAGAAGCTAATGGACTTGCAGAAGAAGGATGCATCGTTAACTGATTTGTTCTTCAGAGTTGTTGATCGAGAAGAGATGCAACAAACTCCTACCTGTTATTATCTGAAGGAAGGTTTGCTGATGAGGAAGTATAGACCTACAGATATACCAAATGCTGTATGGGGTGAATATCATCAAATTTTGATTCCATATCCATTGAGGAAGCAAGTGGTTGCAGTAGCTCATGAGTCTGGACATATGGGAATCAGGAAGACTGTGGAGAAGTTCATGAAATATTTTTTCTGGCCTGGACTTCACAAAGATGTTAGCAGGTTCTGTCGTGAGTGTCATATCTGCCAGATAGCTGGAAAACCGAATGAAACCATCAAGAAAGCCCCCCTACAACCTATAGAAGTTAGAGGAGAACCCTTTAGCAAAGTGATTATAGATATGGTTGGACCGCTGCCAAAGACAAAGAAAGGAAATGAGTATTTGTTAACATTAATGTGTCCTGTGACAAGATATCTAGAAGCGATCCCTGTTAGAAACATATCTGCCAAGATAGTTGCTGAAAAACTTATGGAGTTTTTCTCAAAGTTTGGTATACCAGAAATAGTACAAAGTGATAGAGGAACCAACTTTACTTCAAAGTTATTCCAGGATGTGATGAATTTGTTAGGAGTGGAACAACAGCTATCCACTGCCTATCATCCAGAGACTCAAGGTGCCTTAGAAAGGTTCCACCAGACATTGAAAAGTATGCTGACAAAGTATAGTTCTGAGTCAGGAAGAGAATGGGATGTTGGTTTACCATTAATGTTTTTTGACGTTAGGAGTGCTTATCAAGAAAGTATGGGATGTTCACCTAATGGGATGATTTTTGGTAGAGAAGTTAGAGGACCATTGAAGATTCTTGCAGAAAGTTGGGAAGGAAACCAAGAGGAAAGCCAAGTAGAGTATGTGAAGAACTTAAGGAAAAGGTTGAAAGAGATTAGAAAATTCTCTTCAGAAAATCTGAAAAGGAGTCAAGAGAAAATGAAAAGGAGATATGATGCTAAGACAAGGTAAGAAGTTTTAGTGTTGGTCAACAAGTGTTAGTGTTCTTACCTGTCAAGAGATTTCCCCTCACTAATAAATTTCAAGGTCCTTACAAGATAATTGAGAAGTTAAGTGATAGAACTTATGTGATTGAGACACCAGAAAGAAGAAGAAGACAGGAAGATACATGTGAATCTCTTGAAACCTTATTTCTCAGAAACTAAAATTGAAACTGTGTCAGTAACACAAACAACTTTATCTACAGAAGACGATGATGGCTATGAACTGGGAGCTGAAAGCAAGATGAATAATTCTTAAATTTTGGAAAATTTAGAGGATAAGTTGAAACATCTGAGTGTTGAACAAGGTGAAGACTTAAGTGAAGCAATTAGAAGTTTTCCAGAAATTTTTGCAGATGTGCCTAGGTGTATAGGTGTACTGATCTGACCAAGCATGAAATCAAGATTCAAGATGGAAAACCTTTCAAGCAAAGAGCCTATTGCTTATCACCTTATCATCGAGATGTTTTGAAGAAAGAAGTTGAGTATTTGCTGCAACTTGGATTAGCAGAACCCAGTTCAAGTCACTTCAGTTTTCCATGTGTGTTAGTGAAGAAACCAGATGGTTCATTTAGGATGTTTACTGATTATAGGAAACTGAATTCCATCAGTGTGGCTGACAATTATCTTTTGCCTCTTATAGATCAGTTACTTGATATTATTGGTCAAGCCAAGTTTGTTTCCAAGATAAACTTGTTGAAAGGATATTATCAAATTCCCTTAGATGAGAATGCCAAGTTGTTATCAGCTTTTATTACTCCTTTTGGACTGTATCAGTATACTGTTCTGCCTTTTGGTCTGATGAATGTACCTGCAACACTCCAACGAGTGATGGATCAATTGCAAGATCGATAGAAGGAGTAGGTGTATACCTGGATGACATAGTGATTTACTCTACAACATGGGAAGAGCATCTGAAGATTCTGAGGAAAGTTTTCAAGAAACTACAAGAAGCAGGATTAACAGTCAACCTAGAGAAGAGTGAGTTTGGAAAGGCAACTGTGCAGTATCTTGGGTTTGAAGTTGGGAAAGATCTTGCTCCAGTAACTGCTAATGTAGAAGGAATCCGTAAGGCTACCCCACCTACTACCAGGAAACAGCTACAGAGATTTTTAGGCATGGCTGGATTCTATCGTCGTTTCTGCCCAAAGTTCTCAGCCGTAGTAGCTCCCTTGACAGACTTAACTAGTCCCAAAGTTAAGTTTGTTTGGACTCCAGAGTGTCAAGAATCCTTTGAGAAGGTAAAAGCCATTTTAACTTCAAGACCAGTACTTCAAGCTTCAGACTTTAACAAGAAATTTGTGATACAAGTTGATGCTTCTGACTGTGGCATTGGAGCTGTTCTACTTCAAGAAGATGAAAATAATATCTACCATCCTGTGTGCTTGTCTTCAAAATTGAAAAAAACATCAGAAAGTATACTCGACAATCGAGAAGGAAACTTTAGCCTTAATCACCGCATTGAAAAAGTTTGAAGTGTATGTGAACAGACCTAGGAATGAAGAAATTTTAGTGTTGTCTGATCACAATCCACTATCATTTATCCATAAAATGAAAAACCATAATCAAAGACTGACCAGGTGGTCTTTGAGCTTGCAACAGTACAACTTAAGAGTGCAGCACATTAGGGGCAAAAACAATGTAGTTGCGGATTATTTATCTTGTTGCGAATCGTTAGATTCAACACTGTGATAAACAATTTCTGTGGGGAGGTATATTATATATTGCTACTTTCAAAATGCATACATCCCCTCTTTGTATAAAATGTTATGTATACAATTGTGCAACATTTTTTCAGATTCCTAGATAGCATAGGATGTTTAAAATGTGTGTTCAGATTTCATATAACATAATTTAAAAGAATATATAAAGTAGTATGAAAAGAGAGAGAGATTATCTTTGTCCATTTGAAGCTAGAGTTGTTTTTCAAAACCTGTCAACACATTTGATTAGAGACCTCGAGGTCTTCGTTGTGTTTTGCGAATTCTGTCATCACGTCTGATACGGACTTTTGCTCGAGTCTGTTTCGAGTGGGTACATGTCTTTGTTGAGCAGAATGGTTTCATACGTGTTCATCTTTGCCGAATACCACATGTAGATTTCACAGTTTGTCTGTAAAGTTGCGTCACATTCAAAGCATCTGGAAAGAATTGTGTCCCAAAACGTTTTGTGTCATCTCCACTGTTCAGCTTTCTTAAGGAAGAGATTTCATTCGGGCTTGAACCCTCAAAGGGTTTACATCTCTCTCTCTCTCCATCGCACAGCACTTTTAATTTTAAAGTAACATAACGATTTCATACTTACTGAATGGTCACTCGTAACTTGCAGATTTCAGATTTTATGTTTCTTAGAGTTATTTAGTATTATTTAGTGTTTTTGTGGATCTGAACAAACATTATATTAGTGTGTAATGGCGCCTGGTTTTTGTGAGTGTGAAGCAAGCTGCAGCAAAGAAAGAAAATTGGTATACCAAGAAGGTAAAGTGTGTTATATTTTTATTAGTTGCAACTAATAACTATTGGTTACGTTGGTTTGATAAAAACTAATATCTAATGGTTATCATGGTTTGGTAAGAAACTAATAACTATTGGTTATGATGGTTTAGAGAACTAATAACTAATAGTTACAATGGTTTGAGAGAAACTATTTACATTTTTACATATTGCAAATTTTTGTGTTTGTTTAATTTAAAGTGACTTTTATGTTTTGTGCATTTATTCATTTTCTTATTGAAGTGGGTTTGTTTTATTTTATATTGTGTGTGATTAATACTTTTTGCAATTTTGGTATTTTCCTCATTGTTCTGTGTTTTCATTTACATTCACAATTTAATCAACTTTGTTATTTTCATTAATTAATCAATGCTCATTTAATTAAATTTAACACTTGTGAATTAATTTGCATTTACTTAAAATTCTTTTCAAGTTTTATTGTTGTTTAGCACTTGGGAATTAATTTCCAAATTTCAATTCTTGCCTAACACTTCTGAATTTTGATTGAATTAATTTTCTTGAATTTTGTGATAAATCAGTTTTGATTTAATTTTACTGAATTGATTCAAGAATTAATTGAACTTTACTTTGTTTTCAAGTAACAGTAATTTTCCCTGATATTGTGAATTTCACTTATAATTTTGAGTTTGATAATAAATTTTTGTATTTAAATTTTTATAAGTATTTCATTTCTCACCAGTATACATGCATATATTTATGATTAGTTTAGGTAGAAACATAGAGTGGTACTTGATCTGTTTTCCTTCAATTTATTTGAAGTGACTTAGAACCAAGGAAGTACTTAGACTTCTGAAATCAGGGAAATACTTAGACTTTAAAAGTTGTTGATGGAGTGATGCCCTTTGATTACTTACAAGATTACCTCACACCTGTTTTGATAAACTTAGTCTGATTTTCTGCAATACTGGTAAGTTGTTTAAGGGATCACTGTTGCCTTTAGAGTATTCAGTCATTTAGTACCTGTGATGAGGGTTCAGGTGTCTGGCTGTTGTGAGGTAACAATTAATGAATGGTAAGTGTAGTAACCAGATACTTGGCACTTCGTCACAATATATATATATATATATATATATATATATATATATATATATATATATATATATATATACATATATATATATATATATATATATATATATATATATATATATATATATTATATGTATATATATATATATATATATATATATATATATATATAATATATCACCGTCGAAACTCTGTAATTCGTAATTAGAATAGATATCCAACTTCCTCTACCATGATAACAAATTCGAACGTTTGACGAATGTAGCCATATTATGAATAATTATCACATCACTGTGATTCATATAAATTATTTGAGCCACAAATGTCTTTTAATATCTAATTCGATCTACCTCGGAATTGATATATTTTCATATATGTAAACCGAAGGGTAATTTTTTAGTTGATAATAATCTCATCCTCTCGTGGGTTCGAACCACCGTCCAGCAGACAGAGACGAAATCAAGATGTCAGTGACGTTATCAATTCGGCTAACAAGTTATAAGTTTATATATTAACAGTTTTTGCCCAAAACTAAATTCTGACCAATAGATGCATTCATTATGGATAGCGAGGTTATAATACAATGAGGATGCGGAAATTAAGGCAACTTAAAAGACCCACAGGATGTTTTTAGCATCAGCAGGTAATTGCTTGGTAATACCAGTTATCTCATCTTCCTGGGTTATTTTGGGGCCCCAGCTATCAGCCTTCATTTGGCCTATCTAGCGGACCTCATATGTTTGTCAGAGGTAGTTTACAGTTTTTTTAATAACGTGCTCTGCTCTGTCATACCTTTACTTTTCTTAAGAGATGTCTTTCTTTTCTTTTTAGGCTTTCACTAATTGTGTGTGATGGAGGCGGGAAGAGGTGACTGGGCCACCTTGGTTAGTCTTGGTAAGGTATGCTCTGAAGTCCACTTCCGTGATTATTGTTTCATAGAAGCTCCATTACCTTAGATTTACCTAAGCTCCTGTATTTCGTTATACTCTCGTTGTATAGTACTATAAAGGGTCTTTCAAATGCCCAAATTTTGTTTCACTTTATTGCTATATTCTTCCAACACTATTTCATATTCAGTTCTCGCTCTGATAGACATTCAATGAAGCTCTTTATTTTCTTTCCCATAGAACTGTTATCTTTACCTGCTTTCTATATTCGGTTCTACTTTCTCACACTTTAAGCTATGAACTTTCTTACACTTTATGCTGTGAACTTGCTCACACTTTAGTCGTACAAACAGTCCATCAGGAGTATCGCTATTCATCTCAATGACCTCTAAAACTATGGATTAGACATTTATATCTGTCGTTTTCGGTTTATTTTTGTCACCTTGTATTGTCCAGTTCATGTTCCGATTTCTGACGTTTATAGTACTACCTTACATCACTCAAATTGATCAATCATCCAGAATAATGGATGCACTCTCGTCTTCAACTCACTCACTGAATCTTTGTTGGACCGATTCGTCCGTTTGGAGACTCTTTCTTACGTGCAGAGGGTTTTCGCTTCTCGCATTCCTCGATAGGAATAAGACTACGGAAATGGCTCGTAGTGAATCTCAACAGCTCTGTGCCACGAGATTATTTTAAGCGTGCCACGAAACATTGTCAACATTTTTCTTTTTTCATTCAATGTTGCTTTCTTATTTTCTGAGTGAAGTAGGCATCTCAGCCCTAAATAACATAAAAACTAAACAGCGGGAAAGACTAAGCTCAACCGAAGAAGAAAATCACACAAACCAAATATTGAAAAAAAAAAAAAAAAAAAAAAAAAAAAAAAATTTTACTGGCAATCCGACATTTCATTGGTATGTACATATAGAGCTTGTTATTTCGTATTCCCGCGTCCCTTTCTACCGTTGGTGAGTATTCTATGGTGTAATGTTTAATCCCTCTGCTCTTGAAGTTCAGAGGGGCTCTTTACTGAAGTCTTTCTCACGGTTTCCTAGACTCACTAGTACTAGGCTCTTGATTTTCTATGTTCTGTGAAATTCTCTTCCTCTTTGCTGTCAAGATCCTCGTCTTCATCTCTTTCTCTCTCTCTCAACAGTTGTCATGCTTATTTTTTATTTTGCTTTTTCATGTTCTTCTCTTTTACAGCTTAAATTTTTTTCTGTAAGAAAACAATATGAGGTCCTCAATCGTGTATCTGCTTTTTGTATTCTTTCAGATTGTAAGGACCTACTGACAACATGATGTCCCAGCAAGCAGCTCTCACTATCAGGTCACTTGATTTGAGACCCTAATTATACTTCTTGTTAGTTTTCTGTAAAAGGAAGCTATTAAGATTGGCTATTCGTTCGTCTGTCCGCTATCGGATATTAAAAACTCCTGAGGCTAGAGGGCTGTAAATTGGCATGCATACCAAACTACAGCCCTCTAGCCTAAGTAGGCTGAAAGTTTCATGGGCCGTGGGTGAGAGTTTCATACAGCAAATGACTTCTGTTGTCTCTTTCATCCCAGTGAAATCAGATATATTTTCTTCCATCAAAATGCCGTTAGTTGCTAACACTTAAGAGAGACTGCAACCTGGTCGACTTTTTCTGATGTGGACCAAAAAAGGCTTTACATTCCCTATATCTAACGGAGGGAAAAGCTAGTTATATCTAAATTACATTTAAAGGAAGGAAGGCTGGTTTTATCTAAATTTCATAAAATAAAAAAGAAAATTGTTCCATCATACAGCGCGTGACAAAACATGCCTGACTGGTGGAATTTGAAACAATGAACTAGAAAAAAGAAAAAAAAAAAAAAAACAAAAAAAAAAAAAAAAAAAGTTGGTACAGGACTCCCCCACTTTGGAGAGGCATACGGTTGTAGGTCGGTGTCTGGGAGGTATGCTGGCTTTAGGCAGTTAATGGGAGGCCCATGAGTTCTGCCGTCCTGTCATCCAGTAGGTCTTGTGTCTTCTCTACGTAGATGGCATGGTATGGTTCCAAGTAGGCTGGGGGAGAGGGGGGTTCTGTGTGCATCTACTCGTATAAACACATACTTTACGTTCTGCAGTTCATTGGGGATGTACACTTTCCTGTCCATTTGGTATGTTATTTTGGCCTTTACCAGACCACTGAGCTGATTAACAACTCTCCTAGGGCTGGCCCGAAGGATTAGATATTTTCATGTGACTAGGAACCAATTGGTCACCTAGCAACGGGACTTTCAGCTTATTGTGGGATCCGAACCACACTATATCGAGAAATGAATTTCTATCACCAGAAATAAATTCCTCTGATTCCACGTTGGCCAAGCCGGGATTCGAACTTCGGACCACCGGCTTGGCAGCCGAGCACAAAAACCACTCATCCAGCGTGGAACTGGAGAAGGGGGAAAGAAGAGAGAAATACTGTACATATGTAATCTTCGCACACTCCTACATTTTTACCAACCATTTATTTCTTTTTTTAATGGTAATGTATTAACCTAATTTTCAAAATGAAATTACAGTAATTTTAATTTCTAAAAGTTAGCTTAATATTTAGGGAGCATGATTAGGGTCATATTTAGTGTTCAAACTCTAAAAGTATGCATTTATTGGCATTTTTAGAGACTGCCAAACTTACGCAAAAATTCCCTTTGCAAAAGGGGTCTAGAACCTAACCTCGAGTAAGTTCGGGATACTACTGTACACTCCTTAATTTTACGATCACGCTCCTTCAGACCAGTTCAAGAAGCTCATTACCTCAAATACAGGTGATCCAGCTCTGAAGTCGAAAACATAATTTTAGCGGAGCAGAGAGCAGACCTCCTGGAGGAGTCAGTAAGACCAGAGAAGTCCCCCTGGGAGGAGGCAGAAACTCCCAGGCCAAGAGCTTCCCTTGTCGCATAAGAATGTACCTCCTAGTAGACAGCTTTGAAGTAGGGAAACAAAAGTTGACTTTCCCTTGCTCTCTCTTCTCTGAGAGCCACGCGTCCATCTCTTTCAAGGCCTTCTTAGCTGACAAGGAAAATACCAACTTGGGAAGTTTAGAGTCCCCCTCTACCTGATTATCCATCTGGTTAAGTAGAAGCTGGAGCAGCTGGCAAAAAGAATCTAGGGAACTTTGCTAACAAATAGCAAAGTAAAGAAGAATATGCTTTAGGAGGAGTTTCCTTTTATACTTTCTCTTCTTTCTCTGAAGGGACAGGAGACAAGTTGGATGGGAGTTGAGCAGGTGCTGCATTTTTTTTTAAACAAACCCAAAATACTATCAAGCTTTCGCTGGATGTCCACCATTGAAGGGCCAACGGAAGAGGAAATTTGAAGTCTTGAGGGCAAAAATGCTTGAAATTCTATCCTAGCTGCAAAATGCTCCTTTGAATTGTTGAATTATAACGATACTTTGTTTCAAGTTATTAAAAATTTTTCTTAAACCATGTTTATTTAAACTTTTGTAATTGACAAACTGTGACCAGTGAAACTGACCTTGATTTTTAATTTCTTTTTAAATGTCATGTAAGTCATTTCAAACCTTGGGCAGTTGGTGTTGGTACTCGGGCAGCATTAGAAAAAAAATAGAACAAAATTTTTAGTACTACTATGTACTGTGTCCTGCAGGACGCAGGAACTTTAGGGGGAGGGGGTTAGAGAACTAAGCACCTGATGATTTTCATGGTTGATTAATTTTAGGTGCTGAATTGCATGCGCTACTCAGTGAGGGAAGTGATGGAAATATTCCCGACTGTTGGGGAGCCACTTAAAAGAATACCTTGTCTTTTGGCTTGTCAACGAGTCCCCAAGCCTACACCTGAGAGCAGAGCTGATAACACGAGTGGTGCATATGAGTGCCAATTCCAGCAATACCCACCTTAAATCTCAATTATTAATGTACACTCACTCCTGATACGTTCCTCAGATGAGCTGGCAACGCATTGAATAGACGCTGCATTGTCGATGCTGGTGTGTGGTGAATTAATGTCCTGTTTGCTTTCTTTAGTTTTCCTGGTATAGTTTTGGGCACTATTAATCTACCTCTACCTTCCTGATATTTTTTAGATCCATGATGTTTTCGGCAATTCCTTCTATCTGTTTCCATGCCTGTAATATCATGTAGCATTCTCTTCTCCTTTCTAGACTATATAATTTAAAAATTGTAGTCTTTCCCAGTAGTCAAGAGCCTTAACTTCTTCTATTCTAGCTGTAAAGGACCTCTGTACACTCTATTTGTGCAATATCCTTTTGGTAGTGTGGGTACCATATCATATCGCAATATTCAAGTGGATGTACATACATTTTATAAAGCATAATCATGTGTTCGGTTTTTCTTGTTTTGAAGTGCCGTAACAACATTGACATTTTTGCTTTGCATTTTGCCAATAGTACTACTATTTGATCATTGCATAACATGTTCCTATTCAATATCACACCAAGGTCTTTAACTGCTTCCTTATTTGTGATTGCTTCATTATTAGGTCCCCTATATGCATATAGCATTCCTTCTTTATCTCCATAATTTATTAATTCAAATTTTTCAGAGTTTAATACCATCCTATTTACCTCTGCCCATTCATATATTTTTGTTTAGGTCTCTTTGTAGCGAGTTTGTATCTTCATCACAAGTACTAATTTCTCCACTTATTCTTGTCATCGGTGAAACTACTCACTACTGATCCTTTACATTACTGTCAAAGTCTGCAATCATAATAACAAATAGCAATGCAGCTAACACTGCACCTTGTGGCACACCGGCTATTACCTTAGCTTCATCCGATTTCTCATCGTTTACAATCACTATTTGTTTCCTGTTTTGTAAAAATCCTTTTATCCATCTTCCTACTTTGTCCACTAAATTATGTTTTCTAATTTTCTTCGCTATTATATTATGGCCTACTACGTTATCAAAAGCTTTCGCAAAGTCTAGGTAAACCACATCAGTTTCTTTACCGTTTATAATATTTTTATATGTTCTCACGGTGGGCTAACAGTTGGGTTTGTGTACTTTTTCCGGGTACAAAACCATGTTGTCCTATATTAAACAAATTATTTTTTTATTAAATGTTTCATAATTTTTTCTTCATTACCCTTTCACACACTTTCATAATATGTAATGTTAAACTCACAAGCCTATAATTACTTGCCTCTAGTCTTCATCCACCTTTGAAAGTAGGGGTAATATATGCTAATTTATGTTCATCATAAATCTTGCCTGTATCTACTCTTTGCCTTAATAATATTGCGAGCGGCTTTGCAATAGAATGAACTTCTTTCCTTAACAAAATGGCAGGGACACCATCTGGTCCGGCTGCTGATCCATTTTTAATTTCATTAATAACCTGCACAATATCGGCTTCATTAATATCTATGTCCGATAAATATTCACCATTTTCATCTCTTATTTCTGTATCATTATCTTCATTTTCACTTCTAAGGTTAATTTCTCTCATATCTTTCTGCTAATATGTTGCATATTTCCCTTTTTCATTTGTTAATCTCCCTTCATTTCTTGGAGGGCCTATTTCTCCTCTTCTTTTACTCATCTTTTGCAAGAGTACAATAGTTTGGGGTTTTGCTTGATATTTTCAAGGGTCTTTTCTTCTAAGTCCTGTTTTTCATTTTCTTTTGATTGTATAATCTTTTGTTCTGCATTTTCTATCTTACTTTTTAGTTCCATCACTTTGCATGCATTCTTTTCTTTTGCAAGACCTTTTTTCCATTTTCTGGAACAAGATTCTTCCGTCTCTTGGTATGCATAACTGATGTTTACTTTCCTTCTTTGGCATAAGGAAAGTAAACATCAGTCATGAGAGAGAGAGAGAGAGAGAGAGAGAGAGAATGTCTTTATGTAAGTATTAAGCTAACTTTTCAATGAAATAAAGTTACAGTATTCCACTTAAAAGTTAGCTTAATGCATTGCTATTAAAGAAAGAAATAAATGGTTGGTAAAAATAGTGTGTGTGAAGATTACATTACTTGACATATTTGACAGCTCTGGACTTTGAGCTTCTGTGGAGTTAAAAAAAGATGAGGGCAAGAATTCTTTATATGCATAATTTTGTTATCACAATTTTATTATTATTATCATTATTATTATTATTAGTGTATGCTGAAAGTGAACCCTCTTTTACACATGTTTTATTAAAAGTAATTGCTGCCTCAGCTGCATTAATTTTTTTAAAGGTTCTTCTATATTTTCGTAATTGTTGTTTTCTCATTGTTGCTTAAACTGGTGAGCAATGCAGCGAAGGTTGGCATGTCTCAAATAGGTAATTATCAAAGTCAATTTTGATTTTATTAAAATGCCGGAGGTGTTAGTCAAATTTTCAAGGTATATCCCATAGAGTTTATCAATGAGGAAAATGCCCTTCGATTCCTTTAGTGGGGCTGCGACATTTCGTCTGAGACTTCAACATCCTCTTAGGTGGAGGTTGGTGATGGACTGAAGCAAGAGGGCGAGTCTGTCTGTTTTTATAGTGGTGGTGCAGCAGGGGCTTCATGCTGCTGCTTTTTCATTGGCTAATGAATGATAAGCTGCTTTATGATTAGCTGCCAGGCTCCAGGCTCAAACCAGCTCCCAAATGCATGCTTAGGAGTCATGCCAATTTTCTCAGCTGAGTGGCATCACGCCAGGCTTCATTTTGATTGCTCAATGGCTGCATGACGTCACTGCTGGTATTAAAGTCGTCATTGGTGTTATTTTCTTCTTGAATTGGAGCATTTTTGTGCGGCAATATGGTGGTGTTTGCCAGTATTGTTGCGTTTCTTTGCATACAGGTTGGGAGCAAAAAAAAAAAGTTTCCTGCATCGTATTCATGGCTTTTGCTCCTGGATGAGTAACGCTCCCAGGAAGTGTAGACGGCGAGGGTCTTGTGTTCTCCCCATTATCCTGGTGTTGTGGATAATACAGTCATGGGAGAATGTGTTTCGGTGGGCAGTGAGGGTGCGATTCTTGATGGCCCTTTCTTGAGCATGACAGGAGATTCTCTTTGTAAGACGCATTGTAGTCATTCCAATGTACTTCCCCTGACATCCTCGGGAAGGGCATATGTATTGGTATACTACGTTCGTCTGCTTGAGGGGGTCTCCTGATAGCGGTGAGGGGTTATTTTTCACGATTAAATATCTCGTTCTCGTGTTTTTTTGGTATATTATAAGGTCCACCATCTTGCCTTCTGCAGTGGGGAGGATGTTCTCCTTGATGATCTTCCTCATCAAGTTCTCCTGCTCGCAGTACTGAGTGCAAGAAGGCCTTATAGTATATGTTGATGCTCTTGGTGGGATCCTCCTCGTTTGAGTACCATCTTTTGAGGGCTGTGCGCACTTCTCGGTTGATGAGCTTATTAGAATACCTGTTGTTAACGAGTATATGTGAAGCTCTATCAAGCTCAAGGTGTGTCCTACCAGGTAGAATAATGGGAGAGGGCCCTTTTCACAAAAGCGCTAACAGTGGTGTTCTTAAATCTGTTGGGCACTCGCTATCACGTTGAGGCATATTCCTAAATTTGTCTCCTTCATGTAGACAGAAGTGCAGAGACTGTCTTCTGTCTCCGTTATAAGGTTGTCGAGAAAAAGGAGCTGATCGTTGGTGCTAAACTTGACTATGTAGTTTAGCACGCTGCATTGCTAGAATTGGCGACGAAGAGCTTCTACCTCATCCTTGGTATCGATCTATATGAAGATATTGTCTATGTAACAGACGTATTTGCGGGGATGCTGGCTCTGGGCAAAGACCCTCTCTTCCACGGTGCCCATATAGAAGTTGGCAAAGAGGACTCCCGGAGGAGAGCCCATGGCAACGCCATCTTTCTGGCAGAATATCTGTCCTCGGTGGGTGGAGGTGGGCCCTCTTTGTACAGATGTCCAGCAAGGTGCACAAAGAGGCTTCTGGGATATTGAGTAGAGCCATCAACGGGTCCCAGTAGACGTGATCCAAGATGATGTCGATGGTCTCATTGACGGGCAAGTTGGTGAACACATTGGTGAAGAGGGATTCTACATCAGGGGACTCTATGATGCCAGTGCCAGGGGAGTCGCGAATTTCTTCAAGACTCCACCATTGAACTGAGGCTATAATGCCTTGGGATATAGGGGGAGTAAAAATTTGATTGAGGTGCTTGGCCAAGGCGTAAGTCGGGGCAGGCATCTGGCTGATAATCGGAGTCAGGTAAGGCAGGCATTAACGTCTTGGAGTCAGGTAAGGCAGGCATTGACGTCTTGGAGTCAGGTAAGGCAGGCATTGATGTCTTCATCGACAGCTAATTCTGCATCTGGAGGTTTAAGAGCACCACTATTAGGGCCTTTGTGTTTTCACATTCCCATAGAGGTAACCAAGGCTGAAGTCCCCTTGGATTGTTTGAAGGTGGCCTGCATTAGTTGCCAAATGGATGGTACTGATGACACGGTTGGTGTCCCTTTTGATGTCTTCAGTGGGGTTCCTTGAAGACGCTCGAACTTTGAGGAATTGTACAGGATGGCATCGAGCTTCTATGGTATTCTGTCGTTTTTATTAAAATGAAGGCTGCTGTCTTGTCTTCCTTGGCCTTCAACTCCTTGGCTGCTTCCTTCATCTCTCAGATGAAGATGTCACTGGTGTGTGAGCCCCTCTCCGTGAGGGCTTCGGCAAGCAGGAGGGGCTGGAGGGCATCTGTAGTTTGGACAATATTCTGCATCTCGAGCTGCTGGATGGAGTCAAGCAAGCAAAAGTTCTATCTCAAGTCTTTTCTCATGTGGCTTGGCTTAGATGTGAAGTGACAGTTAAGCCCTAGTCTAAGCAAAGCATCTTGGTCAGGATAGGGTTGGAAGTCGGTAAGATTGATGTAGCCTTGGGTGACCTGTGGGACTCTCAGCTTTCCACCGTTGAGAGAGATCAGCTTTCGCATGATGCCCTTTATGCGTTTTTTCATATCTTCATCTCGGAGCCAGGTAAGGCAGGCATTGACGTCTCAGAGTCAGGTAAGGAAGGCATTGATGTCTTCGTCGACAGCTAATTCTACATCTGGAGGTTTAAGAGCACCACAATTAGGGCCTTGGTGAAAAGGGCCCTCTCATTATTCTACCTGGCAGGACACACACCTTGAGCTTGATAGAGCTTCACAGATCCTTGTTAACAACAGGTATTCTGATAAGCTCATCAAACGAGAAGTAAGCACTGCCCTTGAAAGATCCACCACCCCACCCCACCGAGAACATCAAGATATACTATAAGGTGCACTCTCAGTACTGTGAGGAGGAGAACTCAATGAGGACGATCATCAAGAACATCATCCACACTGAAGAAGGCAAGATGGTGAACCTTATAATATAATGCAAAAACAGGAGAATAAGAGATTTAATCATGAAAAATAACTGCTCATTGCCATCAGGAGAACCCCCTCAAGCAAACAAACATAGTATACCATTACATATGCCCCTCCCGAGGATGTCCTGGGCAGTACATTGGAATGGCTATAATGCGTCTTGTGAAGAGAATCTCCTGTCACACCTAAGAGGGGCCCATCAAGAATCATGCCCTCACTGCCCATCGAGACGCAATCTCCCGTGACTGTATAATCCGCAATCCAAGGATAATAGGGAGAGCACAAGACACTCGCTGTCTGCGCCTTCCGGAGGTGTTACTCATCCAGGAGCAAAAGCCCTCCATGAATACGACGTAGGAAGTGTTTTTGCTCCCGACCTGTATGCGAAGAAACACACCAGTACTATCAAATACCACCATATCGCTGCCCAAAAATGCCCTAATTCAAGAAGAAAATAACACCAAAGACAACTTTAATACCATCGGTAATACCAGCAGTGCCGTCAAGCAGCCACTGACCAATCAAAATGAAGCCTGGAGTGACGCCACTCAGCTAAGAAAATCGGCATGACTGCTAAGCATGTGGTCGGGAGCTGGTTTGAGCCCGGAGCCTGGCAGCCAATTGTAAAGCAGCTCGCCATTCATTAGCCAATGAAAAAGCAGCAGCATGAAACCCCTGCTGCACCACCACTATAAAAGCAGATGGACTCACCCTCTCACTTCAGTCCATCACCAACTTCCGCCTAAGAGGATAGTTTGAAGTCTCAGGCAGAGCATCGTGGCCCCACTAAAGGAATCGAATTCTTTTCCCCTGGATAAACTCTATAGGATATACCTTGAAAATCTGACTTAACGCCTCCGGCATTTAAAAAAAATTTAAATCGACTCTGATAAATACCTATTTGAGACATGCCAACCTTCAATGTGTTGCTCACTAGTTTATGCAACAATGAGAAAACAATAATTAGGAAAATAGAGATGAACATTTATAAAATTAATGCAACTGAGGCAGCAATTACTTTTAATAAAACATGTTTAAAAGAGGATTTACTTCCAGCATACACTTATGTAAGACTGCACAACCCTCCAGTGAGGCTAGAAGACAGGACCAGGAGCTTCGGGAAATCCCTCCTACAGCGGCAATGACGAGAGAAGACTTCCAAACTAAGTAAACCTTGCAAGGACGATGCTCGACTAAGGCGTGAATGGACGAACGCACGAACATTAGCAATACGCCTGAGCACCAGAGATGTCAGTGAGGAACCTGAAGCAGAGCCCCCCCGGATCCCTCAAGAATGGTTCCCTCAGCCTTGATCATGACGACCTTGCTTGATGTAGACCAACCCACCAATAGTGACAACCCTCCAGATGCAGAATTAGCTGCCGACAAAGACTTTGATGCCTGCCTTACCTGCCTCCGAGACGAAGATATAAAACAACGCATAAAGCACGTCATTCAAAAGCTGATCTCTCTCAACAGCGGAAAGCTGCAGGTCCCACAGTGCACCCTAGGCTACATCAATCTTACCAACTTCTAACCTACTCCCAACCAAGATGCTTTGCTTAGACTAGGGTTCAACTGTCACTTCACATCTAAGCCAAAGCCACAAAAAAAAGACTTGAGATCGAACTCCTGCTTGACTCCATCCAGCAGCTCAAGATGTGGACTATTGTCCGAACTACAGACGCCCTCCAGCCCCTTAATCGCCAAAGCTCTCACGGAGAGGAGGTCACACACCAGTGGCATCTTCACCTGAGAGATGAAGGACGCAGCCAAGGAGTTGAAGGCCAAGGAAGGCATCACTGTGCACTGAAAAGACAAGACAGCCACTTTCATTTTAATAAAAATGACAGAATATCATGAGAAGCTCCTGTCCGACTCCTCAAAGTTCAAGTGTCTTACATGGTACCCCACTGAAGACATCAGAGATGCCAGCAGTGTCATTAGTACCATTAATGCAGCAACTAACACAGTCCACCTTCTGCCCATCCAAGGGGACTTCAGCCTTGGTTACCTCTACGGGAACATGAAAACCCATAAGGAAGGCAAGCCTCTCAGACTGATTATCAGCCAGAAGACTGCCAAGCGCCTCAATCAAATTTTGACTTCGTACGTCCCAAGCTGCAATAGCCTGAGTTCATCGGTGGAGTTCCTTGAAGAAATTCGCGACTCCCCTGGCACTGGCAACATAAGTGTCCCTTGACCTAGAATCCCCCATCACCAACATGCCCGTTGACAAGACCATCAACATCAATATCCTAGAAGCGTCTTTGCGCACCTTGCTGGACATCTGTACAAAGAGGACCCACCTTCTCCACCCACCGAGGACAAATGTTCTGCCAAAAGACATGCACTACCATCGGCTCTTTGCCAACTTCTGTATGGGCACCATGGAAGAGAAGGTCTTTGCATACAGCCAGCACCCCTACAAATACGCCTTATACATAGACCATATCTTTGTACAAGTTGACACTGAGAATAAGGTAGAAGCCCTTTATAGCCAATTCCAACAATGCAGTGTGCTAAACTACATAGTCAAGTTTAGCACCAATGATCAACTCCCCTCCCTCGATGTCCTTATAACCAAGACAGAGAACGGTCTCCATACTTCTGTCTACACGAAGAAGACAAATTTAAGAATGTCTCTCAACGGAGATAGCAGGTGCCCTGACAGGTTTAAGAGCACCACTGTTAGGGCTTTTGTGAAAAGGGCCCTCTCCCATAATTCTACCTGGCAGGACACACACTTCGAGCTTGATAGAGATTCACAGATGCTTGTTAACAACAAGTATTCTAATAAGCTCATCAACCAAGAAGTGTGCACAGCCCTCGAAAGATGGTACTCAAATGAGGAAGAAGATCCACAACCCCGCCCCACAGAAAACATCAAAATATTATATAGGAGGAGAACTCGATGAGGAAGATCATCAAGGAGAACATCCTCCCCACTGAAGAAGGCAAGACAGTGGACCTTATAATATACTACAAAAACAGGAGAACAAGAGATTTAACCATGAAAAATAACCCTTCATTGCCATCAGGAGACCCCCTCAAGCAGACAAACGTGGTATACTAATACATATACCCTTCCCGAGGATGTTCTGGGAAGTACATTGGAATGACTATAATGCGTCTTGCGATGAATATCTTCTGTCGTACCCAAGAAGGGACCATCAAGAATCACGCCCTCACCAACAACCGAGACAATCTCTCGCGACTGTATTATCCACAACACCAGGATAATAGGGAGAGCACCTGATCCTTGCCGTCTGAAGGCGTTACTCATCCAGGAGCAAAAGCCCTCCATGAATATGACGCAGGAGGTCTTTTTCCTCTCGACCTGTATGCAAAGAAACGCAACATTACTGGCAAACACCACCATACTGCCGCCCAAAAATGCCCCAATTCAAGAAGAAAATAACACGAAGACGACTTATAGTTTCCACTTGCTGAACTCTACGGGATATACCCTGAAAATTTTACTAATGCCTCCGGCATTTTAAATTAAAATTGACTTTGATAATTACCAATTTGAGACATGACAACCTTCGGTGCGTTGCTAACCAGTTTAAGCAACAAGGATAAAACAATAATTAGGATAATACAGAAGAACCTTTATAATATTAATGGAACTGAGGCAGCAATTTCTTTTAATAAAACTTATTATTATCATTATTTATATTATTGTTATTATTTTATATTGTACCATCCATAAAATTCACAACAGAATATGAAGAAAATAATTGTATGCCATTTTTGGATGTTTTATTAGAAATAACACCAATTTAAGTTTTAAAGTATATAGGAAACCCACAAATATACTATATATTCATTTTTACTTTAACCATGCTAAACAAACTAAAATATCAACATTTTCCAGTATGTATCTCAGAGCTCATAGAATTTGCAGTGTGGAATTTTTAGAAGATGAGTTTAAAATTATTGATGAAATAGGAGATTCATTATGTTACCTTCGGAAAGGCCATGCAGTTCCCCTACTCTCTTCGCCGATGCCAGGGCCAGCAAGAAGAGGGTCTTGAGGGTCAGATCCCTGTCTGATGACTCTCAGAGTCTCGAAGGGACTTCGATTAAAACTCCTAAGGACGAGAGTCACGTCCCACCCCGGGGGCCTGAGTTCCCTAGGTGGGCAAGAACTCTCAAAGCTCCTCATAGCAGTTTGAGGTATCCACTCCCCTCAGTTTCAAGACTAGGGCCAGGGCGGCTCTGTATCCTTGACTGTGGGGACGGAGAGGAGCTTTCCTCAGCGAAGAAACAAGAAAATCTGCAACCTGCTGAAGAGTGGCTCTGCGTCACCATTGGGGAATCTCTCTCGGCCTTCTGCGAAAAGAGCCAGCAGGTCCGGATACCAAATGGCTGCAGCCACCAGGATCATCTTGGGATTCGGGGTGGTCAACACTCGGTAGATCACCTTGCGAATCAGACAGAACGGGGGAAAGGCGTAAACGAAGAGGTTGTCCCACGGCTGTTGAAGACCGTCCTCTGCATCTGCCCATGGGTCCAGCACAGCCGAGTAGAAAACCTGAAGTTCTCTGTTGTGCCGGGTGGCGAGCAGATCCACGACTGGACGCCCCCATAGGTTGAAGAGCCTTTCCGCCACATCTGGGTGTAGGGCCCATTCGGTCCCTATCACCTGATCCCGACAGCTGAGCTTGTCTGCTACTACATTCCTCTGCCTGGAATGTAGCGGGCTGACAGCTCTATCGAGTGAGGCATGGCCCACTCGTGCACCTGCAACGTCAACTGGTGCAACAGGAGGGACACTAGGCCAACCCGTTTGTTGACGTATGCCACTACTGTGGTGTTGTCGCAAATCAACACCACCGAGTGTCCCATCAGACGGTCCTGGAACTCTTGGAGAGCGAGGAACACTGCCTTGAGCTCCAGGATGTTGATGTGAAGGTGCTTGTCGTGATGATCCCATACTCCTGCAGCCAGCAACTCCTCCAGGTGTGCGCCCCACCCCTTGGTTGACGTGTCTGAAAACCTCAACATCTCCGGGGGGGGGGGGGGTGAGTGTGAAGAGGCCCTCCTCTTGTGAGGTTCCTGTCGTCCAGCCACCAGGCTAGGTCCTGCCTCACCTCCTCCGTGAGGGACACGGGGAAGTATGGTGGGTCCTCTGCCTGTGACCAACTCTCCTTTAGTCTCCACTGAAGAGACCGCAGGTGAAGGAACTAACTTCTCGAGTGACGACAGGTGGCTGATCACGACCTGCCACTGCTGAGCTGACTGTTCCTGCCGAGACAGGAACCGGTTGGCTGCCTCCTTGAATTTGCTGATCCGCAAGTCTGCGGGGAAGACTCGCCCTGCTACAGAGTCGATCAGCATACCCAGGTACTTCATCCTCTGCTTGGGTTCGAGGTCGGACTTCTCGAAGTTCACCACGATCACCAGATTGCGGCAGAACTCGAGGAGTCGATCCCTGTCCCTTAGCAACTGTGAGCGGGAGCTCGCCAGGACTAACCAGTCGTCGAGATACCTCAGAAGACGTATCCCTGACGAGTGGGCCCAAGCAGACACCAGAGCGAACACTCGCGTGAACACCTGTGGGGCGGTTGAGAGACCGAAGCAAAGTGCCCTGAATTGGTACACCGTCCCGTCGAGGATGAAGCGGAGGTACTTCCTGGAGGATTGATGGACGGGTATCTGGAAATACGCGTCCTTCAAATCCACCGAAAGCATGAAATCGTTCTCCCTGATAGAGTCGAGCACGGAACGTGCTGTCTCCATCGTGAAACGAGACTGGCGAACGAATCGGTTCAGGGGAGAGATCTATCGCCGGGCGCCAGCCCCCAAAGACTTCTCCCCCAGGAAAAGACGGCTGTAGAAGCCCGGTGACCGATCCCTGACGATCTCCACAATTCCCTTGCTCAGCATGGCTTGGACTTCCTGTCGAAGGGCTACGTCCTTTGATTCCAGGAACGTAGGTCTGAAGATGGACTGGGTTGGAGGTGAGGGGTGGCCGAGACTCGAAGGATAGTAGATACCCCTGCCGAAGGACGTCTACTATCCAGGTCTCCACACCGTAGTGCTGCCATGTTGCCCAATGGCTCGCCAGGCACCCCCCCACTTCCGGCAGCAGGTGAGGGGGAACACCATCCCTAACGTTTCCCGCCTCTCTTCGACTTCTTCCCGGCTCCTCCTCATGGAAAGGAGGGCTGGGAGGGGGGCTGATTGCGACTGCCCCTGGCAAAAGTCGAAGGCAGAGTATTTCCTCGGGGCTTTGACAACACAATCGTCTTAGCAGCCGAGGAAGCGCTAACCAAGCTCTTGGGTTTGGCCACAGTCGATCGAGGCTGCCCAGAAGCCTTCAAGACTGCCTGGTGTACCAGACGGTCACTGTCGTCAGTGCGCCGTCGTTCCATCGCAGCATCCACCATCTCTCCTGGGAAGAGAGAGGAGGAACTCCGCACTGGTCCATTGAGAAGACCCAATACCACCTCACGCCCAGCCGCCCTGGACACTCGGGTGAGGACTGCGTCCCTACGCCGAAGTACCAGGTTGGCCCACAGGTTTACTGTCTGGTGGGCGAGGCAGGAGATGGCCCTACCCCCAGACTGGCATAGCCTCCCGAAAGCCGAGTCACCTTCAGGAGTGATATTTCCTGTGGTGGCCGCGACCTTGGACACTGTGAGGGACCACAGGTCCAGCCAGGAGACTGCCTGGAAAGCCGCCATGGCGGTGGATTCCAGTGCAAGTGCCTCTTGCTGCGAGAACCACAAGTTCTCCGACAGGAGCTGCTGCAGAGACACCCCCGTAGTTAGACTAGCTAGCTCCAGGTTAACCTGTTTGGGCGGCATCGGATCCTCTGTCGCAGTAGAGGTGGGGGAAGTAGCTTGGACGACCTACCGGATCGTAGCGAACCCTCTTGTCCGGAGACAAGCGAGTCCACCTGGCCCAGCACCGAGTCCACCAGCTCTGATCGCGGCAGACCCACTGTCATCTTGGGTTCCTTCTTAGGCCCCCAGAACGCCTCAAGCCGGGACGTGGGCTCAAAGGTGGGAGCGGCGATCCTTCCCCGAGGTCGTTGTGCTGACGAATCAGCGCAATAACCTCTGCAAACGACCTCTGGATCTCGGAAGTGACTGCATCTTGAGGAGTTGGACCGTCAAGCCCCTCCAGCAAGAACGCCTCTCGAGACCCTCCTCCTTCAGAAGGAAGAACAGCGACAGACCCCTCCTGGTCTCCTCCTGCCACTTGCCCGTACAACCTGGTCGGTCCTAAGACCGTGCCTGGCTCGTAGGGCGTCGTGGCGGGACCGCCCCCATGATCACTCCGTGTCACCTCGCCCTTCCCAGTGTAGCCCGAGGAAGTTGAAGGAACCGGAGAGGAAGACCTGACGCTCCCCCCTCGCTCACTGGCAGAACCGGTGTGCTTGGGGGGGCTGCAGGCGATCGCCAACCCGCGGTGGCGATCGAGCTGCAGGCCTGGTCGCGCGGCTGGAATGAGAACAACGGCCCCGGTCCCGTGCGTCAGAGGAGCTGCTGCTGGTCTTCCTACCCGTCCGGTCCCGATGGGAGCGGCGGTCAGGAGACCTGCAGAGACCACTGTCACGGTGGGAGCGGTGCCTGTCCTCAAGGCGCGTCAAACCGCTGGAACCAGCCGGGGCTGGTTCCTGCGATCGAGGGGACCTCTTACCAGCCTCAGCCCGTGGCCGGTCTGGGACCGTCACGGCAACCCTGGTAGCCTGTGGCTCACTACAAGAGCGATCACTGGCCTGGTGAGAGTCACCTGAGTGACTCTCGCGAACCTTCCGCGCTCTGTGCCTCGGTCCTGGCGCCAAGCGAACTCGGAAGCCTGAGCCTTGGCTGTACAGTCGCCCGGAGGTGACTGTACACTCGGTACCTCTCGCGAACAAGAGGCCGAGTCGGAACCTGGTGTAGAGGTAGGACCTCTAGCACCAGGCGAGGAAGTACCGGTGTTAGCCAGTACCCCTCTGGTCCCCGTCTTCTTCTTCCTTGCGGAAGGAGAGACGGGCCCCGCTCCCGAAGGAGCAGAGGACCAGCGGAAGAATCCCCCGACGGGCCCTTAGAAGTTCCCGAAGGAGACTTCTTAGGGGGGGAGGAGGTAGCCTTCTTACTCGGCTTGAAAGCCTTGGAAATCGAAGGGGAAGACGACAACGACACCTTCCTCTTCTTCTTCGTCAGCTCCCTCAGGACAGACTTCAGGTCCTCCATTCGGCCCGGCTGCACCTGTCCGGAAGGACCTGTGACTGGGGCAGCAACACCATGGACAGGAACGACGTCGGCAGGGGCTGGCTCAGGCAAGGCAGGTACGGCAGGAGTGGCAGGTACGCCAGGAGACGGGGCAGCAGCCAGCGACATCCTGGGTACCAGTGGCAGATCCAGGGGCGAACTCTTAGGGCACCAAAAGTCAGGGGCTGGGGCGAGAGCGATGAACCCGGGTAGAGGAGGCACGCCCCTCCTCGGAAAGGCAGCAATCGGAGCCTGCACAGCAGCCAAAGGAGTCACCGAAGCCACATGCTGAGTGTAGACCAGGTGAGGAGGGGGGGCATACCCTGGGGTTGAGACGGTGGTGGTGGTGGTCACCATTCCATGGGTGACCGGAGCAGCACCCACCAGATGATGCAGCAGCCCCTGACGCTCAGTGTGCCTGGAGACCCAGCAAGAACCATACCTGGCCGAGGTCGCCACCCGCAGCAGGAGCACCTGAGGAAGCAAAAGACGGGTTAGAAGGAGGGGTTCCCGTCGCACGGAGGGGGGGGGGGACAAATCCCCCCCAAATGAACGGAAGACCCCGAGTGCAATTGGATGTCGGGGTATCTCGCCCCCTCCTCTACGCTCGATGGATCGGGCGAAGAGAAGGAACGAGAAACTCCCCCCGAAGGATAAGGAGCCATACGCGGAAGCTGAGATGGCGGCAGGAATGAAGACGACGTGTCTGTGACCGAGGGCGTTGCCGGAGAACCCTCCGAGGACTCCCTGGCAGGCTTATGTCGCTTCCTCCTACCTTCAAAGCACCCACTACTCCTCCAACCAAGAATTACACAAATCACAGGGCTCGGCCCAAGAGCATCGCGCCCACGGTACCGAGCAGACAATTCATGAGGATCCACTTCTTGAAAGGAGTGGAAGGCCCCACACTTACGGCCCTCCACACCAGGGCAAACTCTGCGGCTGATGGGGGGCGTGGGGATGTCTCCAGCTCACGGGGATCCACAATAAATGATAATAATAAAATACAAAGCACACGTACTAACAGTATTTTACCATACACACACAAAGCAAACCAAGTTTGAAGAAGATACAAAGCGTTCGACGATAGCGGGCAGAGAGCGAACAACACGTCTGTCTCTGTCGGCGGCCGAAAGCAAAGTGGATCTCCTTGTTCGAAGCTTACGACAGTTCTAGCTGCCGCTAGTTACCTTCCTATTGTAAAGGAAGGTAACTAGCAGGAAATCAAGAGGTTTTGGGTGGGGGAGAACGGAATTAGAGAAATAGGCTAGTACATGGGTAGCCTATATAACTGTTGAGATACTTTCTTACCTGGCCAAAGGGGCTTTGCCTAGTAGGTAGACAAATTGGATTGCAGACCACACATCACCTGGCCAAACTTAGGGCACCAGTCTTCAGTTTGCCTAACTGCTGGAGGATGAACATAACTTACGTCACCTGAACCTCAGTTCCCTTGTGGGCAGTAGCATTTTAGGAACCTTTGATAAACGTTACCTTCATCATAATCAAAGCCTGCAGAGGACGAGGATGGTAGAATAGTGGTTAATCTAACTTACCGAGACATGGCGGTTTTCCCTCACCCAAAATCCCAATACCTTATACCTAACTGTGGGTGTAGAGGGTGTAGCCTAAGAAAGATAAAGTCCAGTCTCAAATCACCTTACTAGGCTAACTACCTAGGTATGGCATTTTCAACCCCACAATTAAGGTTTAAAGTAAATATCTTAAGAATCCTCTAGTTAAAAGTAATCACTCTCCAAAGTTTCAATAAAACTTACCTTCTTAGAATCTGAATTTGCGAAAGTAGGGTGTCATTGTGATGATGGAGAGTCACTTCGCGCTTTCCCAGTTCCCTGTATTGGTTCCAACTTCCCATATTAGGTTAGTATGGAGTTCCAGTATCTTTAAATGACTATCCGGTTAATGAAATGGAATTAGTATAGTCAAGATACTTTAAAGCGGAATCAAAGTTATACATTTCGAAACACAACATTTACGTTTTATGTAAATATCATAATCCGAGAAGCAGTGACACAAGGAACAGTAACACATTCGAAATGAATCATGAGTCAAGACACTGAACTGAAGTGAAGTAACACTAAACACTTCTCGTCTCAACCCCCAGCTAAATTGGTGAAACTTAGTACGAAAGAACCAGTCAGTTTTCAGCATTATTGCGTATTCATATATGACGATGAAAATAACAAAAGGCATCCCAAATACGCTGGCCAACTTTAGTACCCATAAAACAATGGGGGGTTGGGGGTAATTCTGATTGGGTCTCTGATTGACGTAAACGTCGAAACATAAATAGACTTAAAAGAACGTAGAACAAGTCAAATTGGGTATAAATCTCTTTAAAAGTATATTTGCAATAGATTTTGTATAATTTTCTTACTAAGTAGAATAGATTACTTAGACATTATTCTGCAAGGACATCAAGGATTGATATTTAGTATTAAAGTAAAGTAATACAGAATAATTTTGCCAAGGCTAAGTAAAGCACTTGATATTTCTCAGGCTTCCAAGGTGAGGTATTCATCGGGTTTATAGGAAAAGTAGCCTACAGTTACTAATTTGGAATTAAATTTGCTTAGTTTGACCTAATTTAAACAGCAAACAAAGTTAGATCTCTGCTCTGATTTCAAACTTTTCCCAAAATGGTTTTTTTACTTTTTTTTCTTTTTACCGAAAACTCACGTTCCATTTTCGTTAGAAAATCCTGAACATTTTCTTTATTTATGATGAAAAGCTGTGTCCAGGACCAGTGTGCATTACTGCAAATGAAGATGTAAAGTACCTACATCATATTAATTGACGATAAATAATTATTGAGCTGTCGACTTGCTTTGTGGTCTGCATTACGTATGAACCGGTGGATAGTATAGGCTACTTGTTTTCTCAGACAGATTTGGAACACACAGGTCTCTCTGTTTAAAGGAGTGTTTGTTTCATGGGTCAAACTTGAATGACCATTTTGAGAACAGGTCAGGATAATATGTCAGCTTTCCATTTGGAATGAGTCAACAAGTATTTTAATGCTTTGTCAGACTCGACTATAGAGTTCAGCCTTCTAACACATGGTTCAGGAATAACAGTCTTAAATTTCATTCATTCCAATTTATTTATTAAGTTTTCCTATCACTTCCTTTCTACAAACTGATTTCCTTTCGGAGCCCTCTTTGGAGAGAAGAATGACAAACCTGTGACAGGAACTTGTATGCATATGCTCATTTCTTTTATCATTAGTATTATACTCGCTTCATAAATTTGGGTAACGACTATTTGTACTAATATTCAGGATATTATGGCTAGTGTCGCTGAAAATCATCTCACTGCTGACCATCCTACTGTCAAACGTGTATTGTTAAATAAAGGTTTCCCCTTTTAAGATATTCTAAGAAATGATAACCCAAACTCCCAAATATTTAGGAAAATTTGTATAGCATATGCATTTTGGAGCCTTATCTCACCTGGTTTTCTCTCCATTGTTTATTGATGCTCAGGGAGGAGTCACATTCACATTCATTGGCTCAGAAAAGTTGCCTCTAATTGGGAATGGTGATGGATGATTGTGTATGAAAATTATATTTAGGGAAAATCTAGATCAACACATAGTAGTTATTCCCCCCTCTAAACTTTAAGACTAAATGGAATGGAATTTAGGGCTTAAACCAAAGGGCAAGCACTGGTGCCCAAGGGGTCATTAAGCACTGAAAAGGAAATTCAGAGTAAAAAGATTTGAAAAGTGTAACAGAAGGAAAACTCCCAGTTGCAGTATGAAGAAATTGTTAGGAGAGGGTATATAGCAAGTTGGAAGATAATATGAGGGTACAATAAAAGGAATGAGGGTTGTAGCTAGGGGTCAAAGGGACGCTACAAAGAACCTTTAGTAATGTATGTCTACAGTACACCCCATGAGGTGCACGACGGCACTAACACTACGTGATTTTTTAAAATAACATGAATGCAACCTCAGATTGTTAGGTAAAAGCACATAAATTCGGGGGCCAAATTTCACCGACTTGTGCGTCACACAGTGTTAAATAGAATTAAATACACAGAATTTAGGCCAAAGACCAAGCACTAGGATCTAAGAGGGCATTCAATGCTGAAACGGAAATTGACAGCAAATGGTTTGAAAGGTGTAACAAGAGGAAAACCTGGCTGTTGCATTGTGAATTCATTGTTAGGAGGGTGGAGAGGAAGACGGAAGAAACCTTATGAGCGGAGGTACAGCAAAAGGAATGAAAGGGATTGGTACTAGGAATTGGTTGGAAAATACCAAATTTGTAACTAATTTGTATTTTTCATAACTAACAAACCTGAGGTCTTAACATTAGGATTTACTAGCGCCAAGCTGGAAACCGGTAGAATTAAAATTACACTTGTGAGATCCAGGGACTATTGGCATCTATACCAGGTCACGGGGCATGTATACCCAGAATGCCCACGGCTACCTGTGACCCACCAGTTATATTTCTAACCAAGTTTAGACTGCTAGAGGGGTGGTTCGAGGTGGGCCTTTACCTGTTAAGACCTCAGGTTTGTTAGTTATGAAAAATACAAATTAGTTAAAAATTTGGTATTTGTTCATATACGGAACAAACCTTCGGTCTTAACATTAGGATAGACTTACTTATTAGAGGGAGGTAAGTCTCTACAACTGACTGGGAGTTTGCCACCTTATCCATTTCCGAATATATAGGGAAATTCTAAGAGAATGGACAATGAACCTAGAACCAAAGATATAAGCGAATCTATTGGTTTCCCTCACTGGGTGTTGATACCATTCTATGGTTTACTCTTGTCCTTTGCAACTGGATCCACCTTCACACCTCTCTTCCCTATTATCTAGAGGGGTGTGTTGCTACTGAAAAGTATATCATAACCTAAGATAGCTTCACAGTATGGCTGACCACCTCACCTGCATCTAGTCCGTTCCAGCACATGACGGTACTCTCCTTCATATTGCCCGTGGTTAAAGGAGTAGGAAGAAAGTAGTAAAGAAAAAAGACCAGTCATCCCATTCATTCTACTTTCATACCTTCATCTTAGACTAGACGCAAACTGACCCGCCAGGGGCACTGGATGAGCTATATCACTTGTTGGGCCGCCACCACTGGACCCAAGGAAAAAAGTGTCCAAGGATCTATGGGCAAAGTCTTTCAAATAAAATGAGGTGAAAGTGGTTTGGCGTTTCCACACACCAGCTTTCAGGATTCTATCCACAGATATGTTCTTCTTAAATGCCAGAGAAGCACTGAAGCCCCTGATGTCATGAGCTCTAGCTCCCACCTAGCTATCTGACCCTCTGTCTTCTGCCATATAAGCATCTCTGATCGTCTCCCTTAACCAAAACGATATTGTATTCCTGGACACTTCTTCTTCGTTCCGTCCTGTACTTACTAACAATCTCCGGCACCCCGGCCTGAGGTGCCTTGTTCTTCTTAAGTACTCCCTTAGTGCCCTGACGGGGCACAGAAGCATCTCATCTTTGTCATTGTCTACAAAGTCTGCCAAGGAAGGTATGGCAAAGGAGTCGAATCTGCCGTCCACTATTGTTGGGTTTTGGGTCTTGGCCACGAATTCTGGGACAAACTCAAATACCATTGACCTCCAACCTCTCGAGTGCTTTATGATATATGACAGGCCATGTAGCTCCCCCACCCTTTTGGTTGACGCCAGGGCCAATAAGAAGACTGTCTTCAGGGTCAGGCTCCTATCCGTGGACTGCCTTAGTGGTTCGTAGGGGGGTTTTGTCAGACTACTCAGTACCATGGTCAGATCCCAATCTGGGGCTTTTAGCTCCTTTGGTGGACATGACTGTTCAAAGCTCCTCATCAGCATGGCCAACTCCCATGAAGACGAAATGTCCACTCCTTTCATTCGTAAGACTGAGGCTAGAGCCGCCCTGTACCCCTTCACTGCAGATACAGACATATGCTTTTCTGTTCTGAGATATCAACAAAGTCTGCTAACTGCTGAATAGTGGTACCGAGTGGAGACAAGTTCCCTCTACGACACCAATCACAGTATGCTGACCACTTCCTTGGTATACTGCCGCAGATGATTTTCTGATATTTCCTGCCATCTGAGTTGCTGCTTTCTGCAAAAACCCTCTCGCTCGGAGAAGATACTTGACAGTCTCCACCCGTGAAGCGATAGGGACTTCACCGACTGGTGGTACCTCTCCATGTGCGGCTAACACAGTAGGTTGCTCCATGGGGGTAACTCAACTCTCTCGGCACATCTATTAGGAGTTCCAGTAGGTCTGGAAACCACTCTGCCTTCGGAGCTACCAGGGTCATCTTGAGGTTCTGAGACCGCATTACCCTGTTCAGAACCTGACGGATTAGTTAACAAAATGGGAGGAAATGTGTACACGTCCAGATTGTCCCAAGGGTGTTGTAGCGCATCTTCTGCTACTGCCTCTGCGTCTGGGACTACCGAACAATACACTTCCAACTTTTTGTTGTACCTGGTTGCGAATAGGTCTATGATCGGTCCTTCCCACAACATGAGCATCCTGTCCACTACCTGTTGGTGTTGTCTGACATCAATACCACTGAGTGTCCCTTTACTCTCTCCCTGAATTCCTGTAGAGCTAGAAACGCTGCTTTTAACTCCAGCACGTTTATATGGAGTTCTCTGTCCTTACAACTCCATTTTTGACACCATCAACTCCTCCATATGGGCTCCCCAGCCTTCTAGTGACGCATCCGAGAACAGCAAGAGGTCTGGAGAGGATTGTTGAAGGGGGACACCCACTGTCAGATTGTCGTCGTTCACCCACCACAGCAAGTCTTTCCTCACTTCTGCCGACAAGGGAATTTGCTCGTACGGGTGATCTACTATTGGTGACCAAAACTCCTTCATCCTCCATTGTAGGGACCGAAGGTGTAGCCTTCCTTGTGGTACTAGCTTCTCCAGGGAGGTTAGGATTCCCAGCACCACCTGCCACTGTCTTGCTGGCTGTGTTTGTTTTTCCCAGAAAGGCATTCACCACTTGTTTGCATTTTCTCTATTCTTTGGTCTGTCGGGAATACTTTGGCTTCTGTTGTGTCTATAACCATTCCCAGATACTCCAAACGTTGACTTGGATCCAACTGCGACTTCTCCTGATTTATCACAATACCTAGGCTGTGACAAAGCTGCAGGAGGGTCGCCCTGTCCCTGAGTAATTTCTCCCTGGACTTTGCTATCACCAGCCAATCGTCCAGATACCTAATTAGCCTGATCCCCTGAGCATTCGCCCACGTCGACACGAGAGTGAACACTCTTGTAAAAACTTGAGGAGACGTTGTCAATCCGAAGCACAGGACCTTGAATTCGAAAGCTTTCCCTGCAAGACTGAAGCGGAGAAATTTCCTTGAAGGACTGATGGACTGGTATCTGAAAGTATGCGTCCTTTAAATCGACTGTCAGCATAAAGTCCCCGATCCTGACTGCTTGTAGAACCGTTTTTGGAGTTTCCATTTTGAAACTAGTTTTCCTTATAAACAGATTCAGAGTTGGCAGGTCTATTACTGTCCTCCACTCCCCGTTGGCTTTGGGTACCAGGAAAATCCTGCTGTAGAAGCCTTTTGACTGACTGCATACTTGTTCCACAGCTCCTTTTTCCATCATCTTCTTCACTTCGTCCTGCAGAATAATGGCCTTCTGAGATTCATGGGCATAAGCGACGTGGGGTAATGGCTGATCTGTCAGGGGTGGGGTTACCTCGAACGGGATCAAATACCCGATCCTTAGAACATCCACCACCCACTGCTCTGCCCCTAGTTCCTGCCACACCTTCCAGTGATTTGCCAGGCAACCCCCCACTGGTGTGGCCGAGTGATGAGAGGCGCCCATCCTATCTTCTTGAGCCTCTCCCTCTTCCCCTACTGCCCCTCCCTCTGTTGTTTCTATTGTGAAAGGGCCGATGAGTTAGCCACTTTGGGGAAGAGGGTCTTGTGGCTCTATTAGGGATGTTATGTCTCACTGTCTTCTTCCGAGACATTTGCTGCTGTCTTCCCTCCAAAGGAGTAGCTTGACTGTTAGACGTTTTCCTAACTGCCTGCTGCACCAACCTATCGTTAGTGTCCATCCTTCTATCTATCGCCTCTTCCAGTATGACCTCTGGCAACAGCAGGGTCGACTCCAAGATATTCCCATTCCTCATCGCTAACAGGGAATCCAAATCCACAGTGCGGCTTAGTCTAGCCAACGCTGCATCTCTCCTCATTAGCAGGATATTTGCCTAAACATTGGCACTTACGTTTGTCAGGTACGCAATCGCCTTGGAACCTGACTGTAGTAATCTAATGAACAATGATTCATCCACTACTTTTCTTGTCACTTCTGAGGATGTAATCTTCGCCACTGCTGTTGACCAAAGATCTAACCAAGAAGCAGCCTGAAAGACAGAAGAAGCTGTTGCTTCTAACCGAAGCCAGCCTTCTTTGGTACATCATCGAAGGGCACTCCATTTTAACCTGATCCAAGGTTAATCCAGGCCTTAATCTTACAACATTGGGGGTTCACTTGTCTAGACAGCAAAGGGACCCCTTCAGTGTCCGTATAATATTTCCTTTGCTTCATCATTGGAGGGTAATAAATTTAAATGATCTATTAGATCTTAAGGAATTATCCCTTCCTGCAATCTTTGCGTTTACGTGTTGCAAGACAGAATCCGCATGACTCGAACAAGGCAATTCATACGACACCTTGGTATCCCTTTTTAATCCAAATGCCATGTCAATTCCAGGAGGAAGCATACTGGCCGGTGTTTCTATCTTCTCCGAAAGGTTATTGAATTGACGAATCAAATCAATCACCTCTGCATACGAGGCCAGAAACTCTTGGTTTTCTCCTTCCTCCGGCTCTAATGTACCATTCTCCGTCACCAGGGATGTTGTCTCGCCCCTATCTTCTGACAGACAGCCCGGAATTCCACAGCCACCTGCCCCTACGGCCGCGGTCTCTTTGATCTTTGCTGGCCGCCGTTGGCTTGATCCCGAATAGTCAGCAGGGGAACGAGTACGCCTCACTCTATCTCTGCTCACGGATCTAGAGCGAAAATCTCGTCTAGATCTCCAAGATGAAGGCTCCCTTAAGACAGATATAACTTTGTCTCTATTAGTATTGGTATCGTTTACGAGCGTCGGAGAACTCAGCCTCGACCTTTCATCCAGACGGACACTGCCTTCCATGAACGTATCTGCCGAGGTTGCCAACTCCCTATTCTTCGTACTTTTAATAGGAGCCTTATCGTCTTTCGTACGTATTTTGAATGGCCTTACGGGCAAACTGGGACCTGCACTCTATCCTCTGCTGCACCTTTCACCGCCAACATTGATTTTACCAGCGATATCGTAGTTTTTGCGATCCGAACTGGCAACTCCGCATCGGCCGCTGGTCCGTCGGCCGTCGCCTCTCTCGCTTGTTCGGATTCTTGCGAACGGCTTCGTCTGCTAGCCTTGTGCTTACTAGCCTCTGACTTCCCTACCTTCCTGCTGACTTGGATACGACAGTCTTGGTCTGAAGATGAAGAAGAATTGATTCTTCTCTTCTTAGCCCGAGGATCAGTCGCGAACTCCCGAATCCTCCTCCAACGCTTGACTGGCGCTCGCCGTGACGTTATCATACTTAGCGATGACGCCGAACTAGAGGAAGAAGACGAAGAAGGCGAATCACACTTTTTCTTTTTGTCTCTCTTATCCATTTTCTTCTCTATATCCTGTAATTTCTGCATTACAGTTTGCATTGTCGAGTCAGAAGGTGTATTAGAGTCTGGGTGCAGCGAAATAAGCCGAGAAGCAGTCTGTGACGTCATCACCCCTGCCATATCGGTGTGTAACGTATGTTGTGACGTCATCCCTCTCGTAGGGAGAGACTGTGAGGTTTCTGCTGGCAACCGCAAGTTTGCTGCCAAAGTACCTCCCACATTCTGCATCGCCGTAAACATCGAGTTTGATGGCGTAGCTGCGGCATTAATTCCCATAAATTGCATGCCAGGGGGATGAGGAACATTCAGCGCTGCTGGACCCTGCTGGAACCGTGACGCCATATAATGCGCAAGCAAACCATCCAAGGTTGGTACGCCTGGTAGACCTAGCGCTGACCACATACCGTCCAACCTATGCGCTTCGGGAGCAGGAGCCTGAAACAAAGATGGCGGTGCTCCCCCTCTACTTGCTGGGAACAAAGGAGAGTGCATATTATTCATAAAATTACCCAAGGCCCCTCCTGACGTTTACGATACTGAACCGCTAGGAGAAACCGAAGGGGTATGGGACAAATCAAAAGCAGGTGGAGAAACATATGGAGCAGCCTGGTTTATTGCTGATACAAAAGAAGCCGGTAAGGTTTGGTCATCCAAAGATGGCGTCATCACCTTCCTTTTGTATTGGCTTTTCACATAGAACTTTTTCCACTGTTCCACCGACCAAACGCAACAAACAGAACATGGATTAGTAATCGTACATACGTTTTCCCTGCACCTACTACACGTTGGATGAGGATCCCTCGACACCGAAGTTAGAAATCTAGAACATGGAAAGCTACTGACTCCTGGGCATTTCCTTTGTCTCCTTTTCGGAACAGCAGACGATCCCGATGTTGAGGCAAAAATCTCCATCATACCACTTATACACTCTTCACTCACACTGAGCACACTCGGAGAAAGAAAAGGTAATAAGAAATGAAAAATGAAATGGATAAAAAACGGGCAAACTGAAAAACCGGTAGGAAAATAACTGGTGGGTCATAGGTAGCCGTGGGCATTCTGGGTATACATGACCCGTGACCTGGTATAGATGCCAATAGTCCCTGGATCTCACAAGTGTAATTTTAATTCTACCGGTTTCCAGCTTGGCGCTAGTAAATCCTAATGTTAAGACCGAAGGTTTGTTCCGTATATGAACAAATGAAATTTAGGCTTGAAAACAAGCACTGGAATCCAAGGGATTATTCAATGCTATAATGAATTTGGTTTGAGATGAATAGGTATGTTAATTAATTTAATAACTTAGTAAAATAATAAAATAATAAATTTAAAGCAATGGTAAAAGTTATAGGTAAAAACCGATATTCCCAATAAAAAATAACTGCATTTAGAATATGCATAAAACCTTTAGTGTAAAAAAATTAATTAAAAATAATACATAAACATGCGTATTACTGGTAATCTAATTAGGCACGAAGATATGGTAATACAATTGTATTCCACATAGTCAAATGAAAATAGTTTATCTCAGAAAATTAGCAACTGTTGGGCATTTTCCTATGTGGAATACAATAGAGTACAAAAATGCAAGTGTATACTTATACTAATACACTTTACAACATGCCAGAGAAATTATCAAATTTCATTATAGAAGTTAAATTTCTGTAAGGAATGCAACGACGCTACTAACTACATTAGGACCAAGCAGTTCAGCCATATCCCTGCCCACAAACCCGTCTACCATGCTTAGCATACCTTCGACAATGTAATAATGTGTTCTCAGCAAGGAGTCTCGAGACTCCCATTGTATAGACTGGTGCAGTTTCCCCATCTAAAAGGAATCTGTGGGTTAACCGGGTATGAGAAATTCTCAGACAACACAATTTCTAGCCTATGGTCTGGTTATACACACAATTTCTAGCCTATGGTCTGGTTGGAATCGAGATGGCCAATGTTCAATACTTTGTCTGAACTTTCTGTACTTTTATTGTTGTCCAGGAGAGGAGACACACACTTGCCACTTTTTTTTTTATATATGAACACATAACCCTTATCAAATTGGTCGCAGGAATATGGTGGAATCATATCACCTTTAGTAATGACATTTGCTTCATGGGGCCTAGGCATGCTGCAAAGAACTAAGTAATGCCTACAGTGCACCGTATGAGGTGCACCGACAGCACTACCTTTAGGGATCACACGATATTGGAAACGTGAATGTCTAATACCTATAGCTAAATATCTTCAGTTAAATTTACAGAAAAAACTAACGTACGTCATTTCACTTGAGAACCACAGAGGCACTGCTTTATTTGCCCTTCAGGTGACATGCTTCAAAAAGGACTTTCACTAATCGGACCAGCAACTCTAGGCTACTTATTCTCCCAGAACTAGCCAGCCGACTTCCCTCCTCTGCTTCCAGCATGTTCAACTGCTGTGTAAAGGCTGCCATCTAACAATATGCCACTGGATGTTAAAATGTGTGGCCCTCCCCTTTACCTAGATAATGAAAATTCAGTAAAATTTTTCAATTTTTATTTAACATTTTCCATTTTACAATTTTTTTGTGCTTTTTTGTGCATTATTTTATGATTCCCAAGATATTAACTATACCTTATCAAACAGATGCATACTGACAGCAAGATCAATAATGTGTAGTCTGTAAAACAAAAACAAAAAATTATACCTTCTTGAAAGTAAAATCTCGACACTGAAACTATGAACAAAATGCATTTAAAGGTTTTTTCTAAAACAGAAAAAAGGTAAAATGCCCTAACTATGCATACAAAACTTGGAAAATGCCCCCACTATGCACCCATCTTGACAAGCAATACCAATCCTCTTCCCTGGTCCCTCTTCAAAGGGATGACCAGAGATATATGTTTCATGTATTTGAAAGTTTTTTTTCTATTTTTTTTTTTTTTTTGTTTGCTCAAACTAAGTCTTGTACTTTTAACACATGCTCAGCTCGGCAGTGTTTTAATAACATACACAAGTTGAAATATTCAGTCAACCACAATACATCTCTCTCCCCTTATTTTTTTTCATAATAGAAAAAATAGTATTCACAAGTGAGCAACGAATCATTCACTACATGCAGAGTATATGCATGATACACAGGTACGATCAGGTAGGTTACAAATAAAGCTTACAGTGCACCAACGTGGTGTTGGTTTCAAGTTGACCATGTCCAGATTACAATAGGGTATATTGTTACTTCTTTAAATTATAGTGTCCAAGCAAAATGAATTGCCAATTCCAGACCACGATGGTGAAAGGCTCATTACGAGCAAGCTAATTCATAAGGATCCTTAGAGGAAGACAGACACTTGATATAATTGAGAGCAGTTTCCAATTTACATGTACCAAATTATAAGACATTGTTCAGGTCTGAACAATCAATACCTTCTTCTAAGGATTACTTGAAGCATAGGTGCAGGACATAAGGAAGCAACACACTACCTGACTCCAGCTTTTTTTTTTTCTTTTGGAGAAATTGATTGCATGTTCACTTTATGGTTTTTTTTTTATACATTTTGTATATAAACTCAATATAATTAACATGAGGAGAAACATTTTTACCATTCATCACATGGTACTCATAACACATTCTCCCTGGACCAACAAAACTAGCATACAATCTATCAGAACTAGAAGACGTCATTCCTTAACAGACTGCACAGATGTCACAAAATTTCATTTACCACAACTACCCTGGGTTAACCTAAGTCAACTTCCATTGTGTCACTACTATAGTGATGATTTTAATCTAATTTCAGTATTAGTTACTGAAACTGCACTGTAAAATCCAGGTGTGGTCCATATTAATTTTTCTTTTAAAAGTAAGCGTCATCTTTAACCCGTCCACCGTCGCCTTCTGATACAAAACGTTTGCGTCCTCTGAAAAAAATGAAAAGAAAAGAAAAGGTTAAATTGACAAGTCTTAACATTTTCAAAGTACGATTCAGCAATGACACTAAATTTTCCCTTTAGAAGAAATACTCGCTTGCCTTATATCATATTTCTAAATCTCCAAAATATTTTTGAGGAACTTCTCAACTTCATGTCCCATACTCTTACCTCACAGGTAATTTCTTGACAACATCATCTCCAATCACCTTTGCAACTTGGCACTTCATCACAAACTTCTCCAAAATAGTATACGCAGGTGGAACATCAACACAAATTTGTGGCATATCTTCATATACCTGTCAAAGGAACAATAAATGTTTAGGAAACCAAGGTGGTTTAATTTAGTTAAGATACTTTTTTTTAATTTAATAGCTGTGGTGTTGCAAGTTTTACAAACAGTTACATTTTAAGTACACAATTCATTAAGTGGTAAAGAACAGTATTACTTAGCAATAAATACAAAATACTTTTTAGCCAATGATAGAAAAAGACCTCTCAACTTAGTTGAGCCGAGTTGAATATAGAATTTAGGCTTAAAGCCAAGCACTGGGACCTATGAGGTCAGTCAGCACTGAAATGGAAGTTGACAGTAAAGGGTATCAAAGGTGTAACTGGAGGAAAGCCTCGCAGTTGCAATATGAATAAATTGTTAGGAGAGGGTGGAAAGTAAGATGAATAAAGAGAATATGAAAGGAGTTACAATAAAAAGAACAAAAGTGGTTGCAGCTAGGGGCCGAAAACATGCTGCAAAGAACCTTAAGCAATGCCTAAACGGCACCGTGCGATTTCCCCCGACAGCACTAACTCCCCCAACCCCCGCCTAAACTTGGTTGCGATCATACAAGGGGGAAGAAAGCAACTATGCTTTACCAAACTTCTAGATCTTGTCTTAGGCAAGACTTTGAACCTTCCCCTCTGTTGGCATCTTGTACAGCAGATCATGTTCTCAAGTTTACGGTCAGTGGATTATCCATTGTCACACATAGATGATGATTATGATCCAAGTATCATCAGACCACGCAGAGAGAGATTATTGAGCCGCCACAGAGGTGGCCTACAGAATTTGTTTTGACTAATTATAGTTTAGATTTTACTTAACAGAATGACAAAAATTTAACAGATTTATTCCCATAACTTCATATTTATTGCCGATTGTTTCATTCACACAAAAAATTTTGACCTATTACTCCACAACCTGTATGATATACATGGAGATTATACAGTGAGGGCAGACCAGCTCTACTGGAAATCACAGCAGGTGCAATGACAAAACTGCTCAGTTGTTTGTTTGTTTGTTTGTATGGTGTTATTACTTTACATGGAACCAGCAGTTATTCAGCAACGGGACCAACGGCTTTAAGTGACTTCCGAACCACGTCGAGAGTGAACTTCTATCACCAGAAATACACATCTCTCACTCCTCAATTGAACTGCTCAGCCCTGAAGACTAAATCTACAACCAAGGAGGTGGGTCAAATTCAGTAATTGGTATGACAGACTTGGTACACCTGACCTCTTTGCCTCTATTCTCCTGACTGATAACTTCACATTACAGTTTTGGAATTAATGATCAGGGCAGGTCCTCTACTGTATTTAAGAACAGAGACTTGACACAAGACTATTTACTGAAATATTTCAGATGAAACCTGCTTGCTCAGATTTGGCCAACATCTTGGAGACCTTGAGTAAGCTTCCTTATAACCCACTTCAGGTTTACTCTTAAAACAGTTAACCCTGCTCGAACAAATAGGGCGTGACTGCGTGAGGAAGAACCACCACCCACCCCTCACCAACTACCTCTCCTTAAAAGCATGTTTCAAAGAAAAGACCAGCATTAGTAGCTTTAAGCTATCCAACGTGACTGATGAGCAGAGAAATCTGGTCTACTTGTCCACCTAAACCGTTTTATGTATAGAATGGGTGCAATTGAACGTTTAACCCTCAAAGGTTTTACCAACTCATTCTCAAGAATTGTTATTGAACTCTAACAAAAGTTATGATTCATGACAAAATATCTTCTGAGCCCTCTCCATTAAACTGTTTACATTAACCTCTCAATTTTTCTATGGATTGCAATTTTACATCAGAAATTCAAGTGGTCTAGAACTGGATGAATATTTTACACCAGAAATTGAAAACATTAATGACTAATTAAGCAGACTATGGTACAGTTAGTAACAAATTAATGCAATTACAAGCACTTTCCTTATAAAAGTTTAATTGCACAACCATTTCAGAAAGACATCTTTACAAAAGCTTTAGTTACTCAAAATCAGATTCTACTAATATTTTGTCCAGACAACCTGTTCCCAAGGAATGATCAAGAAACCTTCACTCAATTGATGCAATGTTAGTCTGAAGATAGTTCAACAAAGATGCAAGTTTATAACAGGATTTGATAAATTTCCAGTAGAGATATTTATTTTCATGTCCTGTCTTACAGGGATTTCTTGTAAAGGTATCTGCATTTACTTCAAGGACTAAAACTCTACATTCCAAAAATCAAGATTATATAATATAAAATGAGTAACAACTGCAACTTTAGTGAACATGCCTTCAAACCCTGACTTCTAAACAAATAAAACCACCTTTTACCATGAAAAACAAATATTTCCATATTATCGTAAAATACTCACCCTTACGAACCCTGCTTTCATCTGGGTTGGAGTAATAATGATGGATCGATGCATGGACTCCAACAGATCGCACATCATTTTTGCAGTGCGTTCATCCATGTTCTCTATCACCATTACTACAGCTTCATACACCTGCAAATTAAAATGAACTATCAATATTGATTCATGACTATAGTAAAAACACCTTCTCATACTTAGTAAATCTTCTCTTAATCTAAAATGCTGAGCAGACTTTCCTTGGCATCTACTTCATTTCATTATTTACATTTAAGCAATCCAAAGACCCAAAGGTCCACTTGGAAACATCCCTCTAATTATTTCCCACCAAACATCTTCAGCCACTTATCACTTAACTCCAAGGTTGGCCAGTGTAGTATGTACAGTGGAATAGAGTAAAGAATATAATACACTATGGATGATACTCGTTGAAAGTGTATGGTAAAAAAACTATGGTACAGTTTTTCCCCAACATACAATATTTTTCAGTTACGGATAAATATGCAACATACTTTTTTGTAGTAGTATGTAATTATCAAAACAAATTATTTCAGTTATTGTTATCATACAAGCATAATTTACTTTGTAGTATATTTGATACACTCAACCCCTGGCTATTTGCACTGGCTATTTGCAGTTCAGGATTTGCAGATTCACCTATTCACAAATCTTTCAGGGGAACACAACTCCAAAATATTCGCTGAAAATCTGCTTGTGTGCAGACTTCTTCGTAGAGCATACCTAAAATACTTGCAAATTATTTAGTGACAGTATATTTTTATGGTAAAATTTAATTTTACTAATTTTCAAATATTAACATTTATGTAAACGGGAAAATATCAATAAACTTTTTTGTTTTTTAATTTTTAATTACCTCGAACTACTTTTAATAAACTATTAAAAGTAGTTCGAGGTAAGTAGATGGCATCTGAACAAATGCATTTTGGAGTAGTGTGTGTTTAGAACAGAAGAGTATAAAATTCCTTTAAAATTATGAATGAAAAATGTTAATGGTCTTGAAATTTCGAATTCTTATTTTCAAACCAAAAAGAATAACCACGATCTGTGATAAAATAGATTGGTTTATAGGAATAACCACAATCTGTGATGAAATAAGACTGGTATACATAAGCACTGTTCTATGGTAAAAATGGAGTATCATATGCTAAACGTTCAAGACATTACTATGTCTAAGTATTATTTTCTGCAATAAAGACTACTTTATTACCATTAGCATACTGTACATTACTATGTATATACTGGCTGTTTCCAGAAATTATTTTTTGAAATTAAAGTTTCAACTACTATTTTTCTTAATACATAAAACCAAGGAATAACATGCTATCTCTAAGGGTTTTTACAATACAAAATTACGGTACAGTAATCAAGACGACAAAATTGGAAAATAAATCCATACCATGTTACACTCAAGGCTTGCCTAACTACCATACCTTTATCTTACAATATATGACAACCTACATGTGCTCCATTAATCTGTGGCCTAACAGTGATTAAATCAATAATGAAATGACCCTTGGTCATTCACTGTATTTTGTATGTATGGGAATCCTTTAGTAGCACCTCTAGGAGGGGAATCAGACATTCCCTCTCAGTTTGGATTGTAACCTTGTCTATCCCCTCAAATGGGCAACCATTGTACAGGGGAAGAGGCTTTAGCACTCAAAGAATCGAAACTTCCCTATAACGTTTCGAAGATTGCGCAGAGTCCTAAGCCTTTGTAACTCAGAAGCAATACCACTTGCCACTGCTTGTGGAAAAAGTAAATCATGAACTAATGGGGAACGGAAGCTTTTCCTCACAAGACAAGAAACACTAAAACATAGCTTGGTAGCAATGAAAACTTTTGTCTTGGCAAGACTGCAATTTATTAGCCAAAGTAACATCAACTCCATAACAACTCAATTTTTCGAATTATTTCACGATTATTTCACTCATAAGCAGCCTAATTCTGTCCAAATAACAGTTTGCATATCTGTTTCATTCATAAATGGATAGAACTTCTGCACATTTTTCAAAGTTTAAAATATTTTTGCAAGCGAGGGATGTTAATCAACAGGGCAACATTTGTCAGAGGTTTATTGCAAGCACTTTGTACCATATGAAGTTCATATTTGTAGAGTAATTAATATTGGGGAAGGAGGATGTAAATTTCTGTTTTCTGAAATGGTCACAGAATGGAATTTTCACAGAATGGAATTTTTGATAAAACTGAATCAGTCCTGTACTCTTGATATAAATGTAATAGCAATCTCCCAATACAAATAGATTTTCACTTCAGAAACCTTGCCAGCCACTAAGATTGTTAAAAGGTTTACAAAAACAATGACACAAGAGTCCATCATAACTGAGCTTGCTCCTCAGTTGTTCCTATTCTCCCGCTGGTGGGCAGGACTGGTCGCCTACACAATAGTTTGAAGTGTTATCCAAGAAATTTTGAATTCAAGCTGCCGTTTGGAACTTATAGCCCTGTAATTACTAGGTTACTTAACGAAAATTAAAATTTTCTTGTAAAAGGTAGTACAACAAATTTAATTTTTGTTTTTTATAGGCAAGGCAGATTTCCCACAAATAATAACACATAAGTGAAGAGCATGACTTTTTTATGGTTAATGTAATGCATTACACAAAGTTAACTTGCAGAAAATTTACTTTCCAATTCAACTAATGAAAGCTTTTCCTCATTGGCATGAGACAAGAAACAATAAAGCAAAGCTTGGTAGCAACAAAAACTTTTGTCTTAGCAAGGCTGCAATTTATTAGCCAAATGTACCATCAATGAAAACTTTTGTCTTAGTAAGACTGCAATTTATTAGCCAAAAGTACCATCAACTTCAATACTAAAATTTCACAATTATTTTAGCCAAACAAGCATAATCCTGTCCAAATAATAGTTCACGTATGTATGTTTATCAGTATGGCAACATTTGTTGGTGGATTATTGAAAGACTTATTACCATATCAATGTCATAGAGTGATTAATATTGGGGAAGAAGGATTCAAATTTCTGTTTTTTGAAAGTCACAGAATAGATTTTTGGATAAAATATAGTCAGTCCTGTACTCTTGATATAAATGTAACAGCAATATCCCAATAAAAATAGATTTTCACTTCAGAAACCCTTGCCAGATCCTAAAATTGTTAAAAGGCTTATAAAAACAATGAAACAGTCCATCATAACCATGATTAATAACTAATACCAACTTTTCTTCAAAACTCCAGCATCTTGACCTTTTCCTAAATATCTTCTGTCAAGTTTTTTACCCATTCCTTCAAAGATTCTATTTGGTTTGTTTGTATGGTGTTTTTACATTGCATGGAACCAGTGGTTATTCAACAACAGGACCAACAGCTTAACGTGACTTCCAAACCACATTGAGAGTGAACTTCTACAAAGGTGGGACGCCAATACCATACCAACAACGCCACTAAGGCGCTAAGATTCTATTTGGAATTACTCTTGGGAATAATTTTACATTAATCCTAACAATACTTAAGACTCTCAAATCCTTCTGGTTACCTAAATAATACTCCTGACTTCTATTCACCGAGCTTCTTTAACCGTTGGTTATGATCAGTAATTCTGTCATAAATATAAGTGTAACTGCATCGTATGGATAAGATGGAATTACTAATATATTCCTCCCACTTTTTGTCACTATTGTTCCTAAAAATCCTTGCAAATTATTTTCCCAAGTTACCTAAATGGGAAAATATAAATTACTTACCAACTCATGATGGAAATGAGGCACTTCCAACTCCATAAGGCATCTGGTGGCCTCTGCAATATCAGAAGAAGAGAGGTATTCTTGCAACAACAAAACCATCTTCTTGACCAGGTACTTAACAGGACGCGTACCACCTCCCACGCCCCAAACATTGTCAAGCCTAACGAGGCCATGTCTCATGGACAATAAGCTATCTGATCGGGCTAGTGTAACAACAGCATGATCAGAATCGACCTGTTAAAAATAAATTTTTTTCTGAAATATCTCTTACCTGATAAACAAAATAAAATTCCTGGTTGTTAGCTAAAATATAACACTTCTGATAGGCAAGAAAAAATACTCAAATTTAAAATCTGACAAAAGTTGGAAAACTGACATGTAATAAAATGTTAAGATAAACCTCCAAGTGTCAAATTAGAAGGTTACGCAACTTTTATTTGTTAACCTGTGAATGGCTTTGCGGTACAGCATACAGGTGTGAGTTAATGGTCAAACTCAAACACATTTGCCACAACCAGCCCAACTGTAAACATTTTTAGTGTTATCTTGGCTGAGTCACTATTTCATCATAACCACAGATGCAGCACCAATCAATCCATTCCAATTCACTCAAACAAATTTACAAGTTCACTATGGACCCAATTCAGCTTAAATATTACATGTATATGAATGTCCTTCCCTTATAAAAAAAATGCTGTCCTTCAAACGGAAGTCTAGATAAGCAGTTTCCTATTTTGATTCAGTTATAGACTTCAAGAGCAAGAGAAACAAGATTGCATCATTATGGCAAAAATTGACAAACTTGTACTACAAAAATCCTGTGAAGGTAATACACAGTGGCAATAACTTTTGCCAAGTCTTTTGTCACAATTGGTTTAACACTTTAATTAACCTTCATAATACTGAATAGAAACCAATAATGTAAAATGGTAATATGGGACATGAAAAAAATTATGAACATCCCTCTTCTCATTCCTTTATAAAAGTATCAGTCAATTTAAAATCTTACTTCAGAAATATAAGAATGGACTTCTTTACTTCTGTTCATGTAACAACAAATTTTCAGCTTTTTTTTTTTAATACCATGGTACTCTTGCTTGAAACAAGACAAGATACTACTCTTTCTAGATAAAATTGATGTATGTACCTATAAGGCACTGATAAACCCATTCACTAAAATGTATTGCGGAGTGGCAAGTGACCACTCCTTACCGACACCAATATTTTCATCATATTAATACCTCAAGGCATCACTAAGAAATGTCCATTTTCAATACTTGAATCAAAATAAATCAAACTTCTTTTAAATTGCAGCTTTACCCAGCAGGAAACATGATTTACAAATATTTTTGCTATGGATACTGCTCAGTTCATCATCACAACCCTAGATAATGCCATAAGGGCAAGTTCAGAGTGTTAGTTTGCTTTCTTCACAAGCTCTTCCTAAGAGACCAGTAAGCCATACATAAAACAATGTCTGCACTAACATCCTGATTCCCTCCTTCTCTTGACCTTTCCATTCAAGTGTGCTAAGACCTGATAGTCTTCAGGTGTTTGCCAGAAGTCTTAACCTACAAATGTTCACTCTGTAAAAACAGTTTAACTGTCTACAGATTCATTTAAAATCACTCGTGCAAACCACTAAGAAATCAACTGTTGTGCCTTTCATTTCACTCTGTGTTGCGCAAGTAAGGTGCTTACCACTAAGCAATGAACTATTGTTCCTTTCATTTCATTATCACCAAGTCAATGCCAATAATCATGTTGAAATTACAAACCTATAGAAAATTTCTTTCATCATTCACAAAGGGAAAGTGCCAAACGAGGCTAACATTTAGTATCAATGGCTTCCAGTAAACACCTTTTTACTCATTCAGTATTTCATTCAGCTGACCTTAAGCTCATCTCATCATGAATGTAAGTTGAGAATACTTCTTAACTCCTTTCTCTAATCCTCTCAACTTATCTCTTTATTTAATCAAATAATTCAAAAGACGCTCAGAAATCTTATTCACTTATACTAAACAAACTGCGCTAATAACTAAAAAGCCAAGTCCACAATCTGCAATCTAAATCAAAGATTATATCTGTTCCCCAGATGGTTTCCTACTGGAATGAAGTTTAAAAGTGTTATCAGTTAAACTTTTTCCTGCACAAGGCAACAAGCAAAATTAAGGAATTAATTCAAAATAGGATTTACAGCACAAACATATGACCTTCATACCTTGCCTTTATAACTCTGGAGGAACTTTGGAGGTATGCAATCATCAGCAATTGACCTGGCAATAAAGTTGCCGAGAATAGTTGGAGCATCCGGAGTGTCCAGCACTAGGTCGCTCAGGTTTTTTATGAGCACGTCATAACCTGAAAAAATGTTAACACAATGGTAAGAAAATACCAAACCAAAATTTAAGCCATTATTCATTTATAATTTAATGATTCAAACCTGTCACTTGCATTTTCAAATTATTATATTAATTACAGGTTAACAAAATTAGAGTGTGCTTCAGTATAGAAAGGGTAAACATTCACTTAAGGTTTCCTAGTTTTCTTTGTAAAATATAGGAAAACTATTATTAATGATAAAAAAAAAAAAATTTGCTTTAAAATTAAGTTACAGAATGTGCTTCCTACTCGAGAGGAGATCCAATAAAACATACTTGGCTATTTACAAATTCCTGAAAAAGAGAAAAATCAGATCCTCAATTTTCAAAATAATAATAATAACAGTATTTACTGGAATAAACTGTAATATATGACCTCTATCTTAAAATTAAAATAATTCTCCAATGTATAGTATGAGGATGAAAATGCAAGGTATTTAGCACTTGCTAAGGGTTTCCGAGTCGATGAAACTGTTTTTCATTTAGTACTTAAGTTCAATAGTTCTGGTTCTGATAGGAGTAAAAGTGAGATTCCTACACCAAAGCCATCAAAATTGCTGGTACGTATGGGTTTTGAACACAATAGTGATGTTAACCTATGGTGTCATGAGGCTCCATCTAAACCGAAGAGAATTTTACATGTGGGGAAAGTCTCTTCACTGTGGCTCTGCCCACTAGCTGATGACATACAGTGGACCCAGTATATTAAGGAATGTAAATACTTTCAATGGTAAATTCTATGAGCAGAGGTTTGGTATGACTATGGGGAACCCTTTATCACACTATGTATGTATATATGGATGTATGTATGTATGTATTGTTATCTATATATATAATATATATATACACACATATATATTATACACACCACATACCATATATATACATATATATACCATATTTATATTATATATATATAAATATGATATAAATAAGATAAATATATATATAAATATATATATAAATATATATATATAATATATAATATTTATTAGTATATAATTTAAAATATCTATATAAATATATATAATATAAATATATATATATATAAATATATATATATAATATATATTATTATATATGATATATATAAATATATATAAATTATATATTAAATATATAGTATAGAATCTATATATAATATATATATATATAATATATATATAATAATAGAAATAAATATTTATATCTAAATAATATATATATAGATACTATATAGTAATATATATGTATATAAAATCTATATAATATATATATATATATTATCGAATATACATATATATAAATATATAAATATATATATATATATATAATACCATATATATATATATAATATATACATAATATAAATATATTATATATATACATATTATAATATATATATATCTATATACATATATATATATATATATATTATATATAATATATATATAATATATATATATATATAATAATTATATATATATATATATATATATACATTATATAATATATATATATCTTTATCTATAATAGATAATATATTAAGACATATATATATATAATCATCTAATATATACGTATCTATATAATAATCATCTAGATAATAGCATTAATGTATATATATATATAGATACATAGATAGATAACTATAGATATATAATATAGATAGATAGATCGATAGATAAAAATAGATAATAGTAAGATAAGATAGATAGATATAGATAGATAGATAGATAGATAGATAGATATATAGATAGATAGATAGATATAGATAGATAGATAGATAGATAGATAGAATAGATAGATAGATAGATAGATGATAGGTGTGATAAAGGGTTCCCCATAGTCATACCAAACCTCTGCTCATAGAATTTACCATTGAAAGTATTTACATTCCTTAATTTTAAAGCAATTTTTTTTTGTATCATCATTAATAATAGTTTTCCTTTATTTTACAAAGAAAACTAGGAAACCTTAAGTGTATGTTTACCCATTCTATACTGAAGCACACACTAATTTTGTTAACCTGTAATTAATGTAATAATTAAGTAACCTCACAATTTGGAAATGGCATGATAGGGTTGCCATTAGAGGGTATTGTTTAGTATGATATGAATATTGAATGCAATGCATTTAAAGTGGGGCAAAGTAAGGTGTGTAGATTATTGAGAAGTAGAAACCCGAGAGCAAATGAAAGCAGTTGCATTAATAGGAGAGTGAACTGTGAACCTATTAAAAGCTTAACTTTGAAATTAAATAAATAAATAAATAAATAAATAAATAAATAAATATATATATATATATATATATATATATACTAATATATATATATATATATATAATATATATATATAATATATATATATATATATATATATATACTTATTTATTTCAAAGTTATGCTTTTAATAGGTTCACAGTTCACTCTCCTATTAATGCAACTGCTTTCATTTGCTCTCGGGTTTCTACTTCTCAATATCTACACACCTTACTTTGCCCCACTTTAACTGCATTGCATTCAATATTCATATCATACTAAACAATACCCTCTAATGACAACCCTATCATGCCATTTCCAAATTGTGAGGTTACTTAAATACGAGATCTACCCTGTACTAGGCATCTATGTATATATACAAAATAATTACACTACCTTTGGCATAGTCTGTCTCATACAGCAGATGACCATAGAGATCAGCAAGGAGGACGCTGGTCATCTCTCTATGAGACGGTTTGTGGTCCATTGCCACCTCCACTGCAGTCACCAAAACCAGGTGGGATCGAGTGGAAACCCCTAATTCTTGTAAGGACAGGAAGGTTTCATGGGTGTCACCATGATCAAAATACTCTGCTACCAAAGAGGATATCTGTTTCTGTAAGAAGAATAAGTAGATGCTGTGTTATTAACAACATAGCAAGATTATGTACTATTATGCATAATAAATATGAAAAAAAGTAAAAACCTGCAAGGCATTTTATAACGATTAGTGCATTAAAAACTTCCATGCAAGCTTCCTATAAAACCACTTCATGTACCATACCTCACACAAATAAACACATACAGTTCTTCCTAATCTTAATTACTCTTCCCTTACAAGAGTTGTTGCCAGTTACATTCTCAACCTACCCAATAGTATATAAAAAGTTTTTGGGAAAATCACACCTTATCAAAACACCCATTCAAACCCTCTTTCAAAAATCACCTACCCATCACAATTTACTGGAAATATTTTTCAATAAATTCAACCCTGAATAAAAACGTGCAAATCCTTGTCAGCCACTTTTACCATATTTAAAGACTCTAGTAAGAGCTTTTGTTTCAAGTAACTAACCATTTCCTATTCACATGACCTACCTTACAGCTTCAGCATTACTTCAACTACAATCTCATATTTACAAATAGTAAATATGTATATCAATGGTTTCCTTTTTTGCTATATTAAGTGACTTTTTATCTGGAGTGTATACTCATATCAAAGTTTCATATGCTTATTGCAAAAATGACTGCATCCTCTTCAAATAGGGCTCAAGAAGGTCTTGAGCCCTATCGGTTTCTTACAGTATTTAAAAGTCTTTTCAGAATAACTTTCCTTAACTCTTCTAGCATTTTCCAAACAATCCAATGTTTCTTAAGCATTCCACATCAATATTTGTACATTTTTCTGTAGACTAAACAGTAACCATTATACAAGAAAAATATGCAGTAAACTTCAAAACCTTAAGTATGATAGTAGTCATAATTATTGCAATTCTTTAGGTCTGAATTTTGTTATTAGAGGATATAATGTAAAACTAGTTTTCTCACTATGTCTTGTGCACATTGACAGAATTTCCATCATGTCAAGTTTTTCCCTATGGTTTCCTATGCCTCTAATAAAGTCTCCATCTTGCCATTTTCCTATCTCCAACTTTCACTGTCTCATATCCAATCTAATCACTTCAATAATCTCAATCTTTGGGTTGTCAAGTCTTATTTCCAGCAGCTGGTATGTCCAACTTTCACTGTCTCATATCCAATCTAATCACTTCAATAATCTCAATCTTTGGGTTGTCAAGTCTTATTTCCAGCAGCTGGATGTCACTCAAACTTCATAGGTAGTAATATTTTCCATCTGCTCTCAAGCCATGAATCTTGGCATTCTGTAGTCCACCCAACTTCCATATTTTCTTCGGGACTGTGCACAACTGCAGCGCAGAGTAGTCTAGAACTTCTACATGCATCAATTTTATCCTTGCACATATATCAATTTTCTTCACTTAATGGGACACTTTTCATTAAGAGGAAAAGTACCCTAGGAATGGATGGCTAACCAGTTTCAAGACCTTATGATGGATGGGTGTGTTGAAAATAAGAGGTGTTGTGCCAAACAATAATCTTTTTTTTAATATTGATTAGACAGCAAAAATGTCTGGCGACAATATAGTCTTGCAGCCACAACCATTCCATTTCCTCCAAACAGCTGTTGCATTTCCTCACTGCCCTCTCAATATATGCTTTACAATATGGTGTAGCTATGACCTATAAAAAAAAATCTTTACTACGATCTCCTTTACAGATACACAGGTATTCATTAATCTTCTCCCAATTTATTTCTTATGCATTTAAAACAACAAAAACTCATCCTTTAGTACATTTTTAAATCATGAGCTTCTTTTGTAACATTATCTGTTGCCTTCAATACATAGTAAAGCAATTACTTTGCCACCACAACTTCCTCAGAGTATCCATCCATATGGCCATTTCTGACAATCTATGCTCCCTTCCCAGTCACTGAGAGCCTGCTTTTATATTTTTAAGCCCCCGTGACCTGCGAATGTGGTGTGATCTACAAGTCTTTCAGAGTTTTAAATAATGTTGAAGCAACGGTTAGGAGAAGGTGGAAATTAACAAGGAAGGAAGAGAATATGAACAGAAGTATAGTAAAAGGAATGCAAGGGATTGCAGCTGGGGGCAGAAGGGACACTGCAAAGAGCCTGCACAGCACTCTGCAAGGTAAACTGATGGCACTAAGCCCCTACGGCACTTGTAAGATAACCAACCAAAGGGAAGAGAGGTGCCATACATTTTTCAAGTAAATATTATTTACCTGTATCTCTTCATCGGACCGATCAAGGTTTATGACTTTCAGTCTAACGTCCTTGTTTTCAGGATTTGCTTCATCATAGTTAGGATCATTGGTATCGATGGCACCATCTACTTCTTCTTCAGCCAGTTCAGAGCCTAAAGCACCCCAGGTTCCTTTACCACCTGCTCCACCTGTAAGAAAAATTAAGAGTTTTAACACTGGTAAGCAATGAACTGACAATCATCTTAAAATTCTGTGAGAGAATATCTCTAGTGCAAGAACAGTACTTGTAACCACAGAACCTAGCCTCTAGTGCTTATACTTAAAATCCTTAGCCTTCAACCCATGGTACAGATAGGGCCACCCTTAATCTCAAGTCCAAGTTTGTATTACATACTCAAGACTACCCTTAACCTGTGGAACATGTAAGCGTTAACTTTCAACTCTAATACAGTAAAAGTATTCACAATCTCAACCCATAACTTAACGGAACTAGCACTTGCAAGCATTAGCCCTTGACCTTTGGTACTATCAAGCTCAATTATCAATCCTTATACAGCAACTTTTGTGTTAATTACATACCTCACTTTAAATTTCAGAGGGTTTCACTGCTTTTGCATCTATTATAATATATTTATTACCCTTCAAAATAACCTTTTTGGGTACCTTGAAATACCGTTAGAAAAGTTGTTTTACGTAAGAAACAATCATTATCAATGGCTCTTTGAACCTCACCCGCCTTACAACAGGCTGCATGAGGAGTGAGATCCTTTTTACGTATTGTCAAAAATGCAGTCAGCCTAAGTACAAAATTCAGTTGAAAGGGGGAACCCAGATTAAATGAAAGAATATCAAGGGGATAAAAAAATAATTTCCAAAATAAGTCTTGTCCACGGGTAAGGTAAAGTTTCAAAGTTCTTAAATGGATACCATTCTGTTAAAGATTATTTTCCATTTATATATAGTTTTGTTAAACAATATTACAAAGTACAGCTACTTATTTCAGAGATGTTATGTTTAACATACACATCTTCTGTACTGGTTAATGCATTTTATATACAGAAAAGAGAACATAGAATTTACGCCAAAGGTCAATTGCTGGGACTTATAAGATCAGTCAGTGCTGAAAGGGAAATTGCCAGTAAGGTTTGAAAGGTTTTAGGGGCACTGATGGTACTAAACAACATCCCCCCTCTTCGAGAACATCTCTATACTATACACCATTCAATTGATCAAACTAAGACAAGGCTTTGAAAAAAATAAAATAAAAAATAAAATAAAAAAAAAACTTTCGTTCCCACCTTTGTTGTCAAGTCTGACCTTATTTTTAAAATAAGAGTAAAGCAATGGCAGTAAAAGGCCTCAGTTCCATATCGGCAGCAAACCAAGTAGGGAACTAATTTCAGGCTTTTTAAAATGATTCAAGTTACACCAAACACTGGGGAAAGCTTATTTGCACTTCGGTGTCAGGAATAAAATTAATGCCACCTCTAAGTTATGTATCCCGACACGACACACACTGAGTAACCTGTGCCTTGATATGATTAACAACCGACGGTCAAAAGATTTACATAGTGCACCACTGACAAGCAAATTGCATCACTAAAATACAGTGTCAAGTTACAAGATCATTGTGATTTCGAATAATTCACATAAAATTACATACCCAACAAGAACCCCGTCATCAGAAAATAAAACTAGTTTTAAATGTCAACCAATACTGCTGAAAGGGAAGAAAAAGAAGTGTAAGAGTCACCCCACAAGTATGGCTTCTTGGGAGACATTGTTGAATATGTATGAACGGGAAGTGCGGAAATAAGACAAAAGAACAAAAGAAATCCAACATCGAGCCTCGTAACAGTCATTCGAATTATAGTCTGGTCCGAACATAAAAGTACAATTCCGAAACGTTTTTACAGGCCGATTAATTAAATCACAAAACCCATGCTTCCTAACTAATAAAATAAGAGCGTTAACGCTACTTCTTGTCAGTAAGAAAACTCGAACACTTCAGAAAATTTGGTTCTATACTGAGAACAAGGCAGGCACCAAGCTCTACAAATTTTAAGGAAATCTTTCATAACAATAATCACGCTTCCTCTTCTCGTGCTGACACAGGAGGAGGGGAAGGGGATTAGTCTAGAGAGGCTCAGGGGGAACAACGATGAACGAGGCGGTGCCACGTTTCCGTTGGAGCACAGGTGTCCCCTGTCAAGGTCAAAGAAAACTAAACGTGAAAGATAAGTAAAGTTTACTTCTGACGCTGCAGAAGGTGATTTTAGACGATGATCTAGCATTGAAAACCACCTGACTAATAGACATTCATTTTGCTTCATACAACCAAAGACACCAACACACCACTCTCGGACCACAGACCTACGATTACATCTGGCACACTAACATCACGACCATGCGGTACGTAAAATAAATACGACCACGCAATGATATCAGAATATCAAACTCAATCTGTTCCCGTCAACTGCAATCTGCAATATATCAAATCAAATACCTATGTGCATATTGTTTACTTCGAGTTTCCAATGATCTAACTTCTCACGGTGAATGGCACCTCAAGCACTTTCTGTTCGAGTTGCCAGAAATTCTTGCACACCTAATCTATGAAACTTCAACCACATCAATACTGCATGAAAATCAACTCCGCAAGGGTCTTTAATAAACAAAAAACTTAAACGATGGGGTTTACAGTGGTATAACTCAGCGACTACTGGTTCCTCCATTGTTCAAGATTATAGAATTTTTAAAAAGCAAATGGGAGATAATTAGGCCACGAGAGTTGCCGCGATTTCTGCCATGGCTAGTTTCTTTTCAGAGGAGATTTACACTCAACAGCTGTTTCCATTTAAACCTCACTCAAGCTTATACTGTACAAATTCATTCTGCTCTGTTTTTAACTTAATATGTTCATATATACTTTAAAACTAATGCCACGAAAATGGCAACAGTTACTTCCCATTTTATTTCTATTCCACCCCCAAGCCCCAACACACCTTAAACAGAGAACTTGTACTTTTTCTGTATATTCCAAATTATCTGCTAATCAAAACTGCATTTAGTCCTCATAGGATATCATTAGCAAAAATGTTTTCGAAACATGAGGATATTAATATAGTAGTTCTTGTAGACTGATGTAATAAATGGAATGAGGGCAGCAACAAAGATACAAGGAAATTAGGAATAGCTCATCATACAATACAAAGTTTATTGGAGGGTGAAGGAATGCTGAATGTGGGACTCGTATCGAATGGCATGTTTGTTTTGGGTTAACTGAAGTAGTCCAACTCTACGGCATACGAAAATATAAGTGTGAGTCGGCCCACGATAAAAGAACCTTGGTTTAAAGGCCCCATCGTCTGCCTCACGTGCAACTCCAGCAGCCTCGTACAGCAGTCTATATATGGCCTGGGCTCACCGACCAGCCCAAGTAGTAAATATAACCGCCGTGTGTTTACTACGGATCTTACTATCAAGCTTTCCCGGTCCGGTGGACAGTGAGAACTCAAATTCCGCAACATTCTCCTCCTTCCCCGTCGGATCGGAAGAGACTCCGTTAAGTATTCGCGTTGCATAAGCACACTTACAGAAATGAACACCCGTCACGGGAAAGAAAAACAAGTCAACAGTTTTCATGAAAACAAATTACAGTGAGCAGAGGCGAGGCGGAGACCATGTGGGCGTGTCTCAAAAGAAGCTACTATCACAAAATTATTGAACTGCTGCTTCAACACACCGACGGCTTCTAGTCAACAGTCCAGGGGTCCACATTAGCGTCCTTGCACGTCCTCCACACTCGCGTACGGGCCCGTGCTGGCATGGGGCCAGGGGCCTGCTTAATCTAAACCACCACCAGTCGGGGGAGAGGGGGTAGGGTGAGCAGCTTTGGAAGCCACGTGGATTGCAGCTAACTGCGTAGTAGAAAACAACATTGCCCATCAAGCGATACTTTTCACCTCTTCATAAAGTCACAAGCTACGATTGACATAAAAGATCCTCTCCTTTCTCGTGGTTAAATCGTTACAAATGGATCAGTCATGCAAAACATTAACAGCCGAATTATGTAACGCAAGGCATATGTCGCCTGTTTTGAGATGACTACGAACGCGGGGTTATGCAAGACGCCTACATCCGGAGTCTAGACCTGGCACAACCACCTTTATTTTGTTTTACTAACTGCAGTCTGATATATGATAAACAACAGGGTATATACACACAGTCATAAAAATACATACATACAATCTCATGAAACTGAAAAACTGAGCAAACTGTTTAAAATAACAGTTGTGCTTGACAGTGTTGCTGCCTTAGAAAGCGCGCGCTACGTACTACGCTGGCCATTCAAAAGCTTCGCAGAGGCCGCGCCACCTTCACCAATCAACACAGATGAAAGAACCAAAAGAACCCTCAATTTAATCACCAGGTATTTATTTGCAGAATGTTGGTAGTAATAATGTGCCAGAGACCCGTTAATGAAAAGCAAGCCGACTACATTTATGTAACCAAACCACAGCTCCGAACCGTTACATAAGGGATATCAAGTTAATTCAGGACAGCATATTTAACTCGGAGACTAAACCTTCTACTCATAATAACCAAAGACAAGGCCAACAGACATCGGAGAAGAAAAAAAAAATTAGTTCACATCGAGGAAAGAATGGAAAAATAACCTTAGTTCTCATTTCTTTTAGATTACAAGCTTGCAAGGGAAAGATTCCATCTAAATGCCAGAAAAGCAAGAACAACATTGTAAAATAAGTACATAATATTATATAAAATAAAATAACATTATACAATCAATAAGAATTACGGTTTATGAATGCACATTTTCATACAATGGTAATTTTTTTATTTAATTCCTCAAAATCTAGCCCGCAGTTAATTTCATTCTGTATACTATATATATAAAAATCGTGAATCCGTCAATTCCACCCGTTAAAAAAAATATATTTCTTGTCCGTTACATCACTCGACAAGAATGTCAAGGTAATCCAGGTAACAAGGCACTCTCGCTCGCAGTAGTTAAGTTGCCTTCCCAGGAGGCTATCTGTCCACTATTTTGGAGGGGGCGGGGGAGAAGTAACCGATCTAAAGTGCGCCAATTGGGAAAGTTACTTGATTCCTCTTACTTAATACCCTAATGATCAAACAGGGATGCCGTTATTACAAATGACTTCGTCACATAATGAAATCTGATGTTCGGAAAATAAACTTAACTGCATCTGTATTCAATGTCCCTATTTGCACCATCCAAAAATTATCTGCGGAAGTTGATTTTTTTTATGTTCCTCAAGAAGTCAACCTTGGCTTATATATTAAAAGCTATGCAAACAATGAGGGACCAACAACATCCGACAAATGGGTCAAACGACGAGCGAGCTCATTCATGGCAGTTCGAAGCGTAGGGCATTTTTATCCTTCGCCCGAAAACTTGCCAAGAAACCAACATTCTCCAACTGAAAGAGCTTCCTCTCAAAAGTATAACCCAACAATTTCAAGCCAGCGATATTCTAAGTACTATATACGAAACCAATGCACCAGCTCTTAAACAACTTAACTTCCAAAAACTAAATTTTTCTTCGTCGATCTGTTGGCAGATGCAATGAATAAGCGCAATACTGTATTTCGATCCCTTGATGAACTAACCAGGCCTCAGGCCGATAGCACCCAAGTTCTGATTTGGTTCAACTTTTAATCCTCCCGGCAGAGAGGTTCTTAACGCTCAGCTGTTGCCTTCACATGCAATCAGTAAAAAACCAAGGCGCAGCCCCGTGAACAAACTTGTGCTTGAATATACCTACAACAAGCCTTAAGTTATCATTCTTCCTATTAGCTTAGGAAATCAGTTAAGTAAGGTTCCTGTTTTCATAGGAAGATTAAGATGTACTACATGCCAAGATATAATGGAAGCAGAAAATGGAAGTAGGAGATAACTACATAATGATAATGGAAATAGCAAATGGAAGCCAAGTGGTAATTACAAAGCCATAATGGTATAGAAAATTTTTAAATGTGTCCACTCACCCAAGGGGATATGTATAGGAGTAACGAACTTTATAAATAAAACTAATTGAATTTATAAACATCCTGACAGAACTACTATAGTGATAAGATTCACTACCCAGAACAGACGTCAGGCCTCCTTATGAGCTGTTAAAATACGCGATAATTTAAAAACCTTTGCTGTATGACAGTGACATAAAAAATTACTTAAGGCATGCCTAATGTACATCAAGATGTGAACTTTGTTGTAATTTCAAGAGTAAATTCTGTCTATGTATTTATGATATTAAACTCTGAAGTACATTCTAATTAAAACACTTAAATTTCGTTGTCTCATGATAAACTGACCTAAGCCACAAAGATGTTGGAAGCTGTGTAGTGAATGGCATATTCAGTATGTGGAATTAAAACTATTTAAGGCAACATGACAAAAACATTTAAATTCTATAGAATCGGAAGATGATGTTGAAGAGATGAAAAATCAAACGGTCAATGTAACCAATTATTAAGCACCATAAACAAATAAAACCAATACACTGAATTGGAAAATGTACCAATTAAAGTGTTTGTGGGAGCGTGCGTGCAGAAACACACGCGGCCAGGCACCACTCTTCTTCTAACCACTGCTGCTTCACAACATTCCAGGTTTCTCCGCAGTCCCATTTCAAATTCTTATTCAACAGGTCTACGATATTCAATTCCTTACAACCTATGCATATCCAGTATTAAATACGAAAGGAATCTTAATATTAAGTGGCTTATTGCCTACAACTACATTTTATTGAGAAATTCGGTTTACTTTCCATTCCATAAACGACAGAGACAATAGCAAATACTTAACATCACTAGAATTCACCCGACCCGTAGTTGAGAGAGAGAGAGAGAGAGAGAGAGAGAGAGAGAGAGAGAGAGAGAGAGAGAGAGAGAGAGAGAGAGAGAGAGCAATTTGTAATGAAGCTGTGCAATGCATGGTAAGCAACACATGCAACATCATGACCAAACGCGCAAAAATAAATGGCGATGAAAGGAAACCTTTTCAGTTTCATGGAAGACTTATAAAGTCTTGGGCAATAGTGGCCAGTGCCTCACATTTGTCATATTACAAGCCAGCATTCTTCCATAAAAGCCTTCTAGGTAAACATCTTGCCAACGTCCACAGCGTACTTTTTCATATACCGAACTTTGCAACGCATCCATGCGACCCCGTTAGTTTGAACCAGACCAAAATACAGTCGAGAACATTCTGGAACATGCGCGCGCGAGATATATTTTTACTAACTCGGCCAAGTAGTGTTACGACGAAGTCATTAGGCAATGGATCAATAGGTTACGGCTTCCGTGCTGGATGTATAAAATAAGAGTAAGAATACCCAGCTAAGGCCCCTTAAAGACAACCCCGCCCATCCATGAGGTTATTACGATAATATTGCGGTCGACTTCGGAGAAATTCTTTGGCTGTTACCGTTAGGACATTCATCCGAAAAGCGCAAATTCATGATATTGACAACGACAAAGTTCACTAAACATCGTCCGTTTACTTAAACTTACCTCTTCAGGTTTAAGTTCCGTCGGGAACAATCTCGTGGCCGCTGACTTGCTATCGACCAACGATTGCCACCTTGACAACAACACAGGAATAGCCACAGCCCCTTTACTCCTCCTACGGACTGCCTTTTAACCATTACTCTAGAAAACAGGAGACTGCACCCACAAACAGGATGGAAATGTAAACAAAGTTACCATGGAAAATGATCAACCGCCGATACTCCCAGGGAGCACCTCCCATCTTCCCAACTTTGCTTGCAATAAAGCAATGTGGTGCGAGAATTGATTGCAACCGATGAACCGGGTCTCATGGGGGAGAGAAGAGGAGAAAGCGGATCATGAAAAATAGGTGTAATGGCCGAAGCTTTGCCGGTCTTCAGAGCTGCGGAGCTGCTCTTGCAAGGGGGTGGGGCTGTCATGCCTAGCTGCAGAGAAGAGTGCGGCTTGCAACTAGGCTCATAGGGAACGACTTACAGTAGACTTGACTAGTTTGATACGAAATACAGTGGGTTACACAGAAGCAAATAAGCATCGGAGTGACAAGTACAAGACTTGTGCAGGTCTCGAATTCGTTGCAACACCCAACCTTCAAGCAATGGCCAGAGGTTTGTGTTTCTAGCCCGTGTGGCGTCCGGTCCGGCTAGCTATTCATCTCCCGGCTTCCTCCATCACCAACACGAACGACCATTGAGAGAGAGAGAGAGAGAGAGAGAGAGAGAACCAGATGAGAGAGAGAAGAGAGAGCGAGAGAGGAGAGAAGGAGAGAGAGAGGAGAAGAGAAGAGAGAAGAGAAGAGAGAGAGAGAGTTATCCTTATTAAAAAAAAGTGAAATGGAAAGATTATTGTTTTTCTTTAAAATACTATCACATGAATTTTGCAATTAGTTATTTGAAAATATTAATAGACATATTTCACATAACATGTACCATAAAAATTCTCTCATCTCAATGAGAGAGAGAGAGAGAGAGAGAGAGAGAGAGAGAGAGAGAGAGAGAGAGAGAGAGAGAGAGAGAGAGAGAGAGAATCATAAACAGCACAAAGAAAAAGACACGATTTGCTACTAGCGGGAAAATTTTACGAAATAAAAATGTCACCCGTCAAGTTTCAGCAAATCGGCTTCCTTCATTCAATTTCCCTTATTGAACAAACTACCACTGAGATGACGAAATTAATTGCAACAACTGGTAAAACAAAAATACAGCCTAATACATCAAGTTCCATTCACCAAAACGTGGAAATAAGAGCACCCTGGCGAGGTAAGAAACACGTCCCTTAGACCAGCAATTGTTGCATGGAACACTCTCCAGCCAAGGAAAGAAACCAACCGGGAGTCGTCTCACCTCACGAACGCAAGCCGCCCCCCTCCCCTTCCCCTATGCTGGAGGAGGAACCGAGTGGGTGGGAGGACGTGGGAGTCAGGTCACGAGTGGTCACCTGTTACTCCAAGAATCACGCCACCATCACACTTAAGCCTCTGTCCGCTGCCACTTGGCTGGCTTCTCTCCTCAAAAGTCACTAACTCTAATCCTAGTGCCACCGGCTTCTTGTGCAAGCATGCATTTTCCTTTCATGACCTCTACACATGTAGCCTCCATAATTTACTTCATGGTACCATTTCTCGACCCTACCTGGTTCCAGCATTTTTTCCATTTTCTTTACATCGACAAATTCTAATTCAGTTTCGTTGTTACAATGACCTAATTTCCGTCTAGCAATCAAGTTCATATGCAATTTCAGTCCACTTCACTTCCAACGCAGCCTTCCTTCCCTTGGCTTAGTTTGCCTTTACTTCTCATTTTAGTAGGAAATCACGGAAATCTACATTGGCTAACGTTGTTCTCAATATTAGGAACTCTTAAAACCTCAACATCGCCCTTTCCAGCTCGCAATATATTTCAGCTCTTGCAATCTCACTTCTTCCTAACAAGTTTCATATATATCTTATAATTCTTTGTTGTACAAAAGGTATACAGTCTTATAGACTTCAAACTGCTACCATTGGTTCATCCAAACCTCTCTCACTGCCAGCCATTTTTAATTACATACAAAATAATACATTATAATGGCAAATGGCCAAAGTGACTTATCATCATCCCGGATCACAGTTCTTCATTGCAAATTCTCTTCGCTAAACTATAATTAACATCAACTTGGCACTTGTTACGAAAATAGGCAGTCCCAGTTTCATTCTCAACATTTAACGGGAATACAGTGGACGCTGTCAAGAGCTTCCTCGTAATCAGCGAAGGCAGCCAGAAGGTCATTTTAAAAATGGCATATACTTCTGTACATAGTCCTCTCTCAAAAACTAGGTAGGTTGTTCACAGAAGAAATTTCGTCAGTTTCTTTCTTCAGACAACAAGATAACCAAAATAAAAATGAGTCTCTCAATTTCAAGTTGATAGATGGTGGTGAATGTGCGGTGCTGTCTTCATAAAACAAAAACTGCGGTAACTCACCTACCAATTTTCTCACAACACTTGAGATATCATCCTAAAATGGCTTACGTCTCAGTATATCAGCAAGATAAATGCCTGAAGCTATTACACTTGAGTAAAAATAAAATAAAAAATAAATAAAAAACAACAGAACTAAAATTAATAATAGGAGAATAAGTCAATTTATAGAGATTAAGCAAGGATAGATTTGTAACATGCCAGCATAAGAAATATTGAGGTTACACGAGTCTATATCAATAGTTCGATGGTCAAGAGTCGAACCTAATCTGCACTGCCGAGGAAACCAAGTTCTACATTCAAATAATCACCCTCAAAAAGGCTGATCTTCATGTTTGAGATCATGCCAAGAAATGGCCTTGGCGTGAAAAAGAACACATTCCGTGATTGACGAGAGAAAGTTTCAAGTTATGAAAACGTGAACTAAGTTGAATATGAAAAGTGGAATGTGTACTTATACTCTCAGGTGCCACAACAGGCGAGACATTTCTTCTCTAAGACACACATAAAATATTTAGCTCCATCCAACATTTTCGACCACCGTGAGCGTACAAATCATTCTATCATTCTTGTAAGTATCAGGTGGTGGTTATCACGCCCCTTCAAAATCGACGATGGCAACAGCGAGGACTTGGGCTCACAAGATTAACCTTCCTTAAGTGTCAGATTGAAAACGAATGAAAGTAAATCGATTGCGAGGGAGAAGAGAGTGAAAGATTAAAATGTTCGATAAGACGTCACTTAAGTCCACCGATGGTTGATAATACGTTGTGCCACAGTTTTTAATAGGGGATTTAACATCCTCCAATGAAACTGTTTTGAACTATATACCTATTTGCTTCGCGAGATTCATTTTTAGTGTTACCGCACCCCTTATGTTAATTATTTCCCACAACAACCAAAGACAACTTATTGAAACGAACGACTACAAAACCAGATTACAGTTACACAACTGGGTTAAAATTAGGGACCTCCCCCTTTACAGTGTTACTTTACAGGGGGATTGACGAGGGAAGGGCTACACTCAAAATCTCTTTGGCTGCATAATAACCGGTTAAACAGAAGAAATATGGTTCCTGGAAGCTACGCATCAACTAAGTCTACTAGTTATTCAATAAATATCGCGTTTATTACTTGTCAAATACAGTTCAAATATTAATAATATCTCCCATAATTATATATATATAGACATATTATATTAGATATATATTTATATATATATATATATATATTTATATATATATATATATATATATATATATTAAAGTCACCGAATACATGATCATTCTTTATCTTCAAGAGCCTAAAACTATTCACTTTTCCACCTCGCCCTCAATCTTCAACACGCAGTTCCTGCTCATTTCAGGTGTTACTTTGAAGAGGTAAATTACAAAACCAATTAAGAGCCCTAAATATTTACTCCACCTATGCACAATTCAATCCAAAAACAACAACAAAAAATGCCTTGGACCAAACTTGCACCTGATAAGTGTCGCCATACCTACAGTCTACCACAACACAAACATTTTTCTATTTGTCTAACAATAAAAACCTCACGTGTATCAACACTAAGCCTTTTATCAGCAACAACAACTCTGATAACACTTGAGAGCACCTGAATTTTTAAACGCTACCAGACATCAGTAACCTTCCTTATCTCTCTACGAAGTACTTGGAGGAGAAACATGCTACCAAGCTAAACTATGAATAATATGTTTAATTTCAGTTAAAAAATCTTAAATATAAGTTAAACTATTTATTCCTAGTTCTAATGCACATAAACGAGGAAAACCCCTAAACGCTACCAGTAAGAATGACTGATTATAGTGACCGCAAGAAATAAAAATAGGCAACAAATAGATAGAAAATCTAAAATTTGCTCTTACTGAAGCCGCAGAGGTTTGCAGCGTCCTTCAAATGCCTCAAATAGTTCAATTATGAGTAATTTATGCTAACAAGGAAGCTGAACTGCATAATTCTAAAACAATTATATCTTAAGTTTACCTGGATTTTCCAAAAAACTACTGAAGGATATAACTAGTCTTTTTAAGCAAAACATGTTCCCATGGCAAGCCATAAAGTAACTTCTCTCAAAAGAATAATATTTAATATTAATATATTTAATGGCATTACGGATTTTAGCCAAAGTAGATGACTAATAAATTTCTTCAGATGAGAAGCTTTGTGAAACGCACACACTTTTTGACAGCTTTTTCTAGCATGGTCAAGTACTACTCAGGGTCCCTAGTCCTTGAAAAGAGTTTCACTGGTGAAGTATGTATACCAAATATGAAGTTTAACCTTTATCGGTCAGAAGTTAGGGGGAAAAAAAATTTGCATTTAATATAAATTTTTTCCATTATTCGAATAATTTGGACGGAACGACACAGACAAAATGCTCATTAACGGGCCCAGGGGTGGAGCAAACTTACGATCGACCTTCAAATCCTGCGCATAATGTTCTACCTTTGCAACCATTCTGAGATCCTTCCAACAGTGTTAATAGTTTATAACAGTACGCACAAACACTGATAGAATAACTGATTTGAAAAAAAGGGGGTGAAAGGTCCAATGAGGGTATTCAATTCCGTCCATCATATACTGTTTTTTTTTTCCATCTGTCCATCCGCCTGTGGTGTTTTTGTATGGTAACACTGCGTCCCTGGGCTTTAGGATAGTTTACGCTATGTGTAACGTTTAGGTAAATAAAAGGATATCTGGGTGTACATTTGCATCTGAAAAGGGTTTTCATAATTTACTGTATGCGAATTACACCGTTAATATTCGAAATAGGATATTATTATAATCGCTGAATGTAACTGTCTAAAGCCCGGGACGTAGTGTTACCATACAAAAACACCACAGGCGGATGGACAGATGAAAAAAAACAGAGTATAGGTTATACAATAAACCTTAACGAATCCAGCGCATTCGCATAAACAGGCGTTCACTAAAAAAAAAAGAACATTCACAGGCCCTTCATATACTGTATACTAAGAAGTCTCTTGCGAGAACGTGAAACTAAGGGAAAGATACGCAACCTATCGTTTAAATAACCTTCACATAGTTCTGGTCTTTTAGGCCTAAAACAAAGGTCACAGAGCACAATAGTCTTAACACAGAGCCAAAGGGTCACACGGTACTCCTTAGTCTGCTGAAAATCGCACGTAGTGAAAAACTCCAGGTTTTCATCCACAAGGAACCCGTTAATATAGAATTCAACTGTCAAGTGGGACTACCTTTCACCCAAAAGGGATTTTAAAGAGCGGATAAAACACTACAAGTGTTTAATAAAAGCCATTGATTCGAAGCTCGGTCAAGTTTGGTGTGCTTTTAGGTATAACAAATGAAGTATTTGCAGGTTAAATATCTGAAATATAAAATGTTGAGTAAAATTAGTGACAACTACATACTGATCTAAAGTTTCAAAACTAAATAACCGTGTTCGGGCGAAACCACAACTGAAAAAACCAAGACTTAAAACAGCTTTCAGAAAAAAAAGTATTAGGTAAAGAAAGTAATAGGTTACCGAGCCAAATAAAACAACACTTTCATCCATTCGGCGAAGAATTAAAGGGAAGATTTGTGCAGCTAAGGAATGAAGGGAGGCTGCAAACATCCTCCAATAATGCCTACAGTGCACCACGCGAAGAGCCGTCAGTAAACCCTAAAAGGAGGGTGAGGAGGAAAAAAATTACGACGCAATAGCAGATTGGTTACCCCCCAACATCAACCCCCCCCCCACCTCCAAACAAAACCCACAGAACGCCCAGCCGACTCCCCGACAACTGGCCTAAACCGTTCCGTAGTACTGAAGGGTCAGGGGGTTCGGCGGCAACGGAACGGCGGCAACAGCAACGCCATCGTTCACTGTTGGTCGCCAAGCAAGGCAGCTTTAAGCTGTGAGAGAGAGAAATTCTACCATAATCTTTGTCAGTTTCTCCTAGGGATAAACGTGCAATTTAGGGACTTATTTTAAATCATACAAGTGCATCGGTAGGATTTTTAACTGCTATAATAAATACTAAACTCAAGATTACAAGATAAATGCCACGAAAATCCATCTCATCTTGACTAGTTCAGCTAACTAAAATTGTCGAACAAACTTCGAAACCTTGTGATGTTACACCAATAGGCAGAGTATGACATTTTCTTGAATCATATCTCTATTCCTTTGAAATTAACCGGAAGTTTTCGCTTTCACGAAATATGAACCTGCGTCATTTCTCAGCAACAAACCCGTGATAGCAAACTACCGGATTTATGGTGAATAAAGGAGACGGCAGCGCCAAACCTGCCTTACACAACGTCCCTCAACCTTGACATTGAAAATGAAACCGTCAAGGTCAACCTACAAATAGAGAAGGAAGAACATCACAAAATCGATAAATCCTGGCGGGAGCAATTCCCTAACTATATTTCACTTTATACAATTATATTTATATATTACATATATATTATTATATATTAGTATTACTATAAATATATATAAACAGACTTTGATACTGAGAGAGAAGAGAGAGAGAGAGAGAGAAGAAAGGAGAGAGAGAGAGAGAGAGAGAAGAGAAGAGAGAGAGAGAGAGAGAGGGGGGGGGGGGGGGGGGGGGGGGGGGGGGGGTTGCCACCTCTCCAAAGTGCTGAGGACGGCAAGACTTGCTGGGAAGCCTTCGCCGTTCAATACGACCACGCTACATCAAGCTTGTGGAGAGCTCTAGCAAACTAGTGTGTGTGTGTGTGTGTGTGTGTATGAGAGAGAGAGAGAGAGAGAGAGAGAGAGAGAGAGAGAGAGAGAGAGAGAGAGTCAAGTACTGGTGAACGTATTCAATGTAAAGCCTACTGACATTCCAAGACAGCAGAAGAGATCGAAGATAAAACTTTACTTCCCTCAACCAACTGACTTTTCCCAACCGTCTACCAGATTCGACATTATTAACAGCAACTTTTTTTTTTTCACAAAGCCTCATTTGCTTCTATAACCAAATATATTTCTTTAAGTCACACTTAGCTGTGTTACCGGTTCTTCTTCACTTGACAAGACGCACAGAAACAAGCACGGGAATACCTACATAATCACATCTCAAGATTTCCCTACTGTACATACGATATTGATACAAAGTTTACAGGCAATATTGAGTATGTTAAAATCAAACTGTATTGAAACGAATTGTGGCGCCACTGGAACTGTATGATTCAACTGCTCACCTTCAAGAAGTTTTCCAATTCTTACGCAAGCTGCTGAACAGACGAAAGCCCTCCCTCATACCTCATGATATATATTCTCTATATTGTATCTCGACAAGAATCACGTCTTAACCATTTCTAAATTTTCTTGGTTACCAGGTAACTTGACGCGCACAGGCAGTCAATGCGAAGGCAACTGCAGTTCCGTGGCTGCCAGATTCCTAATAAATTGACCAAATGCGAGAAAACCTATCCCGTTAACATTGCATTTACGGGCTTTTGATAAACAAGAGGTTGTAAACTCATTACGCAAGAACCTGATCTTGTTCTTCACCCGAAGCTTTGTCTTCAAACCCTGAAGCAGGTTCAATTTTAAAACAAATATTCGATAGCCGCCGCTACCAGAACAGCATATATTTTTTTCAATCAAAAATTACTGTAAACCAACGAAACGGAATCGCCGTTTTCCTTTGTTCATATGGCAAGCCTATAATTATCGAAATTAATGCGTACTCCTACAGTTCCAAGCTATAAAAGGCGTTTCCCCCCTCGATCCAAAGGCCCGGGTAACAAAGGCGACAAAGCCGCCTTGCATCACACTTTCCCATCATGACTGGGGAGTGGGTCGAGGGCTGCGTTATGTGAATCTCTCTCTCTCTCTCTCTCTCTCAGCATAGAACGAAGTTATAACTGCCAAAATAACTTACAACTGACAACAAGTGTCAAATGCCATGAGAGCCAACATGCCTTTAGCTGATCTAATCTTCGAAACCCACCTTGCAAAATTTAAAAATGGCTACCACGTTATCATCATCATTACATAAACTCTTAGCAGCAACGTTCAACGCATTTGGTTGGTGCCTGCGCGTCTACTCATTGTTGCACGATTTGTCTTCTCCACTGAATGAACGCTTGTACCATCGCTCTGCCTCCACCCAACCTCGAGAGAGAGAGAGAGAGAGAGAGAGAGAGAGAGAGAGAGAGAGAGAGAGAGAGAGAGAGCGAGGCCAAACTACATCACTTTCACATACGCACTCTGCTTACTCTCGACCTCGGCCAATGAACTCTACTCACCTGTCTGTGTGTGAACAACAAGCAAAACAACAATTGACGCAAGAGAATTGAAGAAAAAGTTACACATGGCTTGGAAAGATGCACTTTGAACAGATTATTTCAATTAATCCAATTAAACTTCTAATGCCCCTAAAAATATTCTGTCGTCCAGACGTTTTATATAAATTTTAAAATCATATATCCTTGCCAAATGCTGAGGTAAATTAAATATCTCGATATTAATCCGATTGCAACCACTGTGCTACGAAATGTAAGGTTAGCTCACACATTCAACCGATTTCCAATAGGATACGTGCATCATTACTCAAGTTCTTGGCGTTATATCATTTTACGAAGACCCCTCCTAAAAGAAAAGAGATTTAATCTAGTGTACTCAACCATGAACGAGAATAATAAGGGAACATCTTGCACACCAACCTTTGCCCCACACACAGAAATATCAGTTCAAACAATTGGATGCCTAAGGCCAATTTTCTCCCACGACTATAAAACTTAGCTATAAACAGCCATATCAAAGCTCTTAGTAAAAGGCTGGCATGGCTATAAGCTGATGTAACTAAAAAGGCTCAAAGGACACGCACCATAGCTAACATCTTCCACGGCTTCAGTAATACTAAAATACTTTCGTTAGGTATTACTACATCGTAGTACAATCACTGTGAGCTTAAAATGTTATATACGCATATAATATATATATATATATATATATATATATATATATATATATAATATTACACATACATACACACACAGACTAAAAACTACGAGCTTTACATTTTGCGTATCTGTTATAAAAAGTACACTGTCCCATCGAGGAAAATCATAAAGCCAAACATCATTTGTTAAAACAAAATGTAGCCTCAATGTTACCATAGGTAAATATAGGATGTATGTTATCGAAAGGAACAAAATTTTGAAATGTTAATTTAACAACAAATCATGATTGTAGCCCGTAAACTCAGATCTAAGATATTTGTTCAGGCTTCATTCCTTTAGCCGAAGGCTATGACATCGTTTATCATTTGAAAGTAGGGTGCAGATGTTGAACGCCTGGGCCGAAACGTAACACCATTCGGACGGGGACAGACTCGCATGAACGCAACCATGGCAACAAGGATTGCATCCGGTTCTCGGCTGTTTTTTCTTTTTAAATTCGCCCTCAAATATCTGAAACGTCTCCCTGTTTCCGTTTTCCAAGATTCAGACAATCTTCCGTTGCATTATTAAAAAGTCATGTGCTGCATTATTAAAATCACGTGAACTTACGCGTTCAGTTAATAATGAATTAGCTTGCACCTACGTCACTTTCTAACGCTTTCTCATGCAACTGTTAGATCCTTGAATGATAATCAGTTGGTTGATAACAGTAGCCGAGACCACGGTCAACCGCAATTAACATTGGTTAATTATATACAAGTGAAGAATCTAAAGCCGCAACCTGAAACTTTTTTAAACAGTATATATATACATACACACACACAGAGAGAGAGAGAGAGAGAGAGAGAGAGAGAGAGAGAGAGAGAGAGAGAGAGAGAGAGAGAGAGAGAACTACACGACTAATTCGGGTAGTGATACAGGAGCCCCGTGCCAAGCAATTCACGTGTCGCCGTTCGCTCACTCAACCTCGGTAGAAGGTAGTCTTTAACGCATGCTCTACAACGAAAAGCATCTTTTCTTTTTTTTCCTGCATTTTTATAACTATTATAGAGCGGAGACTCCCCAAACCTTGTCTTTCAATGCTCCTGATAATCATTTTTCTCTCTCGTAAGCCAGTCATAACAAAAAGTAACGCGTAAACAGATTTTAAACAAAGAAACCTTAAAACATTCACTACGCAAGCAAATATATATACCATCAGTTAGGGAAGATAGTAAGATACAGCAAAGCAAAAGAAAACAGAGCAAACCAGCCGATGCTTTGGTCAACAGACCCAGCGCACACCGATTGTCAGCAGAACACGGGTGGAGTGCAAAGCTCATCAGCAACTGCTCACGTAGTCAGGATGATTAAAACAAAAATAACGCGCGCGCGCGTGCACACACAAATAGAAACTGCCAGACCAATAAAAAAAATAATTACAAATCGGCCAGACTATAGTTTCTAGCTCTTAATGCAGCCGACAATGAAATGTCTTTGACAAGTCTTGTCCTTGGCGAGGCCGGGTAGGATTTTGTTTCTCTTCAGTATAGCATCTAAAGAACGAGACCAAAACTTGTACCTGTCTACGCGGACAGTCTCACGACAACATTCTTCATTTTTCAAAGTACATTTATATTCTCCAATATAACAACTTACTAAATGCAGTAGTAAAAACGCTGGCACAGCCTGATAAGCTTTGCAAGCAATAGTCAATACGAACTGCATCAACAAAATTGCTCTTTCCCCAAGTTGGACTGCACTCAGCTTCACATGCCAATTGAAGATAAGACTCCTTAGTACGACATCCAGTATCTAATAACCGTCTAGTGTGCACCTAGAGTCTTAGTTGACTACGCTGGCAGATATTTTCAATCCGGTTCTTCACAGGCACAAGAGCACTTGGAAACTTTGCACTTCATATGACAACTGACGAAAACTCTCAGGGACCACAATTTCATTTATGGAAAATGCAAGAAGGCAGTCGTTATAGAACAAGCTTCTGAAGGAATCAAGCAATCACTGCAACTACAGGAGTCAAGGAAAATGCAAGAGCTTAAAAGAGCAGGGACGATACATTTTGACAAATAAAATTGCAGATCCAAGGTCATAATGAAAGTGTCGAGTTCTAAATAAAATTAAGATGCCTTACCGAATAAACTAAAGTACATGTAATCATGACCCATTCCCGATGTATACCTATAATTACCGGTATTGTCAACATGAATTACGACGCGTCCTCGTGATACTGGAATAAAATCGTTGTATCTTATTCCATTAATCGTACGATTTCCCAATCTTTTGGAGATGTATCCTATGTGCAACGAAAGCTAACCTGGTGCTTGTCAACAATACAAAACTTAGGTTAGCAACAGATTTCTTCATAACCACCATACATACTTTGGGCCCAATGATAACTACCATACGCATTCAGGGTATATATATTTCAAGGAAATAAATCTGTATTACCAGCTCCCTGAAGATCAATGTTTACGACAAACACCATAAATCTTTTACAGAATCTCAGACAAGGTATTCTTCATAATAAAGGCGATGATAAACAACCAAATTTTGCCCGACTTTTGTGTTAAAAGTATCTTTAGCTGACGAAAGCCGAATGGCATTTAATTTTCCAAAGACATATGACGGTAAGATCTAATTCATTCTGAGGAAACCATGCATAACGAGTTACGTACTACTATTAGATTTAAAACAGCTTATGATCGATACTAAACTATTTTATAAAGTTCTTTACTAAACTAGTTTGCTACCTCTCCAGCCCCTAAAATAATTACAGGCATTAGCAGTGCCACTTTCATATCACAAAATCACGATTTAAAAATATATAACAATATTAAAACACTTTTTTTCAAAATACAATTAATCATGTCCACAAAAATAAAATCGGGGGAGACGAAAATGGAAGAAGTGCTTTACGAAATTTTTTATTTCTTGTAGCATTTCCTTCCAAGTGATTATGAAAAATCCTGGTCTCAAAAGCTTGTTTCACTTTAAAGTACACTTTAATATTAGTGTGGTTTAAAACTTACATATTTTTGTATTTTATACTTTTATTTTTGACAGATATTGTAACAGATTCAAGACTGTAGCTAACGAAACTGATATATCCTGTCGAGAATAAGGTGGTTTTAAAAAATCCACAGTTATTAAATTATTCTACAGTCGAAGAAGTGAAAAATCCGGTGTCACACGGAGTGGTCACTGTAGGGTCTCACTAAAGGTATATGTATATTATTACACACATTTTGTGGTTCTCTGAAAAAAAAAACTATCGAAGTTTCCCTGAGGATAGAGTTGTGAACTTTTAATAATTATTTATTTAAGAATATAATTAATAATATTGGGAATAATTTCGTATGTTTTCGTCAAATACACTTTGAAATTGAAACCAAGAAAGAATGGACACCTATAGCTACTAGCTACATTCATGCAAGCTTGCATTCATATAGTAGGTATAGTACCCCATGGAAAATGCTTTTTACCTATAGGTAGGTAACTACTATGTGGAGATGTCAAGTTAGCCATGTAACAAATAATAAGTGTACTGACTAGAACATCCCCACTAGGTATTATTAAGATTAACAGGCCGAGACCAATCAGGTAATCCTAAATGTCAAAAATTTCCTGGCAATATACCAAGAAAACCTAGCACGGTGGTTTTAAGTAAACAAAACATCGTAAATTTGGCAAACGGAGACAAACACTGGTACTAGCCTCTAGGTGAGGCAGAGGCAGTGGTTTACCCTACCGGGAAGCCTATTTCGGGAATGACATCTACACTAAGGTAAGCTTCGGGCTTGGGTACAGTGACACACCCACCTCTCAACAAAACTAGCATCTCTTAAGTTAGTTTAAAGAGACACTGTCACTACCTGCTATAATTCATCTTAAAATTATAATAAAAAACTGTCCACACTCACCCTTCTTGGGCAGACCACGACCAAAACCATTGCGGGATTTTCGCGAGTTTTTAAGCGCCCTGAGCGGTGCGATGATCACTTGCGAATCAGAATTTGCACGATTCAATTCTTTGGTTAAAAACTTGGAGGGCCGCTTGGCTCTGCGCTTAACGCGTTCATTAAGAGTTACCACACCGTTAACAAGTCCAGCTAAGTTTTCCTTCGCTTCCAAAGGAGAAGAGCCATTCACCACCACTTCATCACCCTCATCTCCGCTGAGAACCACCGGGTCGGCCGCCATCACCAAACCATTGACAGCCACCTCACCCATTTCTCTCTTATTTACCTTCTTCGAAACGCTGCAACAACGGAATGGTCGTGCAAGAGAGACCGTGGATAAAAGAGGATTGGTTTTGAGGTGTTACTTGGGATGAACAATGGTGGTGGTTAAAATTGCGGTTATCTTGGTCAATCGATCTACATTCAACGAGGTTTAGGAGCTATCTGAATACGACCAAGCGTTCGCTGCTTTGTTTTGGCTTGTGACGTAGCGCTCCGAGTAGCCAATCACAGCCCACCAATGCACAAGGAGACGAGATTCAGCTGGGCTGCCAACTCTTGTATTGACAGTAATGCTATGGAAAAGAATACTTTTACACGTTATTGAACGCCGTTGCTCAACCTAATTTTAAGATACCATATAATATTTCTCTGTTTGCTATAAAATATATAAACGATAAAGTTATTTTAAAAAGGCCCTGACGTGCGTGGTAGCTGACAATACTCTAAAACTTGCGTATCTTTGGTCCTTGGGCGAGTTGCTGTTGCCAAGTCAACTATAACTGATCTGCGGGTGTAACATGAAACTTAACCTCACGTATCTATAGAAATTTCAGGAGCTACGTTCGTTGTTATATTAGTATATAAGTTACTACGGAGAGCAGGTTATTTCTACAAATTGAAACGATTTTAACCCTTGTTCATCGAGTTGATATTGTCACTTTATTGAAACAAATATTTCCAGAGTTCATCATGGGATTCATCTTGCAGATTAGGTGAAAATCGCCTAAGGGATCGAGAATTAAGCAAGAGTCTAGAGCTTTGAAAAATGGCATGGCAATTATTTTCTGTCATTAAGTAAGAATAATATAATATTTTCTTCTGGAGGTAGCTTTCCATCGTTTTCTTGCAGTTGCTCTTTAACAATCTGAGAAAGTTTCTGATAGTCTGGTAATGACAGCTATGATTGACATTGATTTTGTTTGGTCCTCGATGGATGGAGAAACGCGCGGTGCTCCGCCATCTTACCCCTCTCATATTCAAACGCGGTTAATTAACTTCATCTTTCTTGCAACTACGTATTTATAATTGATAAATTTTCACAGAATATTAATTAGTGAAGAAAGCATATACTAAAATGCAGGTCCATATAATTGAGGGGTAAGTTTAACGAAGTAAGCATACGGAACTCTTCAACCTCTGTAACTATTACCTCTTAATGTAACTGTGATTTTCTCCCAGTTCTACCTTCATCTCTCGCTTTTGCTGCCTAACCGTTCCAACTCCTTTTCAATGTCTAGCGCTGAATGGCCGAAAGTGTGTAAGTGCTTGTCTTAACAGCCTAAATTGTATAATATCAAACATTCAGACCTTGCAGCGCCTGGTCATTTACACGAAAGATGCATTAATGATAGATTGAATGGCTTAATTTGCTAAATATGAAAACATTAAAGGAAGTAAACTAGACGACATAATTGTAAAAAAGCAAAGTATGTCAGAGAAATAGATGAAGTTCTAAACAAGTTTGTGTAATTATATATATATATATATATATATATATATATATATATATATATATATATATATATATAAGGTATCTTGAAGCTACCTTAACTTCATAGGGCAAAACCGGTCAGGATTCATACATTGTTTCCTTATCCTTTGTGGAACTGCATCATAGAATCACAATTAACTTTGATTTTAAGTATGCACTGCGTATATAATATATATATATATATATATATATATATATATATATATATATATATATATATATATATATATTATATACGCAGTGCATACTTAAAATCAAAGGTAAACGTGATTCTATGATGCAGTTCCACAAGGGGTAAGGAAACAATGTATGAATCCTGACCAGTTTTGCCTTATGAAGTTAAGGTATCTTCAAGAGGAATAATAGTTAGCTGTAGAAATTTACATTCAAATTGCTAAGGCGACATACAGATATTGGAAAAAAACATTAGTAGCCTTCATAAGCCTAAGATTAAGCTCGCTACTAAAAGACCTTGATTTCTGCATGAACCTGAATTTTACACCTGTGCTGTTTTCAAAGTCAGAACAAAACTCACTTATAACTCATGAAATGCTAGGTGGTTTAGGTATATTGATGACAAAATATTTATTTGGCTAAGAAATAAAAATATGCAATTTTTTTTATTAAGAAAATGAATAGGAGATAAAGTTTGCTATGGAAATGGAAAAAGTCTGTATCCTATCACCTTTGGATTACTGAATGCAATGTTCTAACAGCGAGTTTAAATTTAACGCAGAGAACCTACCACCATTTCTGCCTATGTATTTGTTATTCTGGTTACAAAAACATAGTAAAGAAATCAGTGTTCATATCCAAGTTTATAAGAGCATTCTATGAACGTATGTACTCCTGATAATATTTACGAGGAAATATTATTATTATTATTATTTGTTTAAGCAGCCATTTCCGACTAAGTCCAATCGGCTGCTTAATGCAGATAAAATCTGTTAAAGATGAAATAGATGTAATTAGGAATGCAGGCGAGAAATTTATTTTTGACGATGAACTATGGCCAACGAAAATGACAATAACAGAAACATATGGGTAGTTCATAAACATTCTTGTACTGCTCTATCGTAATATCATAGAAGATATTCCTCATATCATTATAAGCTTTAGTTAATTAGTAATTTTCGAACAATAATGCAATGGAATAATACATAAAAAAACTGTCCTGCAATAACAGAATGTGTAAAACAAATAGTACGAAAATCATGTGACCAACTTTGCGCAAGAGAATAGAACAGCATGAAAAATTTGAAGATGTGCACAGGCTACCAGTGCAATTTTCGTCCATGTCACTTGAAACACTTATTCTCTTGACTGGACAGGGTTATTCCAATAAGAGGGAAAATAACATAATAGAATCCAATATCATAAAATAATGTTATGGTAAAACTCAGAATGTATAACCTACATCCACTTATTAAAAATATGAAATGTACATTTTTCCAAGAATGAAGACAGTCTGGTCTTATCAACAATAACCGGTTGAAAATATTTTTCCAACTAGCAGCATGTTCGTCTTTGTTGTCACTTTAGTATGTTTACCACTGTGTATTAGGCCTTTTGAAGACTTCTCTGTATTCTTACCTTGTTTCATTTTCTGTTTGCCTCAAGAATAGTTAAGTTCTCTACACGCCATACAGATGATGTAGTAAATAATGCTTATGTGTGCTATATACTATTGTTATGGAACTGACAAATGAGTAAATTTGGCTTTAAAATATAACAGTTGAAGGCACTGGACAAAAAAATTGAAGATAAGAAACGGAAATGGCAGAACAGGATACAGCTACGGTTGATTGGACGAGAAGCGGTGCTTTCAACGTGGTGTTGCCGTTGGTAGGTAGGTACGGGCTGAAGGGAACATCATGAACAGCCTTTATATGGAACACGTGAGGCACACTGACCCCCAAACTGGATTGGGTTTATTACTGATAAAAGTAAGTCTAAAAATGGACGCAGGTAGGGACAAAATGACATTGCAATCACCCCTTAGTAATGCTTACACTACAGCATATTTGATATAATGATGGCACTAAACCCCTTCAGAGGATGTTTTGGTCTCATAAGAAGTGATGTGGACATTATACCGAGTTTGCTGGGGGCTTTACGCACCTGGGGTTTGATCCTGTCAAAATCAGACAGGTCATTCAGAAGAACCTGGCTCATGTCTCAGAAGTGGCGGTGAAATACTTTTAAGCATGTGCCTTTGGTTGGAACCCTACTTGCTTTAGTCACTTTCTATCTTGTCAATTATATTCTAACATGGGCTAAAGTTAGCAGGCCAATTATTACACGAGGAGGATGAATAAGTTTTGTATTCCATCACATTTCCATTTTTCTTTTAATTCCTATCCGAGATTCAGTCCTCCAAAATTTCTTACTTCTCCGTCTACTTGTTATTGATGTTGCAATAAATTCATGCTACATCAATATAAATGGTTTACTGTACTAACTTGGGTTCATCAAGCCCTTAAATAACCCCTTGGAAATTTCTAGCCGTTTGCCAATATTAAGTTTCCAACAGCTAACCTGGACCTTCTTTGCAATACATCTGGGACTTTCAGCAATTTGTCCTCCTACCTAACCTATCTTGAACATAGAACTCCAAAGTATGTAAGTTATAGTATAAACCCATCAATCGTGTAAGAAGTACCCACTTCCCACTACTAAGACATAAACGAAGTGCCCACCTACTAATACCGTTATCTAGCAGTTACTTATTAAGTGTACAAGGAATAAATGGGGGTTTGGTGAATATATACTTGTATATACGTAGCTAGTGCTATGACCACGATAACCTGGACAAACTTTAAGACAACTCAGGCTGGTTTGGAGATTACTTGAACATCTACCACTTTTCTACTAAAGATTGACTGACAAAAATCAGATAACTAGGACCAACAGACAATAGTTACATCTAGTTTAATAACCACCACCCCCAAGGCCCAACAGACAATACGTAGTTACATCTAGTTTATTAGCCGCGGCCCACCCCCCCAAATAAAAAAAATTGGAATGCACTAGTTGTTTTGTTAACTTGAACATTTTGATGTTACATAGTTCAAAGGATATTTTTTTTTTACATTTAATACTATTTTACTAAACATTTTGATGTTACATATTTCAAAGGATATTTTTTTTACATTTAATACTATTTTACTAAATTGCTGAGCCAATACTATTTTAATTTCATTAACAATTGAGTATACGTACATCTATTCCAACCAACGTACTACGTACAGTGAAAATGTAATCAAGAACTGTCTGACCATCCATAAACAAAGTTTTTATATTTAAAATATGAATTATTACACATTTTTGAATTGCTGCAATATGATTTCTTTCAAATAAATTGCAACAAAAAGGAGGTAAGGGTGATTATTAAATACCTAAATATTTTAGGATTCTTTGTTGGTTATGTAGCAAGTTATTCATCAAATCAGGTGCCCCGGCATTATTTTAACTGGTCCCATTTGTCTACACAAAAATTGTTTTGACTTTCCACAAAGCCTAGTGAGTTTTAGCTTTTACTTCAGTTAATTGAACCGAATTGAACTGCATATAGAATTCAGGCCATAGGCCAAGCACTCCTAGCAGTTGCACTATGAATCAATTATTAGGAGAGGGTGGAAAGTAAGATGGAAGAGAATACGAAAGGAGGTACAGTAAAAAGGATTGAAAGGGATTGCTGTTAGGGGTCAAAGGCACAATACAAAGAACCTTATGAAAGGATAATTTGTACTACTATTGGCAAATCCTTACAACTAATATATGACTTTTGGAAGGTGTTAATAAGTATTTGCTATAGTCATAGAACTTTTATCTAAATGCATTTACAAAGATGCATATTACTGAGTAATATGTCAGCCAAGATAATGAGTTAATTCTATGTTTACTTATGATTAAAATTATGTAAACTTTGATTTTCATAGGAAACTTACATTAACTCAAGAGAATTCCAGAATGTTATTACACTGTGCTATATGTTTTAAGATCATGTATTATTTTTATTCTCGACCATGTAGTATGTACAAGAACATATAGTTTCCATACACGCAAACCACACTTAACATGCCTGAGTCTTCTTGCAAAGAATGTCCCCTTGATCTCGTCAGTGCTTTAGCTAATGACAGCAATTTGGTATATGTATTCCAGTGCCTTTGTTTTTTGTGCACAATCATGTTCAGTGAGACAACAGTGTTTTTTCTGTGGTAATGACTAATGTTACACACTCACAGATGGTTTTGTCAGCGTTAGTATTATGTAAGAGTACTCTTCTTTTCTGAAATGGGAACCAAGGGCCTGAGAATGAAAGCAGACATAATAGACATTAATGAGACTGAGGAGTTTGTAAGGAAAAGTAGTTTTGAAACTTTGCAAATTCTCATAGCATTATAGTAATTAACCAATCTGGGTCCTTATAATACGACCAGTAACTTAAACTGAACTGCCCAACAACTCTCAACAATTCATTATTCACTGCACTACTCGAGCTATCAATATTTTTACAAACATAAATGTGATATACAATCCAGATTTTAAATGTACAGTAAACTGAGTACCTAAATCAATTCATAAACTTCTGAGAAAGTTTTGAACATACTGAATGATGAAAGGAACCTGGGTAATTAACAACACCATATACTATGAAAACTCTTTAATGTGGTGAATATTTGCCAAAGTTTTTGGATGAATCTTGTACGATAAAGAAAACAATATGGTAAGTTAACTAAATGAAATACAGTCACTCATGGCTAATGTTCATATGAGAGCATAGGAATGATAAATAATGATACCCTGTATAGGACACCATTCTAACAATCAAGCATATACCATCACATATACCTGGCACACCTGCATTTAGTTCATGAACTCAACATGAGGGAGGAACAAAAATACAGAGAAAAATAGGTAGACAACTACAAAATTTAATTACTTCAGAGAAATGTCTTGGTGTTGTCTAAGTCTCATCATGTTTTTAGGACAGACAAACTGAATACCAAGTCAAGCTACAAGATAGTTAGATAACTGAAACCCTCCTGGTAGTTACTTTTCTTACTTGATAAAGAGAGTTACCTGTCTTGTCCAATTTTTTTTCACTTGAAACAATCCCACCACCAATCCTTCTCTGTACCTGCTACCTCCGCTGAACATTTACTAACTTTTACAATTCAACACAAAATGACGACCCAATTTCACATTTTTCTAAGAGGCTTGCCTTAATGGACTTGAATAGATCCTTACAAACCTCGACCCAATTTCACGTTTTTCTAAGAGGCTTGCCTTAATGGACTTGAATAGATCCTTACAAACCTCTAATTTTAATGAGAACAAGCACACACTCAACAGATGTAACATGAAGATTTTCCTTGGAGAGAGAGGCTTCCAACAACTTTTAAATTACCAGATTGATCATTTCAACAATGTTTGTTCACTTTAATTTGATGGTAGATCTGTCTAATTTAAGAATGTATTTCACATGAACAACCTGCCAACTAGTCTTTCAGTGGAATATATTACACGAGAAACTCAAGTAAAAGAAAAAAAGAAAAAAAAAGGAAAAAAAAAAAAAAAAAGGGCAAGACATCAAATGGATTTAAAGGTGAGGGTGTAACCACTCATATAAGTGTTTGTACATTCAAACTATGAACTGATGCTGGTGCTCTCACATTAACAAGAGAACTTCACACTCGCACAGCATGCTTCCAAACAGAAAGCAGTCAGACATCTAATACTGTGACCAAGTTGTAACGGGTACTGCTACTACCATAGTCAATAAATTTAATTCCTTCAACGCTAGCAGACTGTTATTACAAGTAACTGAAAATATAACATTTACACTACACTCATACTGCTATGAATTTGTAACATACTCTATCACCTTATAAATTATCATCAGTCATACATGATTATGTGTTTTATCTAAAATCCTTCTCTATATTGTCTTGATTCTACTCGAGCAATTATATTTTCAAGCTGACGACGGGCCTCACACTGGGGGAAGTTCTGCATGTCATAGTAATTTGGTGCAATCTTGATGAGCCATTCAGCTGAGAAAAAGAAAAAGTTAATACATTAAACCAATTTGCAATAAGCACTTAGAATGATGATGATTACCCTATTCTTAATTCATAAATCCTGAGTAGTAGTAAGAAGAATGCATGGTAGGAACAACAAGGATGTTCTCTTCGACTGACAGCAGAGCAACAGCAATCAAATCAAAACGTAGCAAGGGCACCTTTTGTAAAACTAAATGGAACATACAACTCAATCACATGAGTTATGTTCAGTGAGTTCAACATTTCAGGAAATAAAACTTTACTATTCTATCAGGGCCCCTTGACAGAAAACATGAGGAAGCCATCAACTATGCAGTACATAGTTTACATCAAAAGACCAAAAAGTTATTTTATATGAATACATACTGCTATCACATAAAATTGTGTTCCTTGAAATATGTACTTAAATCTTGTATTTTACATGGCATGGCCTTAATATATAATTCAAACTTTTCTTTCGTCCATTTATTTTCTAGAAATAAAACATTACAATACCTATATAAATAGCCCATACATTCAAGACTTAAATATTTGAGTAGAAAAAAGCTTCATCATGTAGTGCATGCTTAATATCCCTACAGACAACTATACCATGAGGGTGTGAGAACAGCTGTCCTGAGGCATGATGTAATTTCACTGCAAGACAAATGAAGAAAACTCAGCGTAATTTGTTGAAAAATAAATCTATGACCTCACTGATTTATTTTTCAACTAAGTAAAATTGTGAGTGCAGTTTTCTCTCAGTTCTCTCCAGATTCTCCAGGCTTTATCTGCTGACATGCATTTGGTGCAAACATGAAATGGTAGACTCATTCACTAATTACTTTTTTTATTTTATCATTTTTTTATCGATTAGTTAATGAACTGCTTCAAAATTCAATTTATGTATTTTCTCACCAGTCCCTCTTAACACACTGTATTTTCTCATCAGTCCCTCTTAACACACTGACCGTTAAAACAAATAATTTTTTCCTACTTAGGCTTAAGTAAGCAGTAAAAAGGAGTGGAACTTGACACAAAATATAGTAAACATATTTTCTTCTAGCTGCTCCTTAGATAATTTTTCATTGTGCATTGAGTATACAACCGCAAACATACAAAAAAAGTTACATACGCTTTATGTCTGTCACAGTTCGGATGTAATTCTTTGTGGTCAAAACGAATTCATTGTAGAGAACCCATTCTGGCTTGTGGTCTAGGCAGGTAGATGGATGAAGCTGTACAACTTGATTATCTTTGATGGTCATGTAGTGACCTGTTCTCTCCAAATGGGCAATCTGTGGAAAAAATAAATAAATGTAAACTATTGTGCTGCAACATATGCTTTTTATCTGTTCAACTACTACAACACTTCATAACTGTTACTGCCTGTCACAGAGGATAAAAAATACAACAAAAATAATGTAAATAAATTTCCATATGAAATATACACTATGTATATTTACAAAAATATACAATCATACATGAACGTTCAGATGATATTTTGATACTTTCTAAAGTGTTCCAAACAGGCCCAACAAGACAAGATTAACATATTAAGTGAATATTGAATGTTGTAAGTACAATATATATCTTGTGCTGTTGTAATACACAATCCCCACCTATTCACGTATTTTTCTATAGAACATACATACACATTATTTGCTGTATTTTTCATGAAAAATATTCCTAATTACTGTGTTTTTAAAAGCAGTTTTTTGGTGTTTGAACTATCAAAATAAGCAATTATAAGCATTTTTCAAAGGTTCAAAGAATTTACAGATTTTAGCTATTTGTGGGGTGTTGTGGTACACATCCCCTGTGAATACAAGGGGTCAACTGTACATGTTTTACAGTGTACTCTACTCCTCTAAGCAAATTAGCAATGAGACTCAAGGAAAGAAGAAATACCTGCATGAAAAATCCAGCCACCAACGCTTTCCTGATGTTCATGTAGTAATCCCGAGAGTTGAAGTCTGTTGATGTACGCTTTAGACTGAAACGATCCATTATACGGGATAACTGTTGGCGCACGTTGTCAGCAGATTTCAAGGACCGATAATTGACAAAGTTGTCGTAACACCACTGCACATCCTCCATATCTACCAAAGTATAATGGGTCAGGAAAAAGAAGGAATGGAAATTAGTAAAAATTTTAACATCTTAAACTGCAGAAGAATAAGAACATGGTCTGAACATTACAGGCCATTAGTAAATCCTTGATTTCTCTTCCCGTTGGGAAACAAAGGTCTTCACATGGTTCACCAAAATTAATGTTCCATTTTCCAGTAGGCAACTTATGTAGTACCATTCTGAAAGACACACCGAGCACTAAATGTATAACAACCTAAGCATAACATTGGTTTTGACTAGGAGATAAATATAATATTTACACCGCAGGAAAAACTCATATTTAATGTGCTAAATATGTTGCAAATGTACTGACCCAAATGAGGAACAAGATTTGGGGTTAATGTTTAAGAGGCATTCCGTGTAGCATTATCCTGTATTAAAATTAGTTATAGAAAGTAAATACCTATATACTATTGGACCACCTTCTTGCTTATGTTCTGCAAGACAAATATGTAGCAAGCATTTACTCAAGAGGTTCAGGCACTAACGATAACAACGGAAAACATTCATAAGACACATGTGAGCAATGAATTCAGCATTCTGAAAGGGACAAAACCTAAATACAATTAAATCAAGCCTGCAACTTCCAAATTTATGAAGATGGCCATTACCTTTATAAAAAAAAATCAGACTATGTCCTCTAAGACTTATAAATATTTTTATAATAAAGTGAGATTTTATGTAATACTAAGTAATTACTTAGCTAAGAATTTCTAACTAATAGCAGCTAAAAGGGGTAAAAGGGACACAAAACAGCAAAGACCTCAACTTAATTACGCCTACCATCCATGAGAGGGGAGGAGGGTGGGACTCCAATTCTGTAATTACTTGGTAAGTGGTGGGATTCATGGACGATACTATTCCAAAAATATTAATTAATGATAATGAGATGAGAATAGAGAGTTGCTAGCATTAACATAATGCTTGTTGTTTCCTTACCTGTTAAGAGAGCTATTACAGGACGCTGCTGCCTCTGGTGTCGCTCATCTTGACTCACAGGTGTGGTTGTTTGACCAAGGATCACCTGCTACACAGTGGGAGCCTTACAGCGACAACTTCTCCAATCACTAGCAAAGCAAAATCATTGCCCCACCCTGGGCACAGTGCCATAAAACAGAAGCCAGAAAACTAACAACCCTACACCAAACAAATTAAAAACTCCACCACCCTACCAACGACTGGAGGGTATCCAGTACCAAGTAGCCCCAGACTCCCCTAGGATCCAACACCAGTTTTCAAGGTGAAAGTAAGGTAGGAAGGAATGCTTCCTATGCTTCCTCTCCCAGAACAATGCCAGCCACCACGAACGGACCCAAGGTACTGAAATCACTATAAATAGTTTCAACTTTCACGTAAGTAATATGTCGCAAAGACTGGCTTACATTTCCAGTATGTGGACTGGAGAATGGAAGTCAACAAAAGGTTATACCTAAAGGCCAGATATGTAGCCATTGCCTTAATCTCATGAGCCTTTACCTTCAGGACAGGTAGCGCCCCACCTCTACCAGTGAATGTGGCTCACGAATGAGACCTCTAAGAAAAAATGAGTGTTCTACGACAGAGGAAGAGAGGGGTCCTTAACAAAACATCACAAGTTATTAGAAGCCCCGTTAATGTCGTCCGTCCTGTGAATGTAGAATTTCAAAGCTCTCACTAGACAAACCTTTCTTCATCTTCTGGTCCTACTATGTTAGCTTAATTTTCAATAGAGAAAGAACAAGGTCGAGGCTTCTTAGGATTCTCATTCTTCGCGAGAAAACTATAGAAAAGTATAGGAAAATAAGACGTCAAGAACCCAACCCTTTTATTGAGGGCTTGAATCCCACTTACCCTTCTGGCTGAAGCTAGGGCTACTGGGAAAAGGGGCTTCATGGTTAAATTCCAGAGGGAAGCAGAAGCCAGGGGTTCAAAAGGAGGGCCCAACAGCCATTTCAGGACTGTGCCCAAATTCCAAGATACCTGCCAAGTGTCCTTACGCTTGCCGGTATCAAAGACTTAATCAAGTTTGATAAGTCTTGTTTTGAAGACAAGTCTGAATACAGAGCCTAGCATTGCCCTATATCCTTTAATTATGGACAAAGACAAACCTCTCAACGTCCTTAGATACAGAAGAAAATCAACAATCTCTATCACAGATGTTCAAGAAGAAGAGACTTGATTACTTCTGCACAAAATGGAAAATGGACTACTTGTTCTGACAGATGTTAGCAGATGACTGACACTTACATTTTGAGATCGCTCTGGGAAAGCCTTTAGCTCTGCGTTGGATGACAGTTTGAACCCTGTTAGAGCCAGCGTAGATAATCCTTGGTGGAACCTCACTGTGAGTTGTCTGAGCAGTTTTTGCCTTTGAGGGAGTAACCGGGGAAAATCTTCTCAAAGACTTAACAGGTCTGGAGACCATTCTCTGAGGGGCCAGAATGGGGCAATGAGAATCATCAAAACATTCTTGCACGACTGGAACTTCTGTAAGACTTCTTTGATCATTCCTAGGGGTGGAAAGGCATATAGTGCCTAGTCTGACCAATCCAGGAGCATGGCAACCACTAACCCTGCTGCTGGATCCAGAACCGAAGAACAATAAAGTGGAAGGCGACAATTTTTGGCAGTCGCAAACAAGTCTCTTATAGGTCTTCCCAACAACTTCCAAAGCTCTAGGCAGACCGCTGGATCCGGTGTCCATTTCGTAGGAATGACTTGGTTGTGTCGTCTGGGTTGATTTCCTTTTGCCCTGCAGAGATATTCTCACCATCCTTGTGTGATTCATGCTGACCCAAAGAAGGTGGTCTCTTGCTGCCTTGCAAAGAGAGAATGAGTGGGTTCCTCCCTGTCTGGAAATGTACAAGAGGACTGTTGTATTGTCCAGGTGAACTGCAACTACCCCACCTCAAACTTCTGGTGCAAAGGCTTGTAAACCCAAGCTTATAGCTCTCAACTCTTTCAGGTTGATGTGCCAAGACTTTTGTTTCATTTTCCACTTCCCTGATACCTCCCTGTTCTCTTGCAGCACTACTCCACCTATGTTGGATGCATCTGCATAAAAAGTGAGCTTTGGGTTCAGAGGGGAAAGGGACTTTCCTTCCAGTAGCCAACTTCTAATCTGCTCCAGAGCAGAGGTTCTTTGATTTTCTGCAAAATTGGGAACACAAAATTGCCTGAATACTTTCTCCTGTTTCACTTGACCAAAGATAAAACTGTAGGATTCTCATGTGGAGTCTCCCCAGTGATACAAACTGTTTGATGGAGGATAAGGTTCCGAGGAGGCTCATCCAAACCCTGGCTGAACACTTGGGGAGAGAGGAATTTGTCCACTGTGCAAAGGCATGACTACCCTCTTGAGGGAGGGAGTTGTGTCAGGACTAGATGGTACTTTTGAACATTTATCTTCATAAGAAGACAGGGCTCTAGAGCTAAAACCAGTATCTTCTGCAAATCTCTCGTTCTGTTCAACTTCGTCAAAGAGCAAAGGAGCCAATCGTCCAGATAAAGAGTGATGTTGACCCTCATGAGATGGAGCCAACTTCATGAGAGGAGCAAGCACGCCAGTGAAAACTTGTGGCGCTGTTGTCAGTCCAAAGCACTGGGCCCAAAACTGAAAGACTTGGTCCTTGAAGATATATCTCAGGTATTTCCTTGGGGGTCCGGATATATGGGGATATGGTAGTAAACATCTTTCATGTCTATGGAGACACATACAGGCAGTTGTAAAAGCCCTCGGACTCTTGGTCCTCCACTCTCTTGATTACTTCTTTCAGAAGAAGGGCAGACACCTCTTCAGCCAGAGTGGAATACTTTTCTGAGCCGAGAGAGTACACTGTCAATGCAACGGGTTGCTTGACTAAGGGCGGATTGGTCATTAAAGGAATAGAAAGAATAGTGTATCCCACTCTAAGGACCTCTCTACCCATTGTTTTGCTCCTCTTCTGCTCCATTCTTGCCAGAAACGATGGAATCTGGCACCTACTGCTGCATGTGGGAGACTGATCTTACTTCTTAGGGGTGGGGTTGGAAGATGACTTCTTGAATGCTTTAGATGTAAAGAGTACGTTTCCTCTTGTCTTGGGCTGAGGTCTCTGCTTGCCACCATGAAAGAGCAGCCGTTGTAAGGAGAAGAGGTCTTAGTAGTAAACGAAGGTGTCTCCCTAGACGCTTTGATGATTGACAGTAGATCCTGGGTCAACTTCTTCTGCAAGTTGGAGGCGATTTCACTCACCACACCCTGTGAAAAAAGGAACTTAAAACCATATCCTGTGGAGAAAGGAACTTACAAACTAGTACCGATAAAAGCACTAATTTTTGGGTTGAAGTAATTCCTTTACAAGTGAAGAAGCACCACAGGTCACATTTCTTAAGAATGCACATCGCAAACGTAGAAGTGAGTTCACGGGAACTGTCCCTAATGCCTTTGCCCAAGCACGAGAGTACTGCCAAGAGGTCAGAAGAGACGGTTGCTGATACTGAAGGAACATTCTAAATCTTCTTACCAGGAGTGCCAACTGACCAATCCATAAAACTTGTTACTTCAAAAATCTTGAACAAGTTACGAAGAAAACATAACTTTTGCAACTATGAAAGCCGATCTCCGCGAAGACTCTTTAAGCTCTGAGAAGTCCCCCTAGGTGGAGACAGCAACACCTTAAGAGGGAGACTCCCCAGTGGCATAAAATGAATGCCTTCTCTTACTCAAACAAGAGGGAGAGAAAGAGAAGACAGCCTTCTCTTGTATTCTCTTGTCTGTTAACCAACTTCCGACTTCCCTAGTGGCTTTCCTGGCTGAAGTAGAAAGACCTAAATGAGGGAGCTTAGACAATTCTGCAGAAATGCTGCTCATCTGAAGAGTGGAAGGAGGAGAGGGTGGAAGCATGAGGAGGAGCAGCAGCTGGCTTGAAAAAACTGGGGTAGCTTTACAGGTAAAACCACAAAAGTGCCCCATAAGCAGCAGGGGGTCTAGATTCCTCTAAAGCATGAGACAGAAGACACACGAGAGAGATGAGGATCCACCACACCAACAGGAGGAAGAGTCTAATTATAAGGAGTAGCAGGTGCTGCACAGAGCTCAGGAGCAGGAGAGAATACTGGTGCCAATGGATGCTCAGGTGGAAAAGGGAGCTCTGGTGCTAATGGGCACTCCTGCGCTACTGGAGGCTCAAACGCTAGCTTTCGTAGCTAACAGTAGCCTTATACTTCCTATCTTTCTCTAATTTGGAAAGGTAAGAACAAAAAACCTCCATTGTTTTTCATCCCAGCCTACAGACTCTTTACAAGTCAAGTCTGGAGAGCAAACTTGTATGGGAATCATACTTTGTAAAAGCCAACTGTGTACAGTGGACCCAACCCGTATTGTGGGGGATGCGCACCAGACCCCCTCCCAAATAATCAAAACCCAAAAATACTTAGAACTCCCACTAAAAACGCTTATAACTGCCTAGCTTCAAAGTTCAAATACCAAATGTATACCTTAAATAACAACCTACTTCAAAAATATACCTTAAATTACTATTCTATTACTGTAGTAGAGATTATATTATTATATTAATATTATTTCCAAGTTGTCATAAACATTTTACCATTCAAACCATATACTGTACATACAGCCAATAACAGAGAGAGAGAGAGAGAGAGAGAGAGAGAGAGAGAGAGAGAGAGAGAGAGAGAGAATAACTCCTTACAACTAAAATACCAAATTTGTAACTAATTTGTATTTTTCATAACTAACAAACCTGAGGTCTTAACATTAGGATTTACTAGCGCCAAGCTGGAAAACCGGTAGAATTAAAAATTACACTTGTGAGATCCAGGGGAATAATGGCATCTATACCAGGTCACGGGGCATGTATACCCAGAATGCCCACGGCTACCTGTGACCCATCAGTTATATTTCTAACCCAGTTTAAGACTTCTAAAGGGGTGGTTCGAGGTGGCTTTTACTGTTAAGACCTCAGGTTTGTTAGTTATGAAAAATACAAATTAGTTACAAATTTGGTATTTGTTCATTCACGAAACAAACCTTCGGTCTTAACATTAGGATAGACGTTACTATTGGAGGAGGTAAGTCTCTACAACTGACTGGGAGTTGCCACCTTTATCCATTTCCGAATATATAGGGAAATTCTAAGAGAAATGGACAATGAACCTAGGACCAAACGAGATAAGCGGATCTATTGGTTCCTCCCACTGGGTGTAGATACCATTCTACTGTTTACTCGTCCCTTGCGACTGGATCCACCTTCACCCCTCTTTTCCTTATTATCCAGAGGGGTGTGTTGATACTGAAAAGTATATCATCAGCTTAAGATAGCTTCACAGTATGGCTGACCATCTCCTGCATCTAGTCCGTTCCAGCACATGACGGTTACTCTCCTTCATATTGCCCGTAGTTAAAGGAGTAGGAAGAAAGTAGTAAAGAAAAAAGACCAGTCATCCCATTCATTCTACTTTCGTACCTTCATCTTAGACTAGACACAAACTGACCCGCCAGGGGCACTGGATGAACTATATCACTTGTTGGGGCCGCCACCACTGGACCCAAGGAAAAGGTGTCCAAGGATCTATGGGCAAAACATCCTTTCAAATAAAATGAGGTGAAAGTTGTTTGGCGCTTCCACAACGCCAGCTTTCAGAATTTTATCCACCAAAGACATGTCTTCTTAAATGCCAGGGAAGCATTCACACCCCTGATGTCATGAGCTCTAGCTCCCACCTGGCTATCTGACCCTCTGCTTCTTTGCAGTATAAGCATCTCTGATCGTCTCCCTAGCCAAAATGATATTGTATTCTTGGACACTTCCTTCTTGTTCCGTCCTGTACATTACGAACAACCTCTGGCACCCCGGCCATGAGGTGCCTTGTTCATCTTTAAGTACTCCCTTAGTGCCATGACGGGGCACAGGAGCATCTCAGCTTTGTCGTTGTCTACAAAGTCTGCCAAGGAAGGTATGGTAAAGGAGTCGAATCTGCCGTCTACTATTGTTGGATTTTGGGTCTTTGCCACGAATTCTGGGACAAACTCACACACCATTGATCTCCAACCTCTCGAGTGCTTTATGAGATATGAGAGGCCATGTAGCTCCCCCACCCTTTTGGTTGAAGCCAGGGCCAATAAGAAGACTGTCTTCAGGGTCAGGCTCCTATCCGTGGGACTGCCTTAGTGGTTCGTAGGGGGGTTTTGTCAGACTACTCAGTACCTTGGTCAGATCCCAATCTGGGGCTTTTAGCTCCTTTGGTGGGCACGACTGTTCAAAGCTCCTCAATCAGCATGGCCAACTCCCATGAAGACGATATGTCCACTCCTTTCATTCGTAACGACTGAGGCTAGAGCAGCCCTGTACCCCTTCACTGCAGATAGACATATGTTTTTCTGTTCTGAGATATATCAGAAAGTCTGCTAAACTGCTGAATAGTGGTACCGAGTAGAGACACGTTCCCTCTACGACACCAATCACAGTATGCTGACCACTTTCCTTGGTATACTGTCGCAGATGATTTTCTGATATTACCTGCCATCTGAGTTGCTGCTTTCTGCGAAAAACCCTCGCTCTCGGAGGAGATACTTGACAGTCTCCACCCGTGAAGCGATAGGGACTTCACCGACTGGTGGTACCTCTCCACGTGAGGCTGACAGAAGGAAGGTTGCTCCATGGAGGGTAACTCTCTTGGCACATCTACTAGGAGTTCCAGTAGGTCTGGAAACCACTCTGCTTTCGGCCATAACTGGGCTACCAGGGTCATTCTGACCGGTTTTCTGAGGAACCGCAAAAATTACCCTGTTCAGAACCTGACGGATTAGACAAAATGGAGGAAATGCGTACACGTCCAGATTGTCCCAGGGGTGTTGTAGCGCATCTTCTGCTACTGCCTCTGCGTCCGGGACTACTGAACAATACACTTCCAACTTTTTGTTGTACCTGGTTGCGAATAGGTCTATGATCGGTCCTTCCCACAACATGAGCATCCTGTCCACTACCTGTTGGTGTAGGGACCACTCCGTTCCCAGAATCTGATCCCATGCGGCTCAACGTCGTCGGCCACTATGTTTCTTTTTCCCGGAATATACCTGGCCTTGATGTCTACCAGGTTCTCTAGCCCACTGGTGAAGTTGAACTGTCACACATGTACTGCCGAGAAACTAGGCCTCCTTGCTTGTTTATATAGCTACTACTGTGGTGTTGTCTGACATCAATACCACTGAGTGTCCCTTTACTCTCTCCCAATTTTGATCTTGTAGAGCCAGGAAAGCTGCTTTCAACTCCAGCACGTTTATATGGAGTTCTCTGTCCTTGCAACTCCATTTTGCTGACAACCAGCAACTCCTCCATATGGGCTCACCCCAGCCGTTACTAGTGACGCAATCCGAGAAACGAGCTAACGAGGTTCCTAGGGATGGATTGTTGAAGGGGGGACACCTAAAACCCACTGTCAGACTTGTCGTCCGTCACACCCACCACAGCCAAGGTCTTTTCCTCACATTCTGGCCGGAACAAGGGGGAATGGAATTTGCTCGTATGGGTGATCTACTGTTGGTGCCAAAACTCCTTCATCCTCCATTGTAGGGACCGAAGGTGTAGCCTTCCTTGTGGACTAGCTTCTCCAGGGAGGTTAGGATTCCCAGCACCACCTGCCACTGTCTTGCTGGCTGTGTCTGCTTTCCCAAAAAGGCATTCACCACTTGTTTGCATTTCTCTACTCTTTGGTCTGTCGGGAATACTTTGGCTTGTGTTTGTGTCTATCACCATTTCCCGATATTCCAAACGTTGACTTGGATCCAGCTGCGACTTCTGCTGATTCACCACAATCCTAGGCTGTGACAAAGCTGAGGAGGGCCGCCCCTGTCCCTGGAGTAATTTCTCCCTGGACTTTGCTATCACCAGCCAATCGTCCAGATATCTTATTAGCCTGATCCCCTGAGCATGCGCCCACGCCGACACGAGGGTGAACACAATCTTGTAAAAAACTTGAGGAGACGTTGTCAATCCGAAGCACAGGACCTTGAATTCGAAAGCTTTCCCTGCAAGACTGAAGCGGAGAAATTTCCTTGAAGACTGATGGACTGGTATCTGAAAGTATGCGTCCTTTAAATCGACTGTCAGCATAAAGTCTCCGATTCGGACTGCTTGTAGAACCGTTTTCGGAGTTTCCATCTTGAAACTGGTTTTCCTTATAAACAGATTCAGCGTTGACAGGTCTATTACTGTACCTCCACTCCCCGTTGGCTTTGGGTACCGGGGGGGGGGGGAGGGGGAAAATCCTGCTGTAGAAGCCTTTTGTCGGACTGCATACTTGTTGCACAGCTCCTTTTTCCATCATCTTCTTCACTTCGTCCTGCAGAATAGTGGCCTTCTGAGATTTGTGGGCATAAGTGACGTGGGGTAATGGGTTGATCTGTCAGGGGCGGGGTTACCTCGAACGGAATCAAATACCCGATCCTGAGAACATCCACCACCACTGCTCTGCCCTAGTTCCTGCCACACCTTCCAGTGATTTGCCAGGCAAACCCCCCACTGGTGTGGCCGAGTGGATGGGGAGGCGGCCATCCTATCTTCTTGAGCCTCTCCCTCTTCCCCTATTGCCCTTCTCTGTTGTTTCTATTGTGAAAGGGCCGATGAGTATCCTCTTTGGGGAAGAGGGTCTTGTGACTCTATTAGGGATGCTATGTCTCACTGTCTTCTTTCGAGACATCTGCTGTTGTCTTCCCTCCAAAGGAGTAGTTTGACTGTTAGACGTTTCCTAACTGCCTGTTCGCACCAACCTATCGTTAGTGTCCATCCTTCTTCTATCTATCGCCTCTTCCAGTATGACCTCTGGCAACAGTAGTTGCGTTCCAAGATATCCCCATTCCTCATTGCTAACAGGAATCCAACTCCACATTGCGGCTTAGTCTAGCCAATGCTGCATCTCTCCTATTAGCAGGATATTTGCCCAAACATTGGCACTTACGTTTGTCAGGTACGCAATCGCCTTGGACCCTGACTGTAGTAATCCTAATGAACAATGGGGTTCATCCATACTTTCCTTGTTGCTTCCGAGGATGCAATTTTCGCCACTGCTGTTGACCAAAGGTCTAACCAGGACGCAGCTGAAAGACAGAAGAAGCTGTTGCTTCTAACGTAGCAGCTTCTTGGTACGTCATCGAAGGGCACTCCATTTTAACCTGATCCAAGGTTAATCCAGGCCTTAACCTTACAACATTAGGGTTCATTTGTCTAGACAGCAAAGGGACCTTCGGTGTCGTATAATATTTCCTTTGCTTTATCATTGGGGGGGGGATAAATTTAAATGATCTATTAGATCTTAAGGAATTATCCCTCCCTGCAATCTTTGCGTTTACGTGTTGCAAGACGATCCGCATGACTCAAACAAGGCAATTCATACGACACCTTGGTATCCCTCTTTAATCCAAACGCCATGTCAATTCCAGGAGGAAGCATACTGGCCGGTGTTTCTGTCTTCTCCGAAAGGCTATTGAACTGACGAATCAAATCAATAACCTCTGCATACGAGGCCAGAAACTCTTGGTTTTCTCCTTCCTCCGGCTCTAGTGTACCACTTTCCGTCACGAGGGATGTTGTCTCGCTCTATCTTCTGACAGACGGCCCGGAACCTTCCACGGCCGCCTGCCCCTACGCACCGCGGTCTCTTTGATCTTTGCTGGCCGCTGTTGGCTCGATCCCAGATAGTCAGCAGGGGAACGAGAACGTCTCACTCTTTCTCTGCTCACGGATCTAGAGCGAGGAATCTCGTCTAGATCTCCAAGATGAAGGCTCCCTTAAGACAGAGGTAAGTTCGTCTCTATTAGCATTGGCATCGTTTTCGAGTGTCGGCGAGCCCGGCCTCGGCCTTCTATCCAGACGGACACTGCCTTCCACGAAACGTATCCGCCGAGGTTGCCAACTCTCTATTTTTCGTACTTTTAATAGGAGCCTTATCGTCCTTCGTACGTATTTTTGAACGCCCTTACGGGTGGGCAAACTGGGACCTGCATTCCATCCTCTGCTGCACCTTTCGCCGCCAACGTTGATTTTACAGAGGTATCGCAGTTTTTGCGATCCGAACTGGAAACTCCGCCTCGGCCGCTAGCTCGCGGCCGTCACCTCTCTCGCTTGTTCGGACTCTTGCGAACGGCTTCGTCTGCCAACCTTGTGCTTAATAGCCACTGATTTTTTTCCGACCTTCTTGCTGACTTGGAAATGACAGTCTTGGTCCAAAGAAGAGGAAGAATGATTCTTCTTTCCTCTTGGCCCGAGGATCCGCCAGGAACTCCCGAATCCTCCTCCAACGCTTGACTGGCGCTCGCCGTGACGTTATCGGACTTAGCGATGACGCCGAACTAGAGGAAGAAGACGAAGAAGAAGGCGAATCACACTTTTTCTTTTTGTCTCTCTTATTCATTCTCTCCTCTATATCCTGTAATTTCTGCATTACAGTTTGCATTGACGGGTCAGAAGGCGTATTAGCGTCTGGGTGCAGCGAAAAAGGCCGAGAATCGGTCTGTGACGTTATCACGCCTGCCATCTCAGAGTGTGACGTATGTTGTGACGTCATCCCTCTCGTAGGGAGAGACTGAGAGGTTTCTGCTGGCAACCGCACGTTTGCTGCCAAACTACCTCCCACGTTCTGCATCGCTGTAAATACTGAGTGGGATGGTGAAGCCGCGGCATTAATTCCCTATAAACTGCAAGCCCGGGGGATGAGGAACATTCAGCGCTGCCGGACCCTGCTGGAACTGTGACGTCATATAATGCGCAAGCAGACCATCCAAGGTTGGTACGGGCCTGGTATAGGCCTAGCGCTGACCACGTACATCTAACCTATGCGCTTGAGTAGCAGGAGCCTGGAACAAAGATGGCGGATCTCACCCTCTGCTTGCTGGGACAAAGGAGAGTGCAAATTATTCATAAAAATTACCCAAGGCCCACTCTGACGTTTCCGATACAGAACCGCTAGGAGAAACCGAAGGGGTATGAGACAATTCAAAAGCAGGTGGAGAAACATATGGAGCAGCCTGGTTTATTACCGATACAAAAGAAGCCGGTAAGGTTTGGTCATCCCCAAAGATGGCGTAAACACCCCTTCCTTTTGTATTGGCTTTTTCCCATAGAACTTCTTCCACTGTTCCACCGACCAACCGCGACAACAGAACACGGATTAGTAACCGTACATACGTTTTCCCTGCACCTACTACACGTTGGATGAGGATCCGTCGACACCGAAGTTAGGAACCTAGAACATGGAAAGCCACTGACTCCTGGGCATTTCCTTTGTCTCCTCTTCGAAGCGGTAGACGATCCGATGTTGAGGCAAAATTCTCCATCATACCACGTATACACTCTTACCACACACTGATCACACTTGGAGAAAGAAAAGGAATGAAAATAAAACTGAAATGGATAAAGAACGGGCAAACTGAAAAACCGGCTTTAAATGAGAATAGACAGTAACACGTCTTATCTTAAAGGCGGTAGGAAAATAACTGATGGGTCACAGGTAGCCGTGGGCATTCTGGGTATACATGCCCGTGACCTGGTATAGATGCCATTAGTCCCTGGATCTCACAAGTGTAATTTTAATTCTACCGGTTTCCAGCTTGGCGCTAGTAAATCCTAATGTTAAGACCGAAGGTTTGTTTCGTGTATGAAGAAACTCCTTTTGCTCTGCCAATACTTATATCAAACTCATTTACTCCCCCACCCATTCTTTCTCAAAGTATATAAAAAAGAACGGGAGGGATTGCTATTTCTTTTCTAATGTCTTTGTTTAGTTATATTAAATTGGAAATTAATTAGGTAAATAATTCTTTTATCACTATGAAACAAATAAACATAAGCTAAGTTAGGAGAGAGAGGAGAGAGAGAGAGAGAGAGAGAGAGAGAGAGAGAGAGAGAGAGAGAGACGACCGAGAGACAAGAGGAAGGAGAGAGGGAGGGGAGAGGAAGATAGAGAGAGAAGAGAGAGAGATTTTTTTTTTTGTTACCTTTGGGAGAGAGAGGAGAGAGAGAGAGAGAGAGAAGAAAGAGAGAGAGAGAGGAGAGAGAGAGAGAGTTATCCTTATTAAAAAAAAAAAGTGAAATGGAAAGATTATAGTTTTTCTTTAAAATACTATCACATGAATTTTGCAATTAGTTATCATTATTTGAAAATATTAATAGACATATTTCACATAACATGTACCATAAAAATTCTCTCATCTCAATGAGAGAGAGAGAGAGAGAGAGAGAGAGAGAGAGAGAGAGAGAGAGAGAGAGAGAGAGAGAGAGAGAGAGAGAGAGAGAGAAATTACACGAACGTCAGCTCTGGACCTCAACTTAGTACCTGGATCTACAAGGAAAGATGCAGATAGAATGGATTTTCCTTTGTTTTTCCATAATTTTTCAAATTTATAAACTAAAATCTTGCCCATTCACTATGGTATTTTCTTTAATGAATTGATATTATTGCTGTTTACATTAATATTAATATTTGAAAATTAGCAAATCATTTATTTATCATACAAAAATATACATCTCTGTATGAGAGACAGGAGAGAGAGGGAGAAAAATTATCATTTTTATTATATATCATTTAATTTTACTAAACTTACTAATATAGTATGAATCAACATTATTATTTGAAAATTAGTAAATAATAAAAAAAAAATTAGTTTAGTAAAGAAAACAACATCAAAATACTACACTAATTAGTGAACATTCATCGTAAGAAAAATTCAAAGAAAAATCTGCAAGGGAAACGAATCTCAAGAATACAAATACGGGGACTGACTGTTTACCAATTGTTTGCAGTACCTTCAGTGAAGATTTCTGATTCTTTTTCATAGCCATTCGACATTTGTTAGTTAGTCAGACTTTAATTAACAGTACTACTTGGGACCAGTTTAGGTTATTAGTGAAGTCTGGCTTGGGCATATCGAGTGTCCGTTATTGCAGAAAAGTCTGCAATACAATGAAATCCAAATTTCAGTAGCTACTCACATAATCTTTGTTGGAAGCTGGCAAAAATAAATTGAGCTCTTTGCTGTGTTGTTTCCCTTCTACCCCAATAGCAGGCGGGGCTACCTACCTACACCAAAACAAAAACACATTGCTTCTACGATTTTCAAATTTTAGCTGCTGGTACTTAGAAATTCTTAGCTATGTAATTACTTGGCAAGTTACATAAAAGTCCTAGACTAAAAAATTACAACAATGTACGTAGTAGCAAATGACCTAAGTATGCCACACTAATGCCATCACCTCTGAAGAGACAGAAATTCTTGTTAACAACACTCATGTTTATAACAACTAGTATCTGAAGTCTTTCATTCTTTGAACTGTAAAACTATGTTTGTTACTATGGAATAATTTCCTTTGCAGTACTTTGGATGCCAAACCTCATGTTTACAGTACATTGTAACTTCAGTTATGTGAAGAAATATTACACTAAAGCCAGCTTCATAACATGAAAAATAAATTCACATTACGTAATAAGAGAAAAAACATACTGTATTTATGTCCTTTACTGGTCAGTGTATACTGCCAGACCAATTCTGGTGGGCCCCCCCCCCCCCCCCCCCACCCCCCCCCCCCCCCCCCCCCCAAAAAAAAAAAAAAAAAAAAAAAATTCAGAAGGTTATACATGTATATACTTGTTTTTATTGAATTACCTTCATTCAGCAACTTTTTACCTCATATTTCTCTTTCTTTTTTTGTACTTTTTCAAAATAAGTCTTTCCACAACTTGTATATCACATTCATTAAGGAAAATCCTTCTCCAATTCTACAAACTAGTAAATCTGAAATCACAGACAAAACCAGGCAACAAATTCTGATACTGACATAGTGAATTAACTCTCTTATTTTACTAATAATGGCATGTATACCTTTCTTATTACCATGCTTACTCATCCACATTTGGTCAAAGTTGAAATGGCCAGTTACTGAATCCTTATTCTTATTCTCCAAGTCAGGTATCACTAACTCAGATAAAAAGAAATCCTACAATGTGAAACACCTTAAAAAGTTTTGATTCCTAAGCTACACTGTCCCTAACTATTCTATTTCTAGTCATTTGCACAACCTAAATCTTCAATTTGCATATGATCAAATTCTTAAATGAATCTGTACATTTTGAATGTGATGACAATACATTTCAGAGAGAGAGAGAGAGAGAGAGAGAGAGAGAGAGAGAGAGAGAGAGAGAGAGAGAGAGAGAGAGAGAGAGAGAGAGAGAGAATTATTTCTAAAATAGATCTGCTTCTCTGGAGGTGGATTAGCACCTAGTTATACCCTTGTTAAACATGGAAATTATTAAAAAAATTAATGAAAGCAATTACACGTGTATTTTAAATCTGACTTTATAACAGGATAAAAGGTGTCGATCATGTACAAATTGCACCCTATATTGAGACTGCTAATTATGAAAAACATCTTAGCTCATACGGTTGGATATCCATGACTCTGTCTAACTTGAATTTTACCTGCATATGTGTAGTACAGTGGTCCCCCGTATTCGCGGGGGATGCGTACCAGATCCCCATGTGAATAGTTAGAATCAGCGAATGTTTGGAACCCCTATAAAAATGCTAAAAACAGCCTATTTTGTTAGTTAAAACTCAAGAAAAACCACTAAAAATTTTGATACTTGGTTTTTTTAATAGTTTTATCGCAAAAAGTGCATTTAATGATGAAATTGATAAAAAAAAACCAGGAATCAGTGGATGAATCCGCGAATCCGGAGAACGCGAATACGGGGGGTCCACTGTATATTAGTTGACTAATAATAGACGAGATGCAACAAAGAAGAAAATTCAATGATATGAAGAGAATGTGAATGCGAATGATGAAGCAAGAGCAAATTTGGCTAGATTGTAGTAAACTGTGAATTGAGGTGGTAAGTATCTATCAATGGTTTTATGACAGCAGTGAAACTGATAGCACAGCATTCTGGTTTTAATGGGTGTCCTAAATAAATTTGTAACTATGACCATCTGCAATTTGTGAATGTACAATTTTTTAATATCTTACCCCTTTCACATACCTGTGAACGATATAAACGTCATAGTTTAAGATTTTTTCTGCAAAAGAGAGAGAGAGAGAGAGAGAGAGAGAGAGAGAGAGAGAGAGAGAGAGAGAGAGAGAGAGAGAGAGAGATTTTTATTACATATGTAACATGTGTTTTTTGTTTTGTACAGGTTTAATTTCTATTCTATAATTACATTCTGAGAGAGAGAGAGAGAGAGAGATTAATTATGCCACAATACATGGACTTACTGTTGGTAAATGGCAGATTTTAAAATAAACCTGAGGATTTTGAAAACACATAAGTAAGAAGTAAAGAATACAAGTAAGAAAAGGAAAGAGATCAAATAACTTTTCACAAGGAAGCCGGTTAAACATACAAGCAAAGGCAATCATTGTCTGAATGTGGTACCAGTGTGTTTATTATGGACCCAAGTTAGTTTTACAGAGCTAAAAAGTCATAAGAAGCACTTGTCACTCGATACGTATTTTACCATAACAAAAAGAAGCGATGTCGGCAAATCACGCGTAAGTGAAAGAAAGAAACAGGTGAATAATGATCTCAGCCCAGCCAGTAATCAGTGGGAAGAAGACCCATCTCCCACCCATAACCCACCACCATCCCTTCCCATATCTCTCCTCTCTATCGCCTCACTCAGTGTACCGAACACTGGCTAAAGTAAACTTTTTAAAATTACTTATTACTGTATTGTATTTGAATGTTAAATTATTGTGAAATAAAATTTTATTTTTTATGTGAATTGATATTGCTTTATGTATATATATAGTAAAGATTTTATTGTCTCTTCTCCTTCTCTCTCCAAAAGTTTAATGATGCCTGATAACTTGAAATCATTCATTCATTATTCCTAAAAAATAACGCTCCCTCCCTCTATCTCAAGTTATCTGGGAGTCACCGCAATGACGAATTATTTCTTTAATCGTTGTGCTAAATTACATTTAGAAAAGCTTTATTCTTTCATTTACTGTTTGTTGAAATTGGTTATCAATACAAATATGTATACCGTCTAACTAAGCGCAAAGAACACTGGCTAAATTAAGACTTCTTTATTCATTTTTATTTTTATTGTTAATCTATTGCATTGTGACAGTGTTCATATGTTATCATTATGTTAAATTCATTGCCAGATTTCCTTTTATGTGAATTGTTATTACTTTTACATCCATTCAGTAATATCTTAACTCTCTCTTCTCCTTCTCTCTTCAATATCAACACTGCCTTGTTCAGTCTCAAGTCAGCTGTGTGTGATGTCACTGCAGTGACGCTTGGTTTTGTACATCTTTTATGCTAAATCTTATATTGAAATAATTTATTGTTTTATCTATTTTGTTGAATATGGTAACAATAAACTACAAACAAGCAGTCCCCAGTTATTGGCAGTCCGGTTTATGGGGCTTGTCTAGCGCCATAAAATCGGCGATTTGTAGCGCCATAACATACCAAACATAGGCGCCATTTAATTGTTCAGTGGTGCCATAAATCATCAAGTTTTGGTTAATGGCGGTTTTCGCTTATCAGCACCATGCCGAGAACAGAACCCCTGCCAATAACCGAGGGCTGCCTATATTGTGTGTGTGTGTGTGTGTGTCTATCTATCTATCTATCTATCTATCTATCTATCTATCTATCTATCTATCTATCTATCTATCTATCTATATATATATATATATATATATATATATATATATATATATATAAACCATGTTAATACAATTTTTCTTGTAAGACGCAGTAGGCCAATAAATACAAGTGCAAAGAAGATAATCGGTCAATTGGAAGAATGAGTATTTGTTTGACAAACGATACAGTTTTCCTGAAAATTTCATTTGAAAAACAGAATGTTTGACATGAGAAATGTTCAACAAACGAGGCACCACTGTAATTTATCTGGATGTACTATGGATTTACAATGATGACTATCACAAATATTTTTTTTTGCCAAAGAATTTTGGGAAAGTGAAAAATTTTCATGCATTATCTAGTAATTTCTTCTCATTATTTTACCTACATAAAGTTGTATTTGGAGCATTTTCTGTGCCATTCTACAGAGCAATCAATTAGCTAAAAAAATTAAACAAAAAATTAAGCAGTCTTCCTTGAAAATTATTGAAGTTACCTGTCTTTGAAAAAAAAATGTGTAAAATTTTTTTTTATGTGCATCGAGTGGATGACTGGTACTTTTCTTAAGGAAATCATGATGCTACTTTGTTATTTTTTCATATTTTCCTTGTTATAATTACAACTTTATGCATTGCAATAACTAAGTAATTTACCTAGGTGTGTAATGGATAAACAACAAATACTGTCATTAAATATTTTTTAGGGTAATTTTTTTTTGGATGCGAGTGCAAAATTTTCTTGTATCTCGTAATTCATACTCGTTATTTTGGGGGGATTTTGTATGCCATTATATAAAACACCTATTCGGTTGCAAAATGAAAAAAAATTGAGCAGACTACCTCAAAAGTTGTCACAGCCACCTTAAAAAAAAAAAGTTACAAACATTTTTGCACTTTCCACTCCAGTCACTGCCACATTCCACTGACGTAACTGTTTATACATGTGATAAGCAAAAGGGTTAAGCGTCTATGTTGCAGTGTTTTGTTTCATCACTTGCATTCTGGCATGATAAGAACACCCTTAACATTTTTTTTGTGTAAAATGGCACAGCACAGCGTCGAATATTCTATCAAACTGTCATTAGCATGCTCAGGTGACCACCCTGATTAGGTACAATCTGTATTGTCTGGGTTCACAGATAAATATACTAGGCATTGAGAGAGAGAGAGAGAGAGAGAGAGAGAGAGAGAGAGAGAGAGAGAGAGAGAGAGAGAGAGAGAGAGAGAGGGGGGGGGGGGGGGGGCCATGGTTTCAAATATCTGGTTTTGATATGGCTGACTGGTTGGTTAGTCAGACTACAGATTTTGAAATACCAGGTAAATGGAAAATACACCTGTGCATATAAAATCTTTGTCAGGAAATTATCTAAATAGTTATTTCTATTATGATTTTATAAATCTTAACAATATTTAAGAGTTAACAGTGTTTAACTGGATTTCCTAAGTCCGTTGTAAGATGCTACATTTTCCCAGATATGGACAGCAATATGTATTAAAAAAATTAACCATATAGTTAATATAATATTACATCCCCTTAATGTGTACCAGTTATTGCAAAACACCTTTCACCTGAGAAGTCTTAAAGTTACAAAATCTACATCAATAATGCCAAAGCTTAAAAATAAAAAAAAAAAAAAAAAAAAAAAAAAAAAAATGCAAATCTACATATGAATAACTCTTAAATTGTAACAAGCAATAAAATTTTAAACTTTATCTTTAGTACAGAAAATTAATGAAGGAAAAATACCAAATTGTAAACTAATTTGTATTTTTCATAACTAACAAACTGAGGTCTTAAACATTAGGATTTACTAGCGCCAAGCTGGAAACCGGTAGAATTAAAATTACACTTGTGAGATCCAGGGACTAATGGCATCTATACCAGGTCACGGGCATGTATACCCAGAATGCCCACGGCTTACCGTGACCCATCAGTTATATTTCTAACCCAGTTTAGACTGCTAGAGGGTGGTTCGAGGTGGGCCGGTTTAACTGTTCAAGACCTCAGGCGTTTGTTAGGTTATGAAAAATGACAATTAGTTACAAATTTGGTATTTGTTCATCACACGAAACAAACCTTCGGTCTTAACATTAGGATAGACTTACTATTGGAGGGAGGTAAGTCTCTACAACTGACTGGAAGTTTGCCACCTTATCCATTTCCGAATATATAGGGAATTCTAGAGAATGGACAATGAACCTAGGACCAAAGATATAAGCGGATCTATTGGTTTCCTCCCACTGGGTGTAGATACCATTCTACTGTTTACTCTTGTCCCTTGCGACTGGATCCACCTTCACCCCTCTTTCCTTATTATCCAGAGGGTGTGTTGCTACTGAAAAGTATATCATCAGCTAAGATAGCTTCACAGTATGGCTGACCATCTCACCTGCATCTAGTCCGTTCCAGCACATGACGGTACTCTCCTTCATATGCCCGTAGTTAAAGGAGTAGAAAGAAAGTAGTAGAAGAAAAAAAGACCAGTCATCCCATTCATTCTACTTTCATACCTTCATCTTAGACTAGACGCAAACTGAACTCCGCCAGGGGCACTGGATGAACTATATCACTTGGGTTGGGTTGGGCCACCACCACTGACCCAAGGAAAAGGTGTCCAAGGATCTATGGGCAACATCTTTCAAATAAAATGAGGTGAAAGTTGTTTGGCGCTTCCACACGCCAGCTTTCAGAATTTTATCCACAGACATGGTTCTTCTTAAATGCCAGGGAAGCACTCACACACCCCTGATGTCATGAGCTCTAGCTCCCACCTGGCTATCTGACCCTCTGTCTTCTGCAGTATAAGCATTTCTGATTGTCTCCCTTAGCCAAAATGATAATGTATTCTTGGACACTTCCTTCTTGTTCCGTCCTGTACTTACGAACAACCTCTGGCACCCCGGCCTGAGGTGCCTTGTTCTCTTAAGTACTCCCTTAGTGCCCTGACGGGGCACAGGAGCATTTTCAGCTTTTGTCGTTGTCTCAAAGTCTGCCAAGGAAGGATATGGTAAAGGATCGAATCTGCCGTCTACTATTGTTGGATTTTGGGTCTTTGCCACGAATTCTGGACAACTCACACACCATTGATCTCCAACCTCTCGAGTGCTTTATGAGATATGAGAGGCCATGTAGCTCCCCCACCCCTTTTGGTGAAGCCAGGGCAATAAGAAGACTGTCTTCAGGGTCAGGCTCCTATCGTGGACTGCCTTAGCGGTTCGTAAGGGGGTTTTGTCAGACTACTCAGTACCTTGGTCAGATCCCCAATCTGGGGCTTTTAGCTCCTTTGGTGGCATGACTGTTCAAAGCTCCTCATCAGCATGGCCAACTCCCATGAAGACGAGATGTCCACTCCTTTCATTCGTAAGACTGAGGCAGAGCAGCCCCTGTACCCCTTCACTGCAGATACAGACATATGTTTTTCTGTTCTGAGATATATCAGAAAGTCTGTAAACCAATCACAGTATGCTGACCACTTCCCTTGGTATACTGTCGCAGATGATTTTCTGATATTACCTGCCATCTGAGTTGCTGCTTTCTGCGAAAACCCTCGCTCTCGGAGGAGATACTTGACAGTCTCCACCGTGAAGCGATAGGGACTTCACCGACTGGTGGTACCTCTCCACGTGAGGCTGACACAGAAGGTTGCTCCATGGAGGTAACTCTCTTGGCACTCTACTAGGAGTTCCAGTAGTTCTGGAAACCACTCTGCTTCGGCCATAACGGGGCTACCAGGGTCATCTTGAGGTTCTGAGACCGCATTACCCTGTTCAGAACCTGACGGATTAGACAAAATGGAGGAAATGCGTACACGTCCAGATTGTCCCAGGGGTGTTGTAGCGCATCTTCTGCTGCTGCCTCTGCGTCGGGACTACTGAACAATACACTTCCAACTTTTTGTTGTACCTGGTTGCGAATAGGTCTATGATCGGTCCTTCCCACAACATGAGCATCCTGTCCACTACCTGTTGGTGTAGGGACCACTCCGTTCCCAGAATCTGATCCCTGCGGCTCAACTTGTCGGCCACTATGTTTCTTTTTTCCCGGAATATACCTGGCCTTGATGTCTACCAGGTTCTCTATAGCCCACTGGTGAAGTTGAACTGTCATCACATGTAACTGCCGAGAAACTAGGCCTCCTTGCTTGTTTATATAAGCTACTACTGTGGTGTTGTCTGACATCATACCACCGAGTGTCCCTTACTCTCTCCCTGAATTCTTGTAGAGCCAGGAAAGCTGCTTTCAACTCCAGCAACGTTATATGGAGTTCTCTGTCCTTGCAACTCCATTTTGCTGACACCATCAACTCCTCCATATGTGGCTCCCCAGCCTTCTAGTGGACGCATCCGAGAACAGCAAGAGGTCTGGGGAGGATTGTTGAAGGGGGACACCCACTGTCAGATTGTCGTCGTCCACCCACCACAGCAAGTCTTTCCTCACTTCTGCCGACAAGGAAATTTGCTCGTTACGGGGTGATCTTACTGTTGGTGACCAAAACTCCTTCATCCTCCATTGTAGGGACCGACCGAAGGTGTAGCCTTCCTTGTGGTACTAGCTTCTCCAGGGAGGTTAGGATTCCCAGCACCACCTGCCACTGTCTTGCTGGCTGTGTCTGCTTTCCCAGAAAGGCATCACCACTTGTTTGCATTTCTGTACTCTTTGGTCTGTCGGGAATACTTTGGCTGTGTTGTGTCTATCCCATTCCCAGATATTCCAAAATGTTGACTGGATCCAGCTGCGACTTCTGCTGATTCACCACAATACCTAGGCTGTGACAAAGCTGCAGGAGGGCCGCCCTGTCCCACCCTGAGTAATTCTCCCTGGACTTTGCTATCACCAGCCAATCGTCCAGATATCTTATCAGCCTGATCCCCCTGAGCGTGCGACACGCCGACACGAGGGTGAACACTCTTGTAAAAACTTGAGGAGACGTTGTCAATCCGAAGCACAGGACCTTGAACTCGAAAGCTTTCCTGCAAGACTGAAGCGGAGAAATTTCCTGAAGACTGATGGACTGGTATCTGAAAGTATGCGTCCTTAGATCGACTGTCAGCATAAAGTCTCCGATTCTGACTGCTTGTAGAACCATTTTCGGAGTTTCCATCTTGAAACTGGTTTTCCTTATAAACAGATTCAGCGTTGACAGGTCTATTACTGTCTTCCTCTCCCCGTTGGCTTTGGGTACCAGGAAAATCCTGCTGTAAAAGCCTTTGTCGGACTGCATACTTGTTGCACAGCTCCTTTTTCCATCATCTTCTTCACTTCGTCCTGCAGAATAGTGGCCTTCTGAGATTTGTGGGCATACTAAGTGACGTGGGGGTAATGGTTGATCTGTCAGGGGCGGGGTTACCTCGAACGGAATCAAAATACCCGATCCTGAGAACATCCACCACCCACTGCTCTGCCCTAGTTTCCTGCCACACCTTCCAGTGATTTGCCAGGCAACCCCCCACTGGTGTGGCCGAGTGATGGGAGGCGCCCATCCTATCTTCTTGAGCCTCTCCCCCTTCCTCTATTGCCCCTTCCTCTGTTGTTTCTATTGTGAAAGGGCCGATCGTTCGTCCTCTTTGGGGAAGAGGTCTTGTGGACCTCTATTAGGGATGCTATGTCTCACTGGTTTCTTTCGAGACACTGCTGTTGTCTTCCCTCCAAAGGAATAGTTTGACTGTTAGAGGTTTCCTAAACTGCCTGTTGCACCAACTATCGTTAGTGTCCATCCTTCTTCTATCTATCGCTTCTTCCAGTATGACCTCTGGCAACAGTAGTTGCGATTCCAAGATATCCCCATTCCTCATTGCTAACAGGGAATCCAAATCCACATTGCGGCTTAGTCTAGCCAATGCTGCATCTCTTCCTCATTAGCAGGATATTTGCCCAAACATTGGCACTTACGTTTGTCAGGTACGCAATCGCCTTGACCCTGACTGTAGTAATCTAATGAACAATGGTTCATCCACTACTTTTCCTTGTTGCTTCCGAGGATGCAATTTTCGCCCACTGCTGTTGACCAAGTCCTAACCAGGACGCAGCCTGAAAGACAGAAGAAGCTGTTGCTTCTAACGTGGCAGCCTCTTGGTACGTCATCGAGGGGCACTCCATTTTAACCTGATCCAAGGTTAATCCAGGCCTTAACCTTACAACATTAGGGTTCATTTGTCTAGACAGCAAAGGGACTTCGGGTCGTATAATATTTCCTTTGCTTTATCATTGGAGGGGGAATAAATTTAAATGATCATTAGATCTTAAGGAATTATCCCTCCCTGCAATCTTTGCTTTACGTGTTGCAAGACCGATTCCGCATGACTCGAACAAGGCAATTCATACGACACCTTGGTATCCCTCTTTAGTCCAAACGCCATGTCAATTCCAGGAGAAGCATACTGGCCGGTGTTTCTGTCTTCTCCGAAAGGCTATTGAATTGACGAATCAAATCAATAACCTCTGCATACGAGCCGAAACTCTTGGTTTTCTCCTTCCTCCGGCTCTAGTGTACCACCTCTCCGTCACGAGAGATGTTGTCTCGCCTCTATCTTCTGACAGACGGCCCGGAATTCCACGGCCGCCTGCTACGGACGGCGGCCTCTTTGATCTTTGCTGGCGCTGTTGGCTCGATCCCAGATAGTCAGCCAAGGGGAACGAGAACGTCTCACTCTTTCTCTGCTCACGGATCTAGAGCGAGAATCTCGTCTAGATCTCCAAGATGAAGGCTCCCTTAAGACAGAGGTAAGTTCGTCTTTATTAGCATTGGCATCGTTTTCGAGCGTCGGCGAGCCCGGCCTCTGGCCTTCTATCCAGACGGACACTGCCTTCCACGGAACGTATCCGCCGAGGTTGCCAACTCTCTATTTTTCGTACTTTTAATAGGAGCCTTATCGTCCTTCGTACGTATTTTGAACGGCCTTACGGGCGAAACTGGGACCTGCATTCCATCCTCTGCTGCAACCTTTCGCCGCCAACGTCGATTTTACCAGAGGTATCGCAGTTTTTGCGATCCGAACTGGCAACTCCGCCTCGGCCGCTAGCTCGCCGGCCGTCACCTCTCTCGCTTGTTCGGACTCTTGCGAACGGCTTCGTCTGGCAAAACCTTGTGCTTAATAGCCACTGATTTTCCGACCTTCTTGCTGACTTGGAAAAGACAGTCTTCGTCCGAGAAGAGGAAGAATTGATTCTTCTCCTCTTGGCCCGAGGATCGCTAGGAACTCCCCGAATCCTCCTCCAACGCTTGACTGGCGCTCGCCGTGACGTTATCGGACTTAGCGATGACGCCGAAACTAGAGGAAGAAGACGAAGAAGGCGAATCACACTTTCTTTTTGCCTCTCTTATTCATTCCTTCTCCTCCTATATCCTGTAACTTCTGCATTACAGTTTGCATGACGGATCAGAAGGCGTATTAGCGTCTGGGAGAACCGCGAAAAAGGCCGAGAATCGGTCTGTGACGTCATCACGCCTGCCATCTCAGAGTGTGACGTATGTTGTGACGTCATCCCTCTCGTAGGGAGAGACTGAGAGGTTTCTGCTGGTAACCGCACGTTTGCTGCCAAATTACCTCCCACGTTCTGCATCGCTGTAAATACTGAGTGGGATGGTGAAGCAGCGGCATTAATTCCCATAAATTGCAAGCCCGGGGGATGAGGAACATTCAGCGCTGCCGGACCCTGCTGGAACCGTGACGTCATATAATGCGCAAGCAGACCATCCAAGGTTGGTACGCCTGGTAGGCCTAGCGCTGACCACGTACCATCTAACCTATGCGCTTGCGTAGCAGGAGCCTGGAACAAAGATGGCGGATCTCCCCCTCTACTTGCTGGGAAGAAGAGGAGTGCAAATTATTCATAAAATTACCCAAGGCCCCTCCCGACGTTTCGATACAGAACCGCTAGGAGAAACCGAAGGGGTATGAGACAATTCAAAAGCAGGTGGAGATATGGAGCAGCCTGGTTTATTACCGATACAAAAGAAGCCGGTAAGGTTTGGTCATCCAAAGATGGCGTCACCCCTTTCTTTTGTATTGGCTTTTCCCATAGAACTTCTTCCACTGTTCCACCGACCAACCGCGACAAACAGAACACGGATTAGTAACCGTACATACGTTTTTCCCTGCACCTACTACACGTTGGATGAGGATCCGTCGACACCGAGGTTAGGAACCTAGACAAGGGAAGCCACTGACTCCTGGGCATTTCCTTTGTCTCCTCTTCGAAGCGGTAGACGATCCGATGTTGAGGCAAAATTCTCCATCATACCACGTATACACTCTTACCACACACTGATCACACTTGGAGAAAGAAAAGGATGAAAAATAAAAAATAATGAAATGGATAAAGAACGGGCAAACTGAAAAACCGGCTTTAAATGAGATAGACAGTAACACGTCTTATCTTAAAGGCGGTAGGAAAATAACTGATGGGTCACAGGTAGCCGTGGGCATTCTGGGTATACATGCCCGTGACCTGGTATAGATGCCATTAGTCCCTGGATCTCACAAGTGTAATTTTTAATTCTACCGGTTTCCAGCTTGGCGCTAGTTAAATCCTAATGTTAAGACCGAAGGTTTGTTTCGTGTATGAACAAAACTTATCTTTCACAGCTTAATAAAACTATGAGAACAACACTTACTGCAATACCTGGGATAAAACAAATGCACTACTATCATTACATACTACCTGCTCAAATCACATACATCTACTATCAACACAAGTCTTAAAAGATAAAGAAACCAAGCTCCCTAATTATTGCAAGCCTCTGCACACCAAAAAACAGGTACTAGAATGACACCTAATAGGGAAATTTCAATATTTACTTAAAACAGAATATATTACTATTAATGACAACAATACTATATACTCACTCTGCTTGAAGGCATGGTAGACGTTGAGTAATGTAAGGTGATCACCATCAATGTGCGCGAATCTCATCTTGGCCTCATCTGCTGCTTTCTTGGCCTCATTTGGGCGAACAAAGCACTGGGGTACTGTAGCGAGAATTGGGAAACCGACCCGGCCCCACCAAAGCCGCACATAACGGCAGGAGAGGGAGGGTACGGCCCAAACATTAAGCCTCACCCTCCTCACAAGGCGAAGGGCAGCGCCCCTCCTGACTTGCTCAACACTTTACATCAGCCACCTAGGGGAGCTACACCATATTAGAACCACAATCTCCAATGTAACTCCATACAAACAATTCTACGGAGCCCAAAACATTCCGTGTTTCTTCACCAAAACTGTGTGATTCTTGGTGCTTGTCAAGGATAAAGCACTTCTACTTCACTTTTCTTTAAAATGTCTACAGCCTTTTCGATGAAATATTACCTTTACGATGGATGATGTGGTTCTAATAAAGTGCGGCTTATTACGACATAACTTCTTATCCCGTGTTGAAGTCATGCAATTCCACAGAAATCACCGAAGAACAAATCCACCAAGATCAAATAACTGTCGTATAATTTGCTTAAGTGACATTAAGGAAATTGGTTGAGAGCTACTGTCAAGACCAAGCACTAAAATTATTCTTTAAAAATTTAATTGTAACAAATGAAAGGAACTCTAAAGCAAAAATGAAATTTTTCTTGTCAAGAGTTTTTTTTTTTTTTTTTTTATGCAAAATATGTTTTATCAAGAAGAGGTAGTACTTCTGCAAATACATAACTTATTCTTCTCCTTTACAAAATACTCGATTAATCTTGTTTACCTTTTAGTAACTAACCTGAAAGCATAGCAGTTACAGACAGGATCTCATTTGAACAGTTGAAGTCACACGACGCTATCACCATTTTGGCTAACTGTGGATCAAGAGGAAATTCTGCCATAATTGCCCCAAGTTCTGTCAAATTACCTAGAAAAAACATAATTATCATGTTATATTCAAAATACAGTCAAACACAATAAAGATGTGGCATATACTAAGGGATCATAAACTAATAATCCTGTTAAAGTTGGCTTCTAAAGAACCCATTAACATTTATCTTTTTTCTGAAAAATTACATTTTCATAATGAGGTTTTGTATAAACTTACCCAGTAGTTACATTGCTATAGTTTTCCAAGTAACAGCAGCCTAAAACCAAATTTTGCTGGTAGCACTTTGATTGCTCAGTGCACACTCAGCAAGGAAAGTTAAGATACAGTTTTTTAAATCTTCGGACATATATTGTTCAATAATGCCACACCTGGCAACTCTAGAAAGGAAGCAGAGCTTCAAAATCATAGTGTTTGTTGCTTTCTAGATTTCCATTAACTTTACACCATAAAGATTCTGTAGAGGTCCTATAATCATTTATACTTGAATGTAGAAACTGGCTCTATATTATTCGATAATGTTGGTTTGGTAACGTCAGTTCAGGGTAGAATATCAATCATCCTTTTTTAAAACCTACTGTGAAACCTTATTTATAAATAATGTTTGACACTAAACTGATGTAAAATTTATACATAATTGAAGGCGGATCTTAAACAATGAGAGAAAGTGTTTTAAAATTTGGGCAGTACTTGTGGAAATCGTGAGGAACAATATAGTAAAGAATGAAATATTATGACGATAGAGAGAGAGAGCGTGCAAGCATGTGCCTATCGATAGAGATACTTAATTCATTATATTTACTTTGAGAGATTAAGTGATAATATTTTTTCAAATGTTTCAAAAGTGGAGAGAGAGAGAGCATAGGCCTGTCTAGAGAGAGAGAGAGAGAGAGAGAGAGAGAGAGAGAGAGAGAGAGAGAGAGAGAGAGAGAGAGAAATCTGCTTACGTGAAAGCTTAGGCCTATTTATAACTACTTAATTTCAGTATATTTTATTTGGGAGATTGAGTGGGTATATACCATTTTCTAAAGTATATTTTTAGAAGTATAGAGAGAAGAGAGAGAGAGAGAGACAGAGAGAGAGAGAGAGAGAGAGAGAGAGAGAGAGAGAGAGAGAGAGAGAGAGAAATTATAGTATTGGTGACGGACTTGTGACGAGGGAAAGGCAGAAGAAAGAACGGTGAACCAGTGCACAGATACATGGGAAACAGGGTGATATGACTGCCAATATCATGCTGCACTATGCTAGATAAAATTTGAAGGATCATAATATTCAAGTTAATTCTCAAGAGAAATTCATACCCTAATCTTGATTTCATTCGACAGCTGCCGTAACATTCAGATTGTAAATTCCCGCTCGAAAGTTCTAGGGCTCCTCCTCACATCATAGAAAACGCTCCTGCGGATGCAACTAGATTTGCTCAACCTACCTTAGCCGTCACAACATTGACTGCCATTGACGTCAGCTAACTTTAATCACTTTGGAATACAAACATGAGTTTGTAGAAACTAAAATAATTCCATTCACCACTTACGATGTGCAATAATATCCCCGTTCATGAAGGAATACGAGCAAATATTGTTGTCATGATACATAGTACTACAATCAGAAATTCATATTCTCACATTCTATCAACCAGATCTCTATGAACGAATCCATCAGAGAAATTCCAATTACTTCAGACATATATCGTGTTTTTAAGTATCTGAACAGTTTTGTTGTGCAGTTAACTTATATGATATAATTTGCAGTGTATTTTCATATTCTAGAGTAAATTTAGCGATATGTCTTTTCAGTAAAAACAAATGGGAAATTCGATGAACAAAAGCTAATGAAAACTGTATCTTCACTTTTCTTGTCGAGTGTAAATATACAGTACCATTCCCTAAAGGCAATACAGGCAGTCCCCAATTATCTGTGGACTCGGTTAATGGTGATCTGGCTTTATGACACTTGTCTAGCCCCATAAAATCGGCAATTTATGGTGCCATAATGGGGCGAGTTTCTGTTATTGGGACCATAAGGTGCCAATAATAGAGCATGTGTAGCCTCCTGCATGGGGAAATGCTCCTATGGCTATCAAAGTATGACAGAAACCTGCCCTGCTCTGGGCGCAGCACCAAAATAAAAACAACTAGAAAACACTGACACCTACACTGAAATAAAGTAAATTAGGCACTGTCACAAATCTGAGAAGAGCTTTCACTTACGTATTTACCTTTTCTCTAAGCAATGAAAGAAGATAGGTTGCCTCTGGAACGAAGACCACATACATGAAGGACTTAAAACTCACTAATACTTTGCCGTAGCCAAGAGCTAAAAGAAAAATGTCTTCTAAGCTCTTAGTGATGCCTTATCAAAAGGCTCAACTGAGGTTACATTAAAATCTGAAGGAATACGTCTAAATTTCATCGTAAATCATGATAGGAAGATAAAATTTCCAGCACAAAAGACTGAAAACCTCTTCAAACTTAAAATTGTGAGTGATACTCCAGTCAGCATGATGCAGAACTGAAAGCAATGTAAAGTGGTATCCTTTGATCACTGTGACAGAAAATTTTGCATACCTGAGATACTAGTAGAACTTAAATCAGGATGCTTTTGATTTAGTGTATAACGAGGCACTCATTTATAAGCCTCAGAATCTTGGAGTAGGTGAATATATTCTGAAATTACTTATATATTTTCTTACAGGTAAGCAGCATCGAGTTGCTGTGGATGGGATCTTTAGTGAACCAAGACCTATTGTGTCTGGGTTCCAGAGGGCCGTGTTCTTCGTCCAATGTTATATTTAGTGTGTACAAGTGGTATGTCTGTTGGCCTGAAAAACAAGATTGTTCAGTATGTTGATGATGCAACACTCGTGGGTGCAGCAAGTCCCCACTTATGAAAAATGAAGCTGCCCTCAGCCTCAACCAGGACATGGACCGGATTAGGGAATGGTGTAATGTAGTCTGTGGGGTATGAGGCTGAACCCCAGTAAAACGAAAACACTATTGATTAATAGATCTTGTACAGATTTACCAACCCATCCTCCCCTTTAGGTGGATGCAACTTTGCTGAATGAGCTTGAAGCTTAACTATTCTAGATGAAACTTTTGACTCACATCTAACTTTTGAGAAACATCAAATGAAGTTTCAGCAAACTGCTGACAAGGACAACAAGTTGCCCTTGCCTAGGGCACCATACATAACAAGAAAGCAACAGAACAAGTTAACGTCACCTAATGCTGCCAAAATGAAAAAATACACCACTACCCAACCAAAAATAACTGGAGGGTACTCCCCAGTATATAAAATCCAACACCACAATTCAAGGTGAAGAAAGGAAGGAAGGAATGCTTCCTATACTGCCTCCCCCAACACCACCCAGCCATCGAAAGGAATGGGCTTCTGAGATTAAATCCCTGAGGAAGAATACCAGGGGACTCTGAAGGTTGTGTGGGATTCCGAACAGAACACCATAATGATGACAAAGGGGCCCCATATCTTTGCTGTCCTGTTATGGTAAAATTTTCAAGCACTCATGGATCATAATACTCTCCTTGGTTGTTTTGGCATAAAATTTCCGACAAGCTCCTACTCATGAAAGTGGGGCCAAGGATTAGAGATTAACTTGTTTTTGGCTAAGAAGCCTAGAGAAAAAGAGCATACTGCATTCCCTCCTGAAAAACCTTCCTTTTTGTTTAGTGTGAAAAAAGGGTTTTCTAGTAAGGTCTCTTAGAGAGAGAGCATGTAATGGTTCAAAATGTGAACCTGACAACCATTTTAACACGATATCTAAATTCCAGAGAACTATTGTCACTTCCTTCTGTCTAGTTGTATCAAAGGACTTCATAAGTCCAACAAATCCTGGTTGGAGGATAAATCTTTTCTTCTGTGACAAAAAACTGAGTTCAACATGGCTCTACAGCCTTTGATAGTGGATGTGGCCAAAACTTTCACATTCTTCAAAAATAGCAAAGTCTGCTCTCTCATTGACAGATGTCTGAGAAAACAATACCCTGTTTTCATTGCATATATAATCTTTCAGAGGAATTTCGTCAGCAATTGGCAAACTTGTGAAGCTGATTTTGAAAATCATTTCTTGTGCAGGAGTTTCCTGATCATAAGAACCTGGTCAGGGCCAGAGAAGACAACCCTTGATGGAACTGCCAGAAGTGGGGTTGTTTGAGCAGACTAGTCTTTTGTGGAGGAAGCCTTGAAAAATCCGCCAGAAGTTCCATCAGGTCTGGAAACCATTCCTTTGTTGGCAAAAAGGGGCTATCAAAATCATGGAGAGACTTTGGTGTTCGGGGAATTTGTGATTACTTGCCTGACCAAGGTCAGAGGAGGAAAAGCATACAGATGTTTTCCCGACAAATCTTGTAATGTCTGCTGCCTATGCTAGGGGATCTGGGACCGAGGAACAGAACTGCAGAAGTCTATTGTTTCTTGATGTAGAGAACAGGTCTAAGATAGAGGTTCCCCAAAACTTCCAGAGGTCTAGACAAACTTGGTAATCCTGAGTCCACTCCACTGGTAAAACTTGTTTCTAACAGCCCAATTCGTCTGCCAGAACATTGAGTTATCCCTGAATGAATCTTGTCAACAGTGTGGTATGATTTAGATCTGCCCACAGCATGAGATCTTTTTCAGTCTTGTAAAAGCCAAATGAATGAGTTCCCCTTGATTTATTATGTACGAGAGAGCAGTCATATGGTCTGAATGAATTGTTACGACTTTGCCTTCTACTTCCTTTGTGAAATGTTGAAGACCAAGGTGAACAGCCTTCAACTCTGACATTTAGATGCCAACTCTCCTCTTCCTGAGATCATTTCCCCGCAACTTCGCTGTCCCCAAGGACTATTCCCAATCTAGATTTGAAGCATATAAATAGAATTCTAGGATGAGATTCAGTGGTAAGAGAGATTTTCCCTCCAAAAGTCTGCGTTCTACCTTCCACCAACTAAAGTCTGACTTTATTTCTGGAGTCAGTAGAAAAATGATTGAGTCTGGGAATACCTTTCTGTCCCAGTTGGCTCTTAAATAAAACTGGCGAGGTCTCAGATGCAATCTGCTACCTTTCTGTTCCAGCTGGCTCTTAAATAAAACTTGAGAGGTCTCAGAGGCAATCTGCCAAGATGAACGAATTGCTCTATCGATGATAATGTTCCTAGCAGACTCATCCAAGCGTTCGTGGAGCAGTGATTTAAGTGGAGAAATTTGATGACTGTCCCCAAACACAACTCTACTCTATTCTGGGATGGAAAAAACCAAAAACATTCTCAAATACAGAATCTGTTGAGTAGGATTTATCATTATGCCCAGTTCTTGGGATAACTGAAGAGTTTTTTGAAGGTCCTCTGAAAATTTCAACTTTGATTAGGCTCGTAAAATCCAATTGTCCAAATATGGGGATACTTACTCACATCAGATGCAGCCCTTTTGCTACAGGAGCAAGAAGTCTCGTGAAGACTTGCAGCACTGTTGACAGACCAAAATGCATTGCACAGAATTGAAAGACTTTGTTCCCATAGACAAACCTTAGGAATTTCCTTGATTCCTGGTGAATTGGAATGTGGAAATATACGTCCTGGATAGCTATGGATGTCATCTATTTTCTCTGGCAAATGGACGACAGAACAGACTGGTTTGTCTCCATCTTGAATTTTGTCTTCTAAATGAAGACATTCAACCCACTTTTGTCTAGGACAGGCCTCCAGCCCCCTGACACTTCTATTGGCGTCTTTTCTATGAGACATAAAACCTCTTTTGAGAGGGCTAAAGCCTTCTCTGAGCCTTTGTAGTAGGCCACTAAGGGCACTGGAGAGTTCACAAATGGTGGCCTGGCCCCTACTGGAGTTCAGAGGACATGCAAATCACTTACGTCCTATGGACTTTGAGGATGACTTCTTGATTGCTCTGGAGATGAACCTGCCTCCCAATTAAGGCTTGGAAAAGGATCTTTGGCAGCTGCCACAAAAGGGACATGTCTGAAGTGGAGACATAGTCTTAGTTGGAGTAGACGATACTATTTTGGGATGTCTAGATGACTGCATGTGAAAGTCCTGTGTACAGGAGGCCTGCGGTTAACGGCACAATACCTTAGCGGCGAATCAGTTTTACAGCTGTCGTCAAAAATATTCATTAAAAAACAAGGTATTTTAAGGTATTTTTACGGCACAATTGTTGGTTAACAGTGCCGCTAGCACCATTTATTATGTCTAACGAGTACATACATTTGTAAAAATACCGTTCAGACCATAAAGGTTATGCAAATGATATTAAAAAATTTTATTGAGAGTTATTACATAGGTATTAGGGTAAAATATATGCCTCTGACACTGTTCTATGCCAAAAATATAGAGCTAATAAGTGCAAATATAGCTATGGATGTGTCGATTTATTAATGTTCATGCTTTTATGTTTAAAATGTGTATGAAAATGTATTAGTGTAGGGTATTTTTATTTCTGCACCGAAATATGATACAAAGGCAGCTTTTGAAACTGCCCTTCACATTATCAAAGAGATTTTTTCGTGTTCGTTCTTGTGAGTTGCCGCCTGCCGCTCTTCCGAAAATATCAAGCTAAAAAAAGTACAAATTTAGTGATCGATGTGTCGATTTTATAATTATTCATGATTTTATGTTTAAAATGTATGAAAATATATTACGTATAGGGTTATCTTTATTTTTGTACATAAATATGATACAAATCAAGGCAGCTTTTGTAACTGCCCTCCACGTTATCAGAGGATGTTTTTTTATGTTTGTTCTTGTCCGCCGCTGTTCCAAAAACTGCATTTACAAAGAATTCACATGATTATATTTTATTAATTTGGGAGCTAATTATAACTCATTTTGTTAATGAAACTTCAGCTTTTTGTTATAAGTTTTCATGCATTTATGTTTAAAATGTGTATGAAAAATGTATTACACCGTATTTTTTTTATTTTTTTATATAAATATGAGACAGTGGCAGTACACATGTCCATTTGAAGTCTTTGTAACAGCCCTTCACACGATGTAGACAATAGGTTGTTCAGTCGTGCCCGAATAATAAAATTTTGATTTTTATCACTGAATCACACTTTTATAATAAATTATATTTACAATTGTTGCATAAATTGATTTTAAAGACAAAACTCACGAATACATTCGATTTTGCAACACTGCAATTTGATTGTTTTTCCATGGGATAGAAGTACAAAATATAACTGTCCAACTGTCGATATTTTGCTTTGTTACTCGAGCAAAAAATTGAGGTATGCCCGTACGAGCTCGAGATGCCGTTGCTACGGTAGTGACGATGATTAAGATAAGCACAGAAGAAAAAGTAAATATGTATCTTTTCCATAAATCTTTTAAAAAGTTATATATTACTTAATTGTATCCAATAATATTGTACGTATTCTCATATTATTGTATTATAAAATACTATGGTAAAACTAAGCCAGTATTCCGCAGAGCGGCCAATGTTTTGGTTTGGAAATCAGCTGATGGCGAATAGTTTGTTTAGCCATATTTAATGCTATTCTGAGCAAATTTTCTTGCTTCTAGTTAGCATAAACGAATATCTAGATACTTGATTTATATGAGACAAGGTTATTTTTCCTAATACGACGTGTTTTTACATGGAAATATGACTTGAATATATCTCATAGTGATTGTGAGCTAATTTTTTTTGTTAACAGATTACGTTGGTGGCATGTTTATTGAGTAAAAAAAAAATTATGTGACTCCGTTCGCAATTTTCCTTTATATTATCGTAATACGAACTTCATGTTATTTATCTTATATTGGCGTGAAACCAACAGTAAAATGTGTTCTTTCAACCACAGTGGTTTTGATTAAAATTATTTTATCTCAATTTAATCTACGATGGCATTTGTTTACTGGATTTTATCCTTGTTGCCGATGCATGATAATGGTCACTAGCAAATTGAACAGTTTTCTCAGCTTCAGTTATGACTAGGTTTAAATTTAACAGCATATTTCCCGATTGAACTTTGATCTATAGCGAATAAAGTTATTACATTAAGATGTCTCAGTCCTATTCTACATAACGTCATTTATTTAAAAAAAAAACTACCAGGTAATAGTGTTACTATAAGGGTTTTACGGATGGATTGGAAATACATGCCAAATGGATGGTGGTATCCAATTCTGCTGTACCTAAAAAAAAAAAAAAAAAAGTTGTTTCTCATTCAGTTGTTCATGGCTGTAAAAGTTTACTCAATAAGTAGATGTTAAAACCATACTTTCATTATTCTCTTTTGCTGTTTTTGAACTTATGTAACTAGAAGACGGGATAAAGTTAGGCTATTGTAATTTGGTCTCTCATAAAATTGGATTATCGTAAGACAAATTATACGTAACTTGAAGCACTACAGCTACCCTGTAGCACTGTATACAAAACCTTATATATCTTTACATACTCAAGACACCCAAAGGATTAAAGCTTGGCTTTTTATCTCTTTACAGTATTTATAATACTATAGTGTAATGTACAGTACTACTGTATAGTAAATTCCATATTACTATACTGCCGCTAACTGAGAGCCTCCTGTACTCTTCTTCTGGAGATCCGACAAAAACCCCAGAACAATATCTTGTGGGAACAGATGTTGTCTGTCCAGGGACGAAAGCAAAAGAGCTGACTTCTGTAAGGGAGTAATGCCCTTAAAATCACCGTCATGTACAGGGAAGCCAGTTCCAGAAGTTGTCCCTGACTCCCCTATGTATGCATGACAGGACTCCCAGCCAGTCCAAAGAAAACACATCAGAAAGATCAGGGCATTCTTTAATCTTGCGGGCGAGAGCTCCTATCACCCAGTCAAGGAAACTAAAAACTTCAAATACCTTGAAAATACTTTTCAAGCAGTGAGCC